>NC_041396.2:221838343-222181677 GCF_900747795.2 Erpetoichthys calabaricus | reverse complement strand
TTCATTGTTTCCCTTTGTGGATTACCAGCTACAAATACGCAAACCGTATCACAGACCTTTACTTCTATATATTTATAGATGTACTGTATAAAGGAATGAATGAAATTTATATCCTTATGCATATACATGTATGCATGTATACAAATAATTTTCTTAATGTATATATGTATTAGGTGGGTATTGTAAATTTAAGGTCTATATTCTATGTTAGATTTATAGTGATTGAGAACATTAGTATTATTTCTATCTAGTGGCTGAGAAGATGAATGATTTTGTCATACTTTTACTCCTTGATGAGTAGTTTCCTTAGGGTCAGGCTTAAGCCTGTGTTACCATGCTACTCATTACTCTTGAGCTAAATAAGGGCTGATTGGATCTAAATTGCCTGCTGTATGAGCTGCAGATGAGTGCAGTGAGCTGGGACGACCTGCTATTCAGGCTGGGAGTAACCCTGGTGTGTGTTAGCTGCATTAGCACAGCACAGGTGAATGAGAGGCTACCTATGCCGCCAGCAAAAGGAATCTAAATGTAAAAATCCTTTGATGCCAGGCATATTAGAATTTGAAATGTAGGAAGTGACAGGGTGATGGTACTTATCAATGATGGCTGGATTAGAGAACATTGTCATCTGGTTGAATTATGACTAAAGAATAAAGATTGCTGCTAAGTGCTTGGCAGCTTGAATTTGGCAAAGCCGACACTGCCGCCTTCTGCTGCTTCTACACCATTTTCCATAATAAAGCCTTAACTACAGAAAGCACCAATTAGACATCAGTTGTATAAGCTGGCAAGATGTAAATGTAAGAGATGTTTAGGTATGTATGTTTATTATTATTCTAAATCATTATTGTTGGGCAGAAAAATATATTAACAGCCAACCCTTAAATATATCCACATTTTTATTGGTATTTATTCAAATTTTCAAATACAAAAAAGTGGTTGTGATCATCTTACAGTAATAATGTGTTCCTTTGCTCAAAATTAATGTAAAGAAGAATGCACAAACATTCTATTCATTGCCAGTTTTGTGTTATTAAAATGTCCCAAAGTAAAGTTAACTTCCCATTACATTTCTTTTAGTTATATTGTTTGATTAGTTTGCTAATAAGATCCTAATTAAGGCACAATCTGAGCTGTAAAAATTAACATTTAATCTGTATTAAATAAAGCTGGAATTCTGGTTAAGTTGTATGTTCTTGTATTAGCGCTCTTAAAATATCGAAATATATACATTGTTTTCAGATTTTCTGGTGTAAAAGATTTATTGATTTGAATACAGAGAAAACTAAACTGATATGAAGCCTTCAGTTGCTTTTTAATAATTCCAGACTTCCCTACGGTGCAGAATCGCTTCACTGAAGTGGCCTTGTCGAAGATACAGCAGATAAGCACTGAAGTGCAAAGGGGGAGAGCTATTTAATCACATTTCTGCATCTTTACCCCGCAATTTATGCCATAGGTCCTCTTTTGTTACCCACTCCAGGCCCTGTCAACATTCACTCCTTTCCTTTTCCTGCCAGCAGTTCTAGTTAATCGCTAATCAGGGTTAATTAATGCCTTGGGGTAAGTCTGAGACCAGAGTATCAGCTCAATGGTGCAGCTGTAATAGCCAATTTAGCTACCAAGTGAATGAAACTAGTGATTGCTTTGAGCTGAACAAAAACAACAGAAGGTTTGAGGGCTGAATGTAATTCAGAGATTTGAGGAGTGGGCAGGTGGGATAAAGGGATAGCTTTGAAATGGCTAGTGGACTGTTTTGTATTGCTTAAAATAAATATTTCTTTATGTGACTCATTTTTGTTGAGAAGTTTTCGGTATTTAATAAAATGAACCCTCGGTAGTGCATAACTAAAATGTGGATACCGTAGCAAAAAGACAGGTGCCTTTAAGACTTGTTTAATACGCCGTTCATTGGATTTATATATGTTTTGTATTTGTTTTTAAAATTATTTAGAAAAATGAAAAAATGTAGAGGCCTTGGTAATTCTTACAGGTAGCCCTTTCTGAGCTATGACCATCTTTGTGTAATCTTAAAGAATAGCAGCTTTGGAGACTGTTTGTACTGGTCCAACTGATTTCCCCTAAATTTGAAGTTAATCCAAATGTATTTCCATATACATTAATGTAAGGGAAATAGTATTTCTTCTGGTTTTCTTTCCAACTCTAATGTATATGTGTGACAATATTGACCCAATAAACCTACAGTCAACAGAGAATTTATCAGGAAATGCTATGAAAGGCATTGGCATTTGGGGGCGGCAAGAAAAGAGAGCTAATGAAAGTGAGTATGTGATCACTCCTGGTGAATGGGAGCGGAGTGACAAAGGAACAAATGGCCAGGGGTAGCTACAAAGTCAGAAAAAGAAAAAAAGGGGGCCAAGATTGTCTGAACTTAACATACCTGTAAACCATGCTCCATCAGGCAGCATGTTATTGGTTGTCAGAAAAAGGGGGCAAGCTTATGATACTTTAAAAATGTTAACTGTGCTGAAAGTCATCACAGAGTCATCTAAAGTGATATGCTAAGTGATTTCTAGTCATGCAGTCGGACATAGTCCGTCGATAAGATCAGGAACTGTCAAGTCTGACACCCCGTCTGACTAGAAGTAATATAATGTGACATTGGCTGCATGTGGCAATGAAAGAAATACACTATAGCTCCATTTCTCAATAATACAGAAATAAAACCCATTATCATGAACAGTTGCCAGAATCAGTCGTCATTTCTGGAAGACCATCAGAGAATGTAAAGCAGAATTGTGGCATCATAGTAAAAGGCATCCTACAAAGTCCTAATTTTTACGCTGGTTTGTCCTTCTTGTCAGAGTTGGCAGCCTTCTAGAATTGATTTTCATAACGCTCAAATTATCCTTCAGTTTTGTTTGTAATCTTTTTATGTGTGACACTGATTTTATTTTTAAGTTTCAGGTTTAAAGGCAGTCAGTCCAGTATTAACATTTTAAAAAACTGATGATTGTTTATTTCCACTGACACCAAATGGCAGATCTTGGTTTGTCAAATAAAGAATGAACCTGAGTACAAAAATTCGCCAAAAAATCCAAGTCAGTTTTCTGAATTTCTATATTACTGACTCGTAAAAATATATTTCATACTGTTTTTACCCTTCAACTTAACAAAGTTTAGTTTAGAAGTGTAAAAAAAGAACTTTTCTGCTAATCCTTTTTGCGTACACTAAAAAGTTGGGGTTGCGGGGAGGAAGTGTTATGTCCCTGTGGAAGTCTGAAGGCATGCTGATATATACAATTTATATAAAAAAGTGGGTGTTTGTGGGGCTGTCCCTGCTGGAGGTGTGAATAGACATATCGACATTATGAATAGGAGATATTAATGTGGTCTGAACCAACATAAGCATAGATTAACTACAATAAATAGGAAAATGCTGGTACAGAGTATCACTGTGTCACATCCCTTTTCAAACACCTAATTTCGTTGTATTTGTTACAATGACAATAAAGATATTCTGACACAGACTCTCCTGGTGTAAAAGCTAATCCTGTCCAAATAGGGCTTAATAATTGTAGAAAACCTCTAGTAATTATTACTTTACTGATGTAAAACTAATTGCTTCAGTTGGTCCAAATTTTAAAGGGAACTTTTAAAAAAGGCACCACAAGCCTTGTGTTCTTGACTCGACCTTTCTACCCATTCATAAACTTTTTGTTGAGTCATGCTGTTTTCATGTCTGTATTGAGCCAACATCCTTTGGTGAATTTCAGCAGGTGTCACTCCCACTGCACAAAGAAATCTCATAAGGTGTTGCACTGTGCGTGTTCAAACTATCCAAAAGACATCGCCAGCATGTTGTATTGTGTCAGTTTCTATCCATTATGGTTACCATGCAATTTTCAAATTGCCTTTACGTTTTGATTTACCCTCATATACAGTATAAAGAATGGATAAAAAAATCTGTTGTAAGAAAGCAAACAGAAACCAAATTTGCTTAGTAGTAAAATTTTGCACTATTTATAAATCAAACTCTTATCACATTAGCCTTAGTGCACGGTTCAGTTATGT
Source organism: Erpetoichthys calabaricus (assembly GCF_900747795.2). Classification (NCBI taxonomy): domain Eukaryota; kingdom Metazoa; phylum Chordata; class Cladistia; order Polypteriformes; family Polypteridae; genus Erpetoichthys; species Erpetoichthys calabaricus. The sequence continues at coordinate 222,177,642 of NC_041396.2, read as the reverse complement.
CTAAGCTCTGTGTTTAAACAGATCGCTTGAGCTTGTGGTCTTGCCAAATAATATTGTGCTGTCTACTAGTTTTCAATTTGCTAATAATTGGCTGGTAGGGTGTCTTGTGCCTTGTGTCTGCATTGACAGAAAGCAACAGTCCACTTCCTTCCCTTGACTTAATTTAGTTCAGGGTCTTCATGGAGTTAGAGAATGTCCTAGCTGCAAGGCTTTGAAAACAGCCACAGGACAAAATGACAGTTAATTACACAGCACACTCATACATGCGGAGGGGCTATAATGGAATTGCCACTTAATCTATCCTACTCATGTTTTGGGGACCCAAAAGAAAACCAACACAGACATAGAAAGAATGTATAGATTCCAAATAAATATTGTGTGGGATTTGAAACTAGAATCCTGGATTCATGAGACAACAACAATAACCACTGCTTGATCATGCAACCTGTGAATTATCATGTCAGGGTAAACATTTTAGTTTAACTTTGAGAAGCAACACAGTACCTTGTTAGTCAGTAATATGACATTTAATATTGTAAATATGACCACATATCTTTCCCTTATATGTAAAATAATAAGCAGTCAACATACTTACCTGGCTAGCAGAAATTTTTCTGTTACTATATACAGTAATCCCTCACTTATCGCGGGAGATAGGTTCCAAGGCCGACCGCGATAACTGAATTTCCGCGAAGTATGGACACCAAATTTATTTAATTATTTAACGTGTATTTGGATGTTTTTAAACCCTCCCTGTATTGTTTACAACCCACCCTTTACTCTATTAATAACAGGGACAACTGCTAAGCAATATGAAATTGGTAGATAAGTTTACACTTACTGTATAGCGAAGTACACGTAGCTATATATGACGTGATGATGGTGATGAATATGCTGCGCAGTAAAAATGATGACGATGAAGGTGATATTCCCCTGAATGCAGTAGCAAGAGCACGTTAATGCTGAATGAGTGAGATGAGACTTCCTGATTAATGCAGCACTCCGTCGCTGAGCCAATCAGCAGCACACAGGAACTTAACTGCGTGCTCTGATTGGGTAGCTTCTCAGCCATCCGCCAATAGCATCTCTTGTATGAAATCAACTGGGCAAACCAACTGAGGAAGCAAATACCAGAAGTAAAAAGACCCATTGTCCGCAGAAACCCGCGAAGCAGCGAAAAATCCGCGTTATATATTTAGATATGCTTACATATAAAATCCGCGAAGTTGTGAATCCGCGAAAAGTGAACCGCGAAGTAGCGAGGGATTACTGTATGCCCACTCACTATATGTACTGTAAGCAATGTCCTTTTAAAAGTAGTGATGTTGTCTCATTACGTCACAGTTTTGCATCTTGTTATGACTGTAAGAGATGTTTGAGAAATTTCAATATTTTTCCTTTCTCTATTATTACTTTGGTTGGTCCATTGTCTGAAAGTTTGTAATGCAGTAGGTCCAGTCTTGGATGGGTGGTTATGATATGTTTCCACTTTCCTCCTCTGTTTTTTTTTTGTTTGTTTGTTTTGTTATGAAGGTGAAAGTCCTCTTTACATTGAAGGTCAAAAGTGTATGAACAGCACACACGTAGAACCTGTAACACTGAATCTATATAACAGGAAAATTCCTGTAAGATTATAAGAACATTCATAATTTTAAGATTGCTTTTGTACATTCTTTTTTACTATTTTCTCCAAAGAATCAAAACTATAATGCTGGCACTGTAAAATGACTGTATTACTTGATGCATTCATTTTTGGGCTCAGTCTTATGACATAATGTCTAAGTTAATGTTTCAGTACCATTTTGCTAGCTTGCATTTTTGGATTAGAAGGTGCTCATTTGCACATAAATAGCTGTTAACTGGTAGATTCCCAAAGGTGTCTTGTTGCATCTGAGTTATAGTGACCTACTTAGGTAGCTTAAATTTGCTTTACCAAATTATTATAATTCATTCTGCAGTACTCATATTTTTTGATTAATGTATTTTTCAAAATACAATTAAAGTCTAATTACACAGTTTGACAATTCAGTATAGGGCCATAGCATTATTAGAAGACCTGATTTTGCAAATATTATAAGAGTTAGGCTCCTGATATTTACTAGTTTTACTATTAAGTAATTAAGACTTGAGAACCAGTTATGTGAATGATAAATCTTAAAATGTCAAATGTCTGTGAGCAACAGTGCATTTTAAAATCAATATGTCTCTGTTTCAGACCTACTGTATAGCTGAGCTTGTCCTCCTGAGCTATGTTGTTTGTTTTTTAATATTTCTAAAAAGTAGAATTGTAATAGAATTATTTCTTTAATTCAGTAACTAAATTGTTTTGAGTGTGTTTTAACTATGGATGAGCTTTGCCATTTTTCTTAAATCACGTAAGGCATTGTTAAAGAATTCCCAAGAAGTTCAATTTCTTTCTCCTTTTGTTTGTTGTTTGTATGTTCGCTTTCATCTTTCTTCTCTATACAATTAATGAAGTTACTAATGAAGCAGATATGTACTATGCATAATTCACTTCTGTCTTCTGCATTAGTGTGTCATTAGAAAAGGGCAAAATTCAGATTTACAAACATTACTTTTTCAAAAAATTAAACATTACAAATAAATGTATATATTTTCTTGTAATAGACCTTTTTCAGATTAGAAATGCTTGTTTACTTTATAGATCATATATAGTAGCCTAGTGTCATGTTAAGTCATGTTAAATTAGGTTTACTGTTATGTATACATAGTACAATAACATTTGTACTTTTATTTGCTCACAGAACAGCTGACAAAAATAAAATACAAATGTAAACAAAGTAAGCATAGCATGCAAACTATGATATGTATGCAATTACATAATAGTATGTACAATATTTTTGCAAATTTTATACATATATGTGTGTGTGTATATATTTTATATATGTGTATTTAATACACCCACACTGTTTATTACATAGCAGTATTTGTTCTTATGATTGACTGTTCAGCAACCTTACAACTTGTGGGTGGACACGATCCCTGAATCTACTGGTGTGAGTGCCAGTTGTCCTGTGCCATTTACCCAAAGGTAGGAGGAGTGTGAAAAGCAGCTATATAGGAAGGCTATAGTCTTTAATTATACTGTTTGACTTTCTAAGGAAGTGATTGTTAGAAAAGGCAGCTCTAGTGCTGATAATATTCTGTGCTTGATTAAACAAAAATAATAAATAGGTGCGTATCAGTGACATAATGAGTTTATTAGTTGTAATAGAAATAGGTATAAAAAGAGTCAACCTTGGTGAAAGACAACCAAACCAAAAAGTGTGCCAGTGTGAAAACCAAACCATCAAGAGTGTGCATAGCAAAAAGACCCAAGGTGGCCAACCTGCATCAGCAAGATCTCTCCCTAGAAGAAATTTTAAGGAAAACAGGAGTTTCAATATGTATTGTCCAAGCTCTGCTGGGGAAACATAAGTAAATGGACAAGGCCGTGGGCCAGAACTGAAGTGATCCGTCTGAGAAACTGACAGCAGAAGATAAGGTACAAAACTGACATCCCCTCGAAAAAGAAAGAAGTTCAGCACTACTAGTACTAGTATAGTCTGGAGACGCCTTGTCAGAAATGATCTGCATGGAAAAAGAATTGATTGGTCCCAAACATTTCCAAAAATGTCCTCAAAGTGCTAAACTACAGACGTCATTTTTTTTTTTTTTAAATCTTCTGCACCTAACAAGAACGGTGTTACACAGTCATATTCACATTAGGAGGCACATGAGATTCTTGTGCTAAGCTGATTTAATAGGAGTACACTGTAGTTGAGGGCAGTGTGATCAGTGCGTCATTCACAAAGTTTGAGTGGGAAGAGCACAGGTGCTTATGTGCAGTGAGATTTGGCCGCTGGATAAGGAAAATGGTGGTGTGGTAGTGCTTGTTTGGTCTTGTGGACAAAACATCATTCGATATTATATACTAATATACACTTGCTGTACAGCCATCATGCAAAAGTAATTAAGAATTGGAAGGAGGAACAAGATACTGACTAAGTAGAGCACCAATAATTTGGTTCCAGTTCAAGCACTGCTTGTGGGCAAATAATAATGTGATTATACTGTGTACACAAGACAATAAATCCAAAATAAACTGATTACACTATATGCCACACCAGTGCCTTACATTTTGTTTAACAAGCCATTTCCATCGTTCTCCACCCTGCACATTGCATTGTGCACCTTGCAAACTTGCAGTACCAATCAACACAGCTTTATGTGCTTTTTGCTGCATGTCATTTGCATGCATGATAAATGGCAAAATATGCACTATAGCCAAGCTATGATGTAATGCAACAAAGTACAAATACTGAGTCACTGGTAGAAACAGAACAACATAAAATATTTTTGCATAAACACATATATTTGTTTCTCATTTTATCACCGTTTAAGAGGAGGTTCCGGAGGAGTGACCATGTCTCCTTGGGGTGCGTTGCAGCCTCCCTCTTCACAACATGAGTGGCAGAGACGCGAAGTGGCTGGCACGTAGCGCAGGCCGGGGAGGTTGGCAAGCAAAGCGAGCAGAGGGCAAACTCCCTAGTGTGTATATGTATAAATGTGTGTGTGTGTGTTTGTGTATATATATATATATATATATATATTGTACTGTATATGTGTATATATATAATATATATATATATATGTGTGTGTGTACTGTATATGTATGTATATATATATATATATATATATATGTACTGTATATGTGTGTATATATGTACTGTATATGTGTATATACAAAGTCATAAATGCAAAAAGTATAATAATGAACAATAATTCTATGAAATTAATAATAATACCAATACTGTAAATACTGTTAAAATATTTATTTTCTGTAATATATCTTAGAATAGGAAAGTGTTCAGCATAATAGTTCGTCTCAGCATGAATTTTGTCGATCGTGTCATTATCAAGAAATAACTTCAAGTAAAGTAAGTGGATCCTGGCTGTTAACGTTCATGTTATTGCTGGCGCCCCACAAAATGAAAACAAGGTGGTGCTGGTTTATTGGAAGCAGTGTTATTTTCGGATTCATCAGAATCACTTTTGGTTTTATTTTCCATTTCAATTTCACTGTCTGAAGACAAATTCTCTTCATTAACACTGTTGATGAGAGGCTCTTCAACATCACTGTTTGTATCACTGTCAAGAGCATGCAACACCTGGGCTGCTGAAAAACATTTTTTATGTAACACCATTATGAGGCTAGGAGGAGATGTGTCTACACTGTTGCCCCGGTATAGCTTTGACCTGACACTTACATAAGACATGCCTATACATTTGCCTGAGTAATGCTCTGGAATAACAATGTTAGCACTTTTACAGCTCAAGTAATCCTTGGGTCTTACACTTATGTTTGACTTGTCTATAAGGTTGCCTGAGTGACGCTCTAGAGTAACACTTTTAGCACTGTTTTCACAGCCTGAGTTACACTCCAGTCTAACGCTAAGGAGGTTAAAGTTTGTTGTGTTCTACTATACTTCCTCATTTAGTTTAGGAAGACATGATGTGATTTTTTTTAACTGAGGTCTGAGACAGAAAGAACTGCTACTTTTTGAATTAGTAGGCAATGAACCCATCATAAATTGTTTTGTTTAAATCCCTGTTTAAAATTTTGATTGGTAAGCTAGAATGCAATAAACTAGGTAAAATGTAAAGATCCTTTTATTCATAGACATTTATTAATTGCCTATTCAAACAAAAAATTGAGAATGTGTCTCTCTAAAAACTGCAAACAAAAGAAATAAATTGGAAGATTTATTAAGTTAGAAGTGTTATTATTACTATAGCTGCTTTGATCCACAGATTAAGAGTTCACTATAAATAGATCAAAATGGAAAAATTTCCACAATTTATATTTAGCTGATGGCTATAGAGAATTTTCTCAACTGTATTACTGAATAAAGCCTTGTCTTTAGTAATATGTGAAAGAGACAGTCAAAATATCAGCAAAAAGAAAATAAGTGTATATTGAGGAGAAAGAACAGAATTTGGCATATTATGCACCATAAAACGAGGTATTATAACAAGAAGGGTATACAAATAACATGCAGTTTGGATGAAGGTAAATGAACTTACAGTAGATGTCCTTAACTTTGACAGTGTGTTTACTGTAACCGCAGCAGCTTCTACACTGCAAAAATGCAGGGTAAATACAAAATATACAAAAACTAGACAAAAAAAACTTTAAATGGGAGTTGTTTTGCTTTTATTTAGCAAAAATATCTGCCAATGGGGTGAACAAAATTTTTAATGGACAAGATTTCTTAAACTAAACTAAAAAATCATAAATGAAATTCTTTGAAAAGTCCATAATTCTTATAATAAGGAAAACAAAATATAATGTCATGATATACAGTCTTATGAATTTTTGGAACCCCTCTTAATTCTTTGGATTTTTGTTTATCATTGGCTGAGCTTTCAAAGTAGCAACTTCCTTTTAATATATGACATGCCTTATGGAAACAGTAGTATTTCAGCAGTGACATCAAGTTTATTAGATAAACAGAAAATATGCAATATGCATCATAACAAAATTAGACAGGTGCATAAATTTGGGCACCCTAACAGAGATGTTACATCAATACTTAGTTGAGCCTCCTTTTAGAAATATAACAGCCTATAGCCTTTGATGAGTGTCTGGATTCTGGATGGAGGTGTTTTTGACCATTCTTCCATACAAAATCTCTCCAGTTCAGTTAAATCTGATGGCTGCCGAGCATGGACAGCCTGCTTCAAATCATCCCATAGATTTTTGATGATTTTCAAGTCAGAGGACTGTGACGGCCATTCTAGAAAATTGTACTTCTCCCTCTGCATGAATGCCTTTGTAGATTTCGAACTGTGTTTTGGGTCATTGTTTTGTTGGAATATCCAACCCCTGCGTAACTTCAACTTTGTGACTGAAGCTTGAACGTTATCCTGAAGAATTTGTTGATATTGGGTTGAATTCATCTGACCCTCGACTTTAGCAAGAGCCAAGTCCCTGAACTAGCCACACAGCCCCACAGCATGATGGAACCTCCACCAAATTTGACAGTAGGTAGCAGGTGTTTTTCTTGGATTGCGGTGTTCTTCTTCCGCCATGCAAAGGGCTTTTTGTTATGACCAAATAACTCCATTTTTGTCTCATCAGTCCAAAGCACTTTGTTCCAAAATGAATCTGGCTTGTCTAAATGAGCATTTGCATACAACAAGCGACTGTGTTTGTGGTGTGAGTGCAGAAAGGGCTTCTTTCTCATCACCCTACCATACAGACGTTCTTTGTGCAAATTGCGCTGAATTGTAGAACGATGTACTGATACACCATCTGCAGCAAGATGATCTTGCAGGTCTTTGGAGGTGATCTGCAGGTTGTCTGTAGCCATTCTCACAATCCTGCACATATGACGCTCCTGTATTTTTCTTGGCCTGCCAGACCTGGGTTTAACAGCAACTGTGCCTTTGGCCTCCCATTTCCTGATTACGTTCCCTACAGCTGAAACTGACAGTTTAAACCTGTGAGATATCTTTTTGTAGCCTTCCCCTAAACCATAATACTGAACAATCTATGTTTTCAGATCTTTGGAGAGTTGCTTTGAGGATCCCATGCTGTCACTCTTCAGATGAGAGTCAAAGGGAAGCACAACTTGCAATTGACCACCTTAAATACCTTTTCTCATGATTGGACACACCTGTCTATGAAGTTCAAAGCTTAACGAGCTAATCCAACCAACTTGGTGTTGCAAGTAATCAGTATTGAGCAGTTACATGCATTCAAATCAGCAAAATTACAAGGGTACCCAAATTTTTGCACATCCTGTTTTTCATATTTGATTTAATTTCATACAACTAAATACTGTGTGGGGAACAGCCCGGACACAGACAGGCAGACATCATTTTGTCACCCAACACACGTTTATTTACAGTCTATTATGTACAGTCTTAAATGCCACACAACCCCAAACTCCCCCAAAGTCCAGGCCAACCACTATGCCTCACTCTTCAGGCCGCCTCCATGTCTCCTCCTGAGACCTTGTCCAACTGCTCTCCCGACTCCAGCCTCCTTGTGAAGGGAGGCGGCCCCTTTTATTAGCACCCGGATGTGCTCCAGGTGTGTTCTGGCAATCTCCCATGAACAACCCCCAGTGTGGCGGAAGTGCCGGCTGCATACCTGGAAGCACTCCAGGTGTTCCCAGTCGTCTTCTCCCCAGTGTGGTGGAAGTGCTGGGGTCCAGGGTTCTCCAGACATGGGGGCGCCCCCTGGCGGTGGCCACGGGCCCCCACAGGGTTGAGCTTCCCAGCTCTTTACCCGTGGCCCCCAAAGGAACCAGGGCGGTCGCCCCATCATGGTCTGGAGGAGGCATGAGCTGTCTTCCTGGGCGTCCCGGCTGGGTGCCACCCCCAGCCGCGTGCCACAATTGCTTCACTAAAAATCTTTGTTTGGAAAACACCCCAGTATTCAGATGTTCCTAGGAAATGAAAGACATACCACTGTTGCCTTTTTTGTTGAAAGTAAAGTAAATTGTTATGCAGCCTGAGAGGGGTTCCCAAACTTTTTTATATGACTATAAATACTTTTCACTTGACTTGCTTAGATTTCATTTTTGCAGTGTACACAAAGTTTTATTCTTAAAATCAGTATCCAGAGTCAGTGATAGTAAGTGAGGATAATGATGTTTATCAATCTGTAAATCTATTGCTTTCTCCAATAATTTATCTCATATATTGACTCAAAAATCAAGACCTGCCAATGCTATACCAGGATTATTATATGAATATCAGTATTGCCTATAACTTTGCTCATCAGCAAGACACTCAAATACTTAAACTCTTCTTACTACTTTCGTCAGCAGAGTGCAAGCCACCTGTTTTCAAGATCTAACCATGACCTCAGATTTTAATAAGTTGATACTGGTTCAAACCACCTCACTCTGGATTGGTGACTTCTCATAAGCTTAGTGGATATCACAGACATAGGTAAATAAAAGGACAGCATTGTCCATAAGCAGCAGAGATGCAGTCCTGATATCTCCATATTGGATAAACATTAAGATGTAACAGTTCTTAAAAATACATCTGTGGATCCCTGGTCTGGAAAACATGTTTTACCAGATTCCCATTAATTCTCATATATCAATCCAAGAATAGAGTTTCACCTATGTACGTGCTGACATAAATAAATGGAAGAGAAGTGGCTGAGAGTTTTGTGTTCTGAGGTGTGAGAGTTAATTAAAAAAAAAACATTTTGCTTCTAAAAACGTTGTGCTTTGGTTGCTGCTAAGGAGTTGATAGCATTTTTTAAAGCTTTATGTTTTCCTTTAGAAGGGTTTTTTGCTTTTTTTTTTTACCCACACAGTATCAAGAGCAGCTGATTGTCGGAGGGAGCATTTGGAAAGGTTACTTGTACTTGATCTTGTATTTTGTATTCAAACTAGTGTCAGCAGGGCAGTAAGCAGCAGTAGCTGACACCAGCATCTCTGTAAGTAAATAACTATTGTTGTAACAATAAATAGTTAAAAGTAACAGAAATAAAATGATTACGTAGTGGGAAAAATAAGGCAGCAGCTGTCTTCAAAGTGGTAAAGATAAGGGCTCTAGTTAAGGCACCGATCAGGCACAAGTGGCTATAGGAGCAGAAAAGAATGTAAAAAGTTAACTATCAGCGAATATTCAGTAAGCAAGGTTTTCTAGATTAAGTAGTTCTTAGCGGTCAGGAAAGTAGAGCAATTAAGGAGGCAGTAGTGTAAGGGTTCATTAATATGAAGAAATTTAAATGGTGCGAGTGGAGAACTTTTAAGTAAGGAACAAGAGGGGTGCAAAGTTAGCAGAATAGACTGAGAAAAGTAAAGTTAACCTCACAGAAAGACAAACAGCAGGCCTTCTGTATTTTGGGGGAATAATATAGGAGCTTTAGGAGTAAGAAGGAATAAAATACTGTAACTGTAGCAGCTCTTTCATCTATTTTTTAGCTTAATTTATTTTTGTTTTACCATTTAACTTAAATTATTTAATTTTAATAAAAACGAAAAAACGTTAGGCAATTTTAGTAATCTAAAGTCAAGTTTTAATACTGAAGCCATTGCAATGCAAGTCCTCTTGGATGTTGGACTTTTTTACAGGATGGTTTGGTAGAGCCAGTCCTCTTTGAGGTCTACATCTGCAGGAAATGGCAGCTGATCCAGCACCTCAAGCTCAGGGTCACTGAACTGCAGGAGGAGTTGGCTGACCTGTATTGTAGTAGAGAACTGGCACATCCCACCCAGGTATCCATTAGAGAGATACTCTGTACCCATAAGGTGGCACAGGAGTAGACTCCAGACCAGTCCAGGCAAAGATAGGAGGGTCACAGTCACATGGCACAAATTAAAGGGAGCACACTGTCTGGGGGTGTCAACCCCAGAATAGGAAGTGTCAAACTGTTTTCAGGTCCTTGCGCAGCTGAACAGTGTCTCTGAAGATTCTGAGGTTGTAGGCATGCATGAAGAGCCCCAAAGTCTTAATGGCAGAGTCATCTCAGTTGGGTGGTGTCTGAAGTTCACTGTTAGTATGGTTGGACCAGTGTTTGTTAGAACGAGTCAGTTTACTAAGAATTTGGATAGAGCATCAATTAATGAAGTAATCAACAGATGCAAAATTTCCTGCTGATGTTAACCTGAAACTCTGTAGGTGAATTATGGTTTCAGAGACCGGATCAGTCCCTTACAATACTGGTGTCTCCTGCAATGGTTGTTGTAAGGTGAATCATGTGGTTAAACCAGTTAAGGTCAATGTGGACTTGGGGATAGTCCATGTTTTTGGGGCTAAAACAGAAGAGTGTCTTGCTGAACAGGGAGCGTTCTTCCTGTGAAAGAGGAAAGTTGGAATGTAGAGTTACTACAAGATTACTTCTGGAAATAAATGGAGGGAGCTTTTTTTTCTGGCTTGTTTTTCAATAAGGTGTTGAGTTTGCATTCATTGTTTGTTTAGGAAGTCTTTATGCCTAAAATTCAAAGTTCTAATGAGGTTATTAATGAAAGAAAAGTACTGCAGAGTAAAGCAATGCAGGTAGCTGTTGGTTTCTTTGATGGCACCATCTGTAAGTGTAAGTTGTTTTTTAAGGTATTAAATGATGGAGAGCATAATATTATTGAAATTAATGTTTCTGAGAATCAGTGTGGATGCACCTAGCCTTAATGAGTTAATAAATTGTTGCCTAGACTATCTATAAATCCACCCAGAACTTATTCTTCTTGGATTTACTGCATTCTTCCCTTATCTGGTCATTGGTTTCAGTCGCTGCTTCATATTTTGCTTTCATTTTCAACTGGAGACCTACTAGTAACATTGCATGGAATACATTACATTTTTGAGGATTATATAAACTCTTTGGTTGTTTAAAGAGAGTGTTATAAGTGGACGTTATTTTTTCACATAAATTTGCAAAATGATTATCGTTTGTATTTTTTTTCCCATTAACATAGTATTACACTTCCTTTTATTTTGGTTTAGATTGTAATCTCTTATTTATTATTTTTTTATAAAGATTTAGAAGTAAATAGTTTACTGTTTTTCACCTCCTCCTTCCTTGTTGAAAATCAGTTTATTTTAAATAATGGCCAAAACTCAGCTTGATAGGCACAAAAGTCTCATTCCTCAATAACAAGGCTAATAAATTCAGACTGTAATCGATTGTCCCAGCTCAAACTAGATTATGTGCAACCTTGCTTAGAGGAGTTGAATGTATGAAAATTTGCACTGTGCCCAACAAGTAAGGGTTGCATGAGCACTGGCAGCCTCCTTAGTGATTTGCTTTCATCCTGTGGAATGAAAGGACAGGAGGATCAGCTCAAGCCTAAATAAGATTACAGCTCGTTCAGCAGCTTATCTGGGCTAATGCCAACTAGTGTGGCTTTGCGCATCCTAAGGGGTTTACAGCTGAGACTGTTTACTAAGTATCATCAGCCAGCTCTGTGCTCACAGGCTAATCCTTTTCAGTGGTGTAATGTTATAAGATTCCAAGCAAGCTACTTTGACAGCAGAGCCAGCCTACTGCAGCTTGCAGTCATCTATTGATTTATACCCTAAAGAAAATTCATTTAAAGCAGTTATATTTGCATGTTTCTCTACTTAGTATTGCTGATGGATCTGTATGTGTTTCTGTTTTTATGGATAGGTAGATTAATAGACTGATACACAGAATTTTTATGCATATGTATTGTAGACACAAGTTTAGAAAAGATTAGGTATAACGTGTCAAAAGTTTCAAGAATTATTACTACAAGGTATGTCAGTCAGAATAAATTTTATTTTGCTATTAAAACCGAAGATAAAATAGAGGATGTTTGCATTATATATTTGTGTATTACTTTAGTTTAATTTATTTTTTTCAGTTATAGATAAAAAAAACATTCCATAATCCATCCTTTACTATTCAGCATTCTAACCTGAAATACGCTTAAAGATCTGGTCCTTGTTGCATTTAAAGTTATTTTTTCTTTCTTTTCATTGTATTCTTTTCTTTAAACCATAATCCCCTTAAATAGGAAAATGTTTTAGATTTTATATTTGTTATAAAAAATCACCCAAAGGAACCGGTCCTTATCATGACATCAGTCAGTTGCAGGACACACTGTCACCATACTTACTCATGCTAGACTGGTTTGAGGTCACAAGGTAACCTAACTTGCTTTGTGATGTAATGCATGAGGCAACTTGGGAGACCCAGAGAAAAATAAATGTAAACACAGGGAAAAAGTGCATATTTCACACAGGCAGCTTGGACTGAATGTCTTAACTCAAGATGCTGGAGCTGTGAGGTTGTAGCACTTAATACTACAGCAGTGTTCTACCTAAAAAATGAAGTTGTAAAACTGAACCAAGGAATAAGCAGAGAAACTTGACTATAGTAGTGTACTTATCTTTTAAATACAAAATTAATACCGATGACACTCAAATGTTAAAATGGTGGTGCAGCATATAAAAGTGGCATGCAAATACAAGTGAAATTATGTCAATTCAAATATAATACTATTTTCATTAATCTAAATCTAAAATTCAAGTCTGAGTTGCAAAATAAATCCAAGCATGCTTCTCACTTGTTAGCATCTTGACAAGAGAGCACATTGTGTATCAAAATAATGTGATGTCAACTACACAAAAGAAGCCATACTTAGTTAGTGCATCCATAATCCAAAATGGTCTGTACTCAGTGATTGTACTTAAAACAGGCATATTTTGCCTAAAGCAGAAACAGGAGGCAAAACTGAATTTTGCTGTTCATGGTTGAACATAAAGTAGTATCATTATTATACAAAGAAAGGACTTGCAGAATACATTGAAAGTAATACACAACTGGGTGTTTAAATAATTTTAAAATGTTACTTTGGAAAGATTTGGTTTTGTTTTAAGGAAATCTGCAAGCTTTGTAATTTAGATCTTGACAAAGAAAAATGAGAACTAGTGGGAGTAGAATGTGTAATAAATAACATGATTAATTGTTTGATTGGAACCATAGGACTACAAAGCTAAGGAGATGAGAGGAAAACAAGATAAAATAATATTTGTTGTGCAAAACAGAAAATGATATATGTAGTCTTAGGTTCTGCAGAAATGTAGTTAGGAATATATTTATAATTAAGAAGAGAGTCGTTACCTGGAGTAATGAAAAATTTTAAAGACAACTGTAAGTTGCTGTTTAATAGCAGGAAACATGCAGCTTAGTTTTACTATAAGTTTAGGGCTCCCATGGTCATCAAAATTCTTGAAAAGTTATGGAAAATGAAATTTATTTTTGCAGACCTTGAAAAGGTTTTATAAATTATGAAATGACCATTAAGTTTTGAAAAAGTCATGGATTATTTTAATATACAGGATAAAGGCCTATGTTATATAATTTTGTAAATTAACAAAATCTTGAAAAGAGGATTGTGTTTATTAATGCAATGAGATCTCAAGAGAAATGTGCCGGCAAGCTTCCCATTACGCAAATGCCAAAATGCTAGGTAAATGTGTGTTCGATAATCTCTGTTTAACAAATGAAAAATACAAACTATGACTCCATAAAGATGATGACATGGGGCATGCAAAATGTAAATTATACAGGAAAATTTTTGACATGAAAAATATGGGTGAAGCTGCACTAGCAAGTCTCTCAAAAGGTAAAAAAACATACTGAAAATGAGAAGGCAGCAAGAAAAATGATTGGGATTGACACCTTGGTGAACTCCTGTTTAGCTAGCACAGTAAAGGTTAGTACAGTTCCTTTAGGTAAATAAACAAGCCAGATAAACAAGGAAAGCCAACACTGATGTACTGTCTGCTGAAGATTTGTGGATGATGAAAGCAATTAATTCATGCTGCTATTATAAATTGTGCACCAGTCTCAGGTAGCTGTTTATAAAAATATTCACCAACAGCAAAATTCCAGCTAAATTTTCATGTGGTGAAACAAAATGTGCATATTTTATTACATTCAGTATTGCTGCTTATTGTAAATCATTGTTTGTCGGAGAAGTGTCTCAAGAAGCTGGGTATGCCCTACATTTTAATGAGACTCTTATTCACTCGGCTCAAATAAATGGATAAACACTTGAGTATTTGGAATTGGCGGAGAAGTGAAAACGAGCTTGTAGGCGCTGAGTTTATGGGGGCAGGCAACTGCTTGGGACATTATGAAGAAATAAAAATTTGCACAACACCTAAATAGAGGTTGGACTAAAAAAATGCTGTCCACTTATGCATTGATGTACCCAGCATTAACTGGTAAGTGCTTGACTTGTTACAGCTCAAGCTTTTGCATGATGCAAACAAGACATTGATCAACCTAGGACCATGTGGACTAAATTTTCCCCACAATACACTTCACGATAAACATAGATAGAGCGGAAGGAAATTAGACATTACTCCTTCCAGCCTCTACAGACTATTCAAAAACAGTCCTGTATACAGAGAGGACTTTGTTAAAATCACAGGTTGCGACTCATTTATGCTGAAATTCTGTCAGCACCACTGGATAGAAGCTGTTTTAGTTATTGGACAGAAAATGGCATTATTATTACATGGACATGGTGAGATAAATTGGGTAGTCCATAAAGATCATATTGCTGGTGCCCTGCCTGGGGTTTGTTCCTGCCTTGCGCCCTGTGCTGGCTGGGATTGGCTCCAGCAGACCCCCATGACCCTGTGTTAGGATATAGTGGGTTGGATAATGGATGGATGGATGGATAAAGATCATATTGTTCTTTATAAGCCCTATGCTGAAATCCCCCCATCTGGCATAAATAAAATTCATGACCTAGATTTAATGAGATTATGTGACGCAATTAAAGTATGAATAAAGTGTTACCAACAAATTATTTTTTAAGTAAATGCATTTATATGAGATGAATTTTATTGTTAAATACATTTAAAAGGAAAAAAAAGTAATTGGAGTCCGTTATTTGTGAGTAATTTTTATGTGTGCCCTATCTGTAGGGCTCAATGAACACACCAAGAGTTCAACACTGAAGCTCCTCCAGGTCCCTTTTCAGGACTCTATTAAGCAGAAGGATACCTAAATGGTGGACACTGGATTTGTGGCAGAGAAGGTCCGCAGTAAACTTAAGGCTATCAAGGAAATCTCAGAGAGGCTTTTTATTTATAATAAAAATAGAATGTAAACATTTTGGGATTGCTCTGTTGTCCATGCTTCTTAAGAAGACTCCAGTAAACCGTCTGATTGTCAGGAATATGAAGTGTCTTGAACCAAGACAGATTGTCTCAAGTAAGGAGCAGTGTTCTCAGAAAATGAGGAGTGTCCTGCACACTCTTTGTCACAGCAAATCAAAAGAATGAGTCAGTTGTGATGATGTGCTTAGGGAGATCAAGGAATTTTGTGATTTTCCTGTGAGCACAGCAGACATCCTTGAAATCGACACCAAGTCGGAAAGGTTAGATACTATGTTGAATGGAACTATGGGTTCCAAAGCAGAGTTCAGAAGGTTGAGGGGATATTCTTGGACAGGCAAGAGTGGAGAAGGGGATTCTGTGCAAAAGTAGATTATAATTGAAAATCTAAAGAAGCATTCAGTGGTCGCACAGAGAATCATCATTGACCACATCAGGGCTGTTGGGGTCATATGTAATGTTCAGATTACAAAAAGCTTATGTCAGCAGCAGGAGCTAGGCAGAAGTACCACGTGCACTGTGATGAACAGAAAAAACTGAGGGAAGGACAGCGGATTAACTTGAAGGAAGAGCCTCATGGATGAGCTTGTCAAGTGGAAACGAAAGAGAGCTCAAGTTAAAGCTGATGTACATACACTTCAGCATGTAGCAAATGATTATGCTGTCTAAGCAGAAACTACAGGCAAACTGACTTAAATTGTAAAATCAAACTATCCCCGTCACACTGCAAAAGAAAAACAGGCAATTTTAATGAACATCAACAAGCAAATTGTGGAGAAGCTGAACAAAATAAAGTACTAATCATTGAGAATGATCTGATTCTCAAAAGACACCTGTCAGTATTAATATTCCACTTATGACATTCTGTTTTTCTGGATGTTATTCATAAAGAAAATAATTTGTGTTTATGAAGGGAAGCATTTCAAGAAAAGGAAAAGTCATATAACAGTTGACATACCTGTTCTGGCTAACCATTGAGAAATTTTGCTAATTTTCTAGGAATAAGCATGTTGTTGAGATTAAAGAGTAATGCCATGTAAAAGTAAATTTTCTAATTAAAGTTTTAACTCTGCTAAATCTTTGGGAACTATACATCATTTTATTTGTTTTGGACTTCAGTTGTTTTTTTTTTCCCAATGTTTAATAAATCACGTTTGACCTTACACTGTTCAAGTCTTTCTTCAAGTTGTAGTTCACAGTTGTAGCCAGTACTGACAAATCATTAATCTCTTAATGGAATCAGGTGTAAAAGAGTTGAGCTAACACTGTTTTATATCCCACAGACCTGTCCCATCTGTGTTATTTATGCAGCAGTTGTAAGGGCAAATGTATTCACAAAAGTGCAAAAATTTAAGTCCTAGATATTTGGTTAGAAACTATGGAAAAGTTTTGGGATTTTGTTGGTAAAAAAGCATGTGAACCCTGTAGGCAGGATTACTCAAGATTGGAAATAAAGTGTAATCAATCAGGTGTACTAAAAAAACAATGGTCTATTTTTGTGTCAGTCAGATTAAGCAGCTACCCCTTTGAAGCTGGCAAACATAGTAATTAAGAGAGAGTGAACATGGTCACCAGTAAACACAGTATATCAGCAGTGAAAAGCCGACATTATTTGAGGATACTGTATAGATGATGAAAAGTGAAGTGAAATTGAAGGTTCTGTAATTTAAAACTTAAAATCAAAAAATGCCCTTAATGAGAACGTAGAAAATATTAAGATAATGGTTAAAGGTGAATTATTAGGAGAGTTGGAGGAGGTAATTAGTTACCCGAGTAGGTGGCACATTTAGACAAATATAAACGAAAATGAGTATTGTAGAACAGAGTAAAAGGATTGGAAACGAAAACTCATGTGGTTAGCAGAATGAGATACATGCGGAGCAAAAGATGGGAAATGAATTAACAGAATTTCACACTCATAGTAAATTTTGTTAAAAGACAAAGATTGAAAGCAGTCCTAAGCATTTTGTATGAAATTGGACTATAGTTTTACCTTGAGCTTTTTCTCTGTGTTTGAGATTTTAATTAAAGAAAACTTTGAGCAGTGATGTGAAGTCAATTGAAATAATGTATGAAGTGCAAAAGTGTTGTACGTTACACTTATTGAACCAAATTTGTGTAAACCATAGTAATAAAAAATGATGTCTCTGTTCAGTAGTGGAGTTATTTTATTACATTTTTTCTGCCTTCCCCAATGCTATAGATTAAGCATTCTTATTCCTATTACACCAGTGCCAAAAAATTAAAAATTGTCTGCCATGTCACATATAAATGAAATTATTTACACTACCGGTCTAAAGTTTTAGAACATTTTAGTTTTTCCAGTTTTTCTTCAAATGCAATCAGTTGAAATACAATTAAATGACCTAAATGGTTAAAAGGTATGCACTAAACAACTAGAGGTTTAAATTTAAAGTTTTAGGTTAGCAAAAACTGATAAAAAAGAAATTTCAGAATTTTACAAATGGGGAACAACTAATAAGTTACAACCTAAAGATGTTCTGCAGCAATTGAAATAAATTTAAGGTACAAATTTGCACAGGTGTCCCAACTTCTGTTGATTCCTTAAATACCCTGACAGATTACTGCTTACCTTTTTACCATTACAAGTGCTGTCAAGCCCACCTTAATTATAGAAGCATTAAATTGTTGTTTTTATTACACATTTCCCTCACAAATGAAATTGACAGCAAAATATAAATGTTCAATGCAGATTAAAATCTGTATACTTTTGTTGGAATATGTTTTGTTTTTTGAACTGTGTTTACAGTTTATTTTACTTTGTCATGTACTGATACTCTGCATCCTTAAAAGACATGGAATTGTGTAGTTCTAATGTAACTTTTCCCTTAATTGCAGTATATTGAGTCATCTACTCATGCACTATATTCATGTAAATAATGTTTTATACAATCAGCACACATGCTCTCCTCAATTCCCCAAATTTAAGTTTCTAAAAGAGTTAACTGCCTATTCATAGGCAGATAATGAAAACTATAAGCAGGAGAAAAGACAAGTCTAAATCTTCATGGCATCTTCATGGATGCCTGCTTCCAATTTGCTGTAAATCAATACAAGGCCAAACTCGATCCACTAACTACATAACTATTCAACTACTTTGATAAACTATAATTGGCACCATACATTTCTTTTCATCACATTGTGCAGTAATTTCTGGGGATATTTTATCAATATACAATAATATATATTGTAACCCTTAAAAGTGAATCTGGTAGTCAGCAGCTTGTGTGATAGGCGGCTCATTGGACAGTGGTTGAAATAAGCAATGTCGCAGGTGGCTGGGGAGGTGACCTGGCCGGGATGCCCCGGAGGAGGGCTTGCACCTATGGGGACCACGGGTACAGAGCTTTGAAGCTCAACCCTGCAGGGACCCGTGGTCACCACCAGGGGGCGCCCCAATGCCTTTGGAGCCCTGGACCTCAGCACTTACGCCACACCCGGATGTGCTGGGGGGAAGAGAAGCAGGGACACACGGAGTGCTTCCGGGTGCGCAGCTGGCAATTCCACCACACTGGGGAGTGCCAGTGGAAGATTGCCGGGAAGCACCTGGAGCACATCCGGGTGATTATAAAAGGGGCCGTCTCCCTCCGTTCGTTGGCTTCAGTCGGGAGTGCAGAAGGACGGAGCTCGGGAGGAGAGGCAAGGAGGCGGCCTGAAGAAAAGAGGCATTCGAGTTGGCCTGGACTTTGGGGACTTCTGGGGGTTTTGAGGTGCACTTTTGTAAATAGGATGACAAATAAACGTGTGTTGGGTGAACCATCGGTGTCCGCCTGTCTGTGTCCAGGCCGGCTTCCACAGCAAATATCTTTCAACTATGAAGAGGAGACTTTGACCTGTAGGTTTGAGAGGTTGACTAGCAATAAGAAAGCTGTTGCTAAAATTGAAAAATAGAACAAAGAGGCCTATGAGGGCCAGGAGCCACAGTCATTCTCATTGTACACTAATGTTAAAGCATACAACACATAAACAATTGGAGATATGGATACTGCAGATTTGTTAAACTGTGCTTGAAGCTGTTGTCCTCTAAAACACCTATGATGCAAGCTGTAGAGTCTCAGAAACTTGACTTCTGGATCTGTTGTGGCTTTGGATTACCAGACCTATTCATATCAGAGTTTCTTCCAGTTTCAGGTTACTTTTGATGCTGTAGAAACTGTTCTCACTGACACCTTGTCTTTCTTGGCAATATCTCTAAAGGAAAGATGTATACTTCCTATAGTTTTAGTGGTTATAATGATCTGTCTGTCTTTCTTTGTTAATTGTCTTTTTCTCATCTTGATAGCTGCTTATTGCCTTTCTGCAATAATTGTTTTTGCAACACACCCTACAGGGAAATTTTTTTTAGACTTTAACACAGGGGGTAATGCTTTACTAAATGTCCTCCTATCTCTTAAGCAAGTAAACTTTAAATACTCTTAATCAGTAACATATAGTTTTTTTGTCTTAAATTGTGTTTGTTGCCTTCAGGTTGCCCATCTTCCTCAAACTGCTTCATGACACCTTAAACACTACATTTTGAAAATAACGTTTAGTGCTCTGTTGTTCACTGGGGATAGCTTAATGACACCTTAGCCATTACCTCCCTGTGGCACCTTATTATCTGAGGTTACAATTGAATATGTCTGCTTTTAATATGCATTAATAGCACACTTGGTCTAGCTCCTCTCTAACTCATAATAATAACTACAGATCAGTGGTACTTATGTCTCAAATCATGAAGATCTTTGAGATGCTGGTCCTGGACTATATGAGTGCTCTTGTGGTAGACTACCTGGACCTACTGCAGTTTGTCTATTGGACACAGATTGGAGGGGAAAATGCAGTTATCCATCTCCACAAGGCTTATTGTCTCATCGACAAAGCTGGCAGCACTGTGTGGATTATGTTTTAGTGCCTTCAATACCATCCAACCATCTCTATTAAGGAGTATTCTCAGAGATATGCAGGTAGATGAGCCTATGGTGACCTGGATATTGGACTGTCTGTCAGGGTTTTTGTGAGACTCAATGACTATGTTTGTAATATGTGAGCAACACTGGAGCACTACAGTTAACTGTTGGGTCTACTTTTCTCTATAGCTCCAACTATAATATATATATATATATATATATATATAAATATATATATATATATATATATAATACAGTATAACACACTAAGCCATGTCACTTGCAAAACTTGTCAAGAGGTTTATTGATAAGCAGTATAAGACAGAGTGTACGAGTCAGGCAGAGAACTTTGTTATTTGGTGAAGAAAGACTAAACATTACCAAAACCTAAGTAACTGGTTATTGACTTTCACCACACCAAAGAGCCTGTATGTCCGATCGCTATTCAGGGAGTTGATATATAGATGGTGCATTACTACATATACTTGGGGGGCACGTCAGTGACAGGTTGGACTGGTCTCGTAACTCAGAGGAGATATATAATAAGGACAGAACAAGTTTTTTTTTCCCCTTTAATGTGGGTAAGTGACTTCCTTCACATTTTATACAACTCTGTGATGGCCATTGCAATCTACACTGTGGTGTTCTGGGCTGGTGACATAACTTCAAGAGAGGCCCACTGAATCAAAAAGCTAATTAAAAGGTCAAGCTCAGTTATGGGATATACTCTGGAATCCCTGAAGGCAGTAATTTAGAGCAGAATTAAAACTGAGTGCCACTATGAACAATGCTGCATATCTTCCTTCTGACACACTAACACTTTAGTAATTTCAGTCAACAAATGTTTCAGCTGAATTGTGTCATGAAACGCTACTGTGGCTTCTTTATACCAACAGCAATACTTCTGCATAATGCCTCACTGTGACTGCCATGTCAGAAATGTTCTTTCTTTTTTAATTTTCATCCTTTTTAGTCATTCTGGATTGTGTTCAGATTATCGTGTATATATATATATATATTTATTTGTTAATCTGTTTTTGTATTTATTTAAAGAGATTCAGGGACAAAAATCTCTCTCTTTCTTTCCCTCTCTAAATGTATATAAATATATATAAATGGAGTGGAAGAGGAACCGTGTGGCATCTGTGTTGTCTTAACTTCTTCTTCTTCTTTCTCTTTCGGCTGCTCCCGTTAGGGGTTCCACAGTGGATCCTCTTCTTCCATATCTTTCTGTTCTCTGCATCTTGCTCTGTTACACCCATCACCTGCATGTCCTCCTTCACCACATCCATAAACCTTCGCTTAGGCATTCCTTTTTTCCTCTTCCCTGGCAGCTCTATAATTAGCATCCTTCTCCCAATATACCCAGCATCTCTCCTCTGCACATGTCCAAACCAACACAATCTCGCCTCTCTGACTTTGTCTCCCAACCGTCCAACTTGAGCTGACCATCTAATGTACTCATTTCTAATCCTATCCATCTTTTTCACACCCAGTGCAAATCTTAGCATCTTTAACTCTGCTACCTCCAGCTCTGTCTCCTGCTTTCTGGTCAGTGCCACTGTCTCCAACCCATATAACATAGCTGGTCTCACTACTGTCCTGTAGACCAGGGGTCCCCAACCCCCGGTCCGCAGCCCACTACCGGTCCGCAGCCGTCTGACAGCCGGGCCGCGAGAGAACTGCCGGCAACGGAGACTCACTCAGACTTTTCAGAACGCTTGGCGGGCGGGGCTTTTCAGCGGCGCAGAGAGAGGAGAGAGACCGAGGTGAGAGAGTATTACAACAAAGTTATTTTTATGGTCCCAACAGTTTCCCTATATGATGCGACTCTATAGAAATCGCGTTACTATGAAGTACATTCAGCAGATGCTTTCATTACAACGAATTGACCTTGAAATGCTTGAACGAATCATCCACAGAGCAGTTAGATCTGTGGTCACAGCTCAGTTGTGCACGTTTACACAACGATCCCCAAACAGAAACATTGTAAAAAAAAAAAAAAAATTTCTTTCTTCGAACTTTCCTCGTACTGTTTTTGTTTTCTGTGGTTTTCAGTGATACCTTTTGCTTATTGCTTTGTCAACATTTGAAAAACATCCATTGGAATTTAACTCATTGTCACCCTCCTATAGAAACGGCAGACACGAAAAAAGATAGTGTTAATGTTTATGATGTGCAATCTGTTGGAATGGCAAATGCAAAGCATATGTCTTTGTTATATGCAAAAAAAGAAGAAAAATCTCGAGTTGCCAACGTATGCGAACTGCTTAATAACTTAATAATAATAGAAATGTTATTTAAATTGTGTATAAAACTGCCCCCCCCCGACCGGTCTGTGGAAAAATTTTCATCTAATAAAGTGGTCCTTGCTGTCAAAAAGGTTGGGGACCACTGCTGTAGACCTTACCTTTCACTCTTGCTGATACCCGTCTGTCATAAATTACTCCTGACACTCTTCTCCACCCATTCCACCCTGCCTGCACTCTCTTTTTCACCTCTCTTCCACAATCCCCATTACTCTGTACTGTTGATCCCAAGTATTTAAACTCATCCACCTTCGCCAACTCTACTCCCTGCATCCTCGCCATTCCACTGACCTCCCTCTCATTTACACACATGAATTCTGTCTTGTTCCTGCTGACCTTCATTCCTCTTCTCTCTAGAGCATATCTCCACCTCTCCAGGGTCTCCTCAACCTGCTCCCTACTATCGCTACAAATCACAATGTCATCAGCAAACATCATAGTCTACGGGGACTCCTGTCTAATCTCGTCTGTCAACCTGTCCATCACCAATGCAAATAAGAAAGGGTTCAGAGCCGATCCCTGATGTAATCCCACCTCCAGCTTGAATGCCTCCGTCACTCCTACCGCAAACTTCACCACTGTCACACTTCCTTCGTACATATCCTATACAACTCTTGTGTACTTCTCTGCCACTCTCGACTTCCTCATACAATACCACAGCTCCTCTCGAGGCACCCTGTCATATTCTTTCTCCAGGTCCACAAAGACGCAATGCAACTCTCTTCTGGCCTTCTCTAAACTTCTCCAGCAAACATTGCATCTGTGGTGCTCTTTCTTAGCATGAAACAATACTGCTGCTCACTACTCATCACCTCACTTCTTAACCTAGCTTCCACTACTTTTTCCCATAACTTCATGCTGTGGCTCATCAATTTTATTCCCTTGTACTTACTGCAGTCCTGCACGTCCCTCTTATTCTTAAATATCGGCACCAGTACACTTCTTCTCCACTCCTCAGGCATCCTCTCACTTTCCAAGATTCCATTAAACAATCTGGTTAAAAACTCCACTGCCATCTCTCCTAAACACCTCCATGCTTCCACAGTTATGTCATCTGGACCAACGGCCTTTCCATTTTTCATCCTCTTCATAGCTGTCCTTACTTCCTCCTTTCTAATCCATTGCATTTCCTGATTCACTATCTCCACATCATCCAGCCTCTTCTCTGTTTCGTTCTCTTCATTCATCACCCTCTCAAAGTACTCTTTCCATCTGCTCAACACACTCTCCTCACTTGTGAGTACGTTTCCATCTTTATCCTATATCACCCTAACCTGCTGCACATCTTTCCCAGCTCAGTCCCTCTGTCTAGCCAATCGGTACAGGTTCTTTTCTCCCTCCTTAGTGTCCAACCTCTCATTCAACTCATCATACGCCTTTTCTTTAGCCTTCGCCATCTCTTTGCGCCTTATCTCCTTGTACTCTTGTCTACTTTCTGCATTTCTCTGACTATCTCACTTCTTCTTTGTCATCCTCTTCCTCTGTATACTCTCCTGTATTCTTGCTGTCACCCTTACTACATCTGCTGTAGTTTCCCAGCTGTCTGGTAACTCTTCACTGCCACCCAGTGCCTGTCTCACCTCCTCCCTAAACTCAACCTTACAGTCTTCCTTTTTTAACTTCCACCATTTGATCCTTGGCTCTGCCCTCACTCTCTTCCAGTTCTTGATCTCCATCGTCATCCTACAGACCAACATCCTATGCTGCTTAACTACACTTTCCCCTGCCACCACTTTGCAGTCTTCGATCTCCTTCAGATCATCTCTTATGCATAGGATGTAATCTACCTGTGTGCATCTTCCTCCACTCTTATACGTATCCCTATGTTCCTCCCTCTTCTTAAACTACGTATTCACCACAGCCATATCCATCCTTTTGGCAAAATCCACTATCCTCTGACCTTCTTCATTCCTCTCCTTGACACCATACCTACCCATCACCTCCTCGTCTCCATTGTTCCCTTCACCAATATGCCCACTGAAATCCGCTCCATTCACCACTTTCTGTCCCTTGGGTACACTGTTCATCACTTCATCCAACTCACTCCAAAAATCTTCTTTCTCACAAACTGCACACCCAACTTGCGGTGCATATGCACTAACAACATTCATCATCACACCTCCAATTTACAGCTTCATAATCATTACTCTCTCTGACACTCTTTTCACCTCCAAAACACTCTTGACATACTGTTCCTTCAGAATAACTCCTACCCCAATTCTCCTCCCATCCACACCATGATAGAACAATTTGAATCCACCTCCAATCCACCTGGCCTTACTCCCCTTCCATTTAGTCTCTTGCACACACAACATATCAACCTTCCTTCTCTCCATCATATCTGTTAACTCTCTCTCCCCTTACCAGTCATACTGCCAACATTCAAAGTTCCTACCCTCCGTTCCACTCTCTTTACTTTCCTCCTCTCCTCCTGTCTCCAGACACGTCTCCCCCCTCTTCTTCTCCTTCATCTTCTTCGGCCAACAGTAGCCCAATTTCTGCCAGCACCCTGTTGGCTACCAGTACTGGTGGCGGTCGTTGTTAACCCGGGGCTCGACCGATCTGGTATGGAAATTTGTATTGTTGTCCGTAAATTGATTTGGCAAAATTTTACACCGGATGCCCTTCCTGACGTAACCCTCCCCATTTATCCGGGCTTGGGACCAGCATGAAGAAACACACTGGTTTGTGCATCCCCGGTGGCTGGGTTATCTGTGTTGTCTTAACCATCTCAGTAAACATCAGTAAGGTTCTGAAAAGCACTGACATTCTTGTTACTTTTTATTGTATTAATGTCTATTTGTATTTATTCTAATGCTGTCAGTAGTTAAAAAAACAACAAAAAAAAAACAAAAAAAATGCTTACTGTCCAGATACCTTTAAAAGTAATTTCCTTGGATGGAATAACAAAGGCAGCCAAGGTCTGATTACTGAGGAATTTTGTGTGTTTCTGGTTATAATAGGGTACATTCATTCCTAGCTTTTGTGAGATGTTTCAGAATAAATACACATTTGTTTTTGAATATTCTAGTTTCCTCCCACATCTAAAGACAATCGGGTTAGTTCATGCAAAAGTTCGCTGACAACACTGCTATCGTGGGCTGCATCAGGAGTGGGCAGGAGGAGGAGTATAGGAACCTAATCAAGGACTTTGTTAAATGGTGCAACTCAAACCACCTACAACTGAACACCAGCAAAACCAAGGAGCTGGTGGTGGATGCAATAAGATGCTGCAGATGTTGTATCAGACAGTTGTGGCAAGCGTCCTCTTCTACACGGTGGTGTGCTGGGGAGGCAGCATAAAGAAGAGGGACGCCTCACGCCTGGACAAACTGGTGAGGAAGGCAGGCTCTATTGTAGGCAGTATTCTTTCTTTCTTTCTGTCTGTCTGTCTGTCTAAATTGGTAACTATGAATTGGCCTATAATTTGTGTATGTGCATAAGACTGCCACATGATAGAGTGATACTCTGTAAAGGTTTGGGGCCTGCATGGTTTTTAGTCCCTCTGGCATAGGTTCCACTCTTTTTTAATCCTATATTGGAATTTTTAAGTTTGGAAAAATGAATGGAAAGATTATAGAATTATAACGGTGTACCTTGAAAGGGGAAAATAATTCACCCAGGTATGCATTGCAAATGATAAATAGTTTATTTGCCTTGATTAATAACACATAAATTACTAATAACTGTAGTAACATAATTTTGAAATTGGGAACGTCAATATTTGCTTATAGAGTCTGACTATAACCAACCAACCATTTTCCAACCCACTGAATCCGAACACAGGGTCACAGGGGTCTGCTGGAGCCAATCCCAGCCAACAGAGGGCACAAGGCAGGAACCAATCCCGGGCAGGGTGCCAACCCACCGCAGGACACACACAAACACACCCACACACCAAGCACACACTAGGGCCAATTTAGAATCGCCAATCCACCTAACCTGCATGTCTTTGGACTGTGGGAGGAAACCGGAGCGCCCAGAGGAAACCCATGCAGACACGGGGAGAACATGCAAACTCCATGCAGGGAGGACCCGGGAAGTGAACCCAGGTCCCCATGTCTCCCAACTGTGAGGCAGCAGCGCTACCCACTGCGCCACTGTGCTGCCCGAGTCTGACTATAGTTATAATAATTTTCCTGTTTCCCCTTCCACACTCACATACTATAAAGTATTTTAGGGCTCTTACATGTCTAAGAATGAGTAGTTTTCTGATTTCTTTGTCTTTAAAACAGCTAAGATATAGCACTACTTCTTATACAATTTAATAACAGAAATGCAATAATAATATTGCCTGTGCATTAATGGAGATTCTCAATTGAGTTGACCAGAAGATAAATGGAAGCCAGAATGATTGTACGTTCATGCGGATTGTTTTTAATAAGCGTGTTATTTAGTTTATCAGCCTGATGCTGTAATACCTCCCAACCTTCTCTGCTACACAAATTTGTTAATGTCTTTTTTTCTTTCTCCAGGAACATTGATTCCCCCCAGACATATCTTTATTAAACCTCTAGAAACTCACAAGTTCCAAATTACATTAAGAAGCAGAAATGGAACTAGTGGAATGAAAGAAAATTGAGTGAGTTATTGAATTCATGCCACATTGTCTCAAGATGAGATATCCGGAATTATGGAAAGGCGATATGTGGCCTATCTTCACTTAGTAATATAACATTGTTGCTAGATTGGATTGACTGCCCTCTTGGCTTTATGGAAACTTAAAATGTGACTTTTTTCCACATTCCTTTCACTGCTTTCTTGCACATCTCATTGCAGCATGTTATAAACCATTTACATGTTGTTCTTATAGAACATTTTATTACATACTGATTTATTTTACTTGCCAGACTCTGATTTTGTATATGATAATGAATATAGTAAGTGATGTAAATGCTTCTGTCTTGTAAAGAGGCATAATATATGTGCATAGGATTGACATAATTAATTTCTTTAGTTCCAATTATATTATTATAGTCAAGATGAATAATGTGTACATTGAAAACACCTGAAAGTATGTTTATTCTTATTGTTTGGGTAAGGATGCTGACACATTGGGCTGCTGTATTATTGTGTGATTTGTGAGACTTCCCAAGTCCGTTTACTAGATTGGTCTACTCCTGGTCCATAAGATTAACATACACACAGATACACACACGTAATGAGATCCTAGCCAGACAATGACCCGAGTCGTGCCCAGTTGCCAGTCACTCCGCAATATTCCACAATATTCCCTTCACATAAGTACATATAATAGTGATACCCAGTTGCCTGTCATTCTGTAGCATGTCTAAATGCCTGTCGCTTTTAGTACTTGTGTTCTACATAGGGATTTGCTTTCTGCAGCATTAAAAATATACAGGTGTCAACGGGACACACAAAGACTTAACATCCTTTGGTTATATGCCACTTATAAACCAAACAATGTTTTAA
The DNA here is from genome assembly GCF_900747795.2 of Erpetoichthys calabaricus. Classification (NCBI taxonomy): domain Eukaryota; kingdom Metazoa; phylum Chordata; class Cladistia; order Polypteriformes; family Polypteridae; genus Erpetoichthys; species Erpetoichthys calabaricus. The sequence continues at coordinate 222,149,357 of NC_041396.2, read as the reverse complement.
TTCTGCTGCAGTTCTTACTATTGAGGTGTGACCTCTCAGCCTTGATAACCCTGTAACGATGAGCACATGGCAACTCCCTTTGCACCTGGTGCCCTAATATTTTCAATCACTCTAGATAAAAAGACAAAGTGTAGAAATGTAAAAAGCAATGTGGTATTTATTAAAGTATAAGAAATACAAAAAGAAGAAAAGTATAATAGAAAATAAAATAGCAAAAGTCTGTATATGGTCTTTGTAAAGCTTACAGAAAATCAACGTCGTTGATGATTGTTGTCTTCTGCGACTATTTGATTTTGACAATTGGCATTCTGCATAAGTTTCGTTCTTTGACGTCCTGATCAAGTTGTCTTGCGTCTCAGTCTCTCTGGGACATACAACATTATACACATTTGATTGTCTAGCTGTTCTTGTGTTAAAAGTCTTTTGAACCTTTTCACATTTTCGCACTATTTTCCCTTGCCAAGTTATAAAGTGACTGAAGCACCTTTTAATCCTGTGACATCTGAAATTGTGTTCCATTCCTTCTAATGTTAAATTGTAAACAGATGCACTATAGTTCTAAATTAATAGTACAATACATGAAGAATGTATGAGAGAGAAATATTTTCAATGTGAATTGCTTCTGTAGTTTAATTGCTTTTAAGAGTCCTGTAAATTTAGGTCATCCAGGTTCGTTTGAGTAAAATTAAAACTTAATACAAGTAGTCTGTAACTTCAAAAACTGAAGATTTTACACTCTAGGCCAGCTACATTGTTACAAACTTTGGTTGGACAACATTTTTCCAAGTTGCCAAGCTGGAAAACTAAATGAAGGGGTGAAAAAAAATCAGCTTTCAATGACACAAAACTGATAAGGGTAATCTATCTACTACTGTGTTTTTTAATGGTGATTGTTACTGTCACCACTTTAGTCCTTAATAAGACGAGCAGAAATTGAACAATTGAGAGACAGATAAATGTGTTACTTCTAAGTTGTGTTTAGTTACCCCCTGACAACAGCTAGATAATTTGTTTAGCATAAATTAATGAGTAATAAAGCAAACAAATTTGGTGAACTTTTTGCTTAAAGAATCAAACATAGATGTTTACATATAATTCAGTATGTAGTGTCACATTATAACAGCTCAAAATTGGCAGGTTTAATTTTCAGCATATTGTGGTCTATTCTGCTTAGTACAAGATGGTCACATGGACCACACTGTGCATTTACAAAGTCTGGTAGCACGACAAGGAAGCTCCGCTATAAACATAAGGAGGTTTACTTTAAGCGTTTAGCTCCAAGGTATAATTCAGAGCTACGATCTAGGAAATCAACTGGCCGATTCCTTGAGAGAATGTCACGTAAGACTGGCCTCACTGTTCACATCCAGGCTTTCCCTGACCATCAAAGGGCTTACAGGGATGCACTAACTGCAGCCAAGAACACACATTATGGCAGAATAATAGAAAGTGGCCATGAAAACCCAAGGGTTTTGTTCTCTGTAGTTAATAAATTACTTCAACCTGTATCTGGCTCAATTACCTCCTCTATTGAAGTCTGTGAAAAATTCCTCCACTTTTTCCAGATTTAAATAATTCAATAAATCCATCATCCATTTATATCCTTCCCTGTCTTCCCACTCTATCCAGCTCCTTTTCTAAATTTTCACCAGTCACATCGGCATTTGTTAATGACCTGCTTTGTAAGATGAGGCCAACTACTTGTGTACTGGACCCCATCTCCACCCACTTCTTAAATTCTGCCTTCATGTCATATTCCCGACTGTTACGACAATATTCAATACATCCCTCGACACTAGGTTTGTGCCAGCCACTTTTAAAATCGCTTCTGTAACTCCCATGTTAAAAAAGTCTGGTTTTGATGGTGACGATCTTAACAATTTTCAGCCTATTTCCCATCTTTTCTGTCAAAAGTTCTTGAGCATGTTGTAGCCTCCCAGCTCGCCAATTACTTAACCTCTAATAATTTGATGGAACCCTTTCAGTCTGGTTTCAGGGCGCAGCACAACTGTGAAACTGCTCTTCTTCGGGTAACCAATGATTTGCTTATGGCAGCAGACTCTGGACAAACCATCATATTAATTCTGTTAGCCGTCAGTGCAGCATTTGACACTGTCAGACATGACATTCTACTGTCCAGAATAGAGAACATTCTGTGTATCTCTGGCGTTGCCCTCCAGTGGTTCAAGTCCTATCTGACTGATAGGCAAGAATTTGTTAGTCTTGGCAACAGCAGATCCAGCTCAATGCCAGTCACACAAGGAGTTCCTCAGGGTTCTGTCCTTGGCCCTCTTCTCTTCTGTATTTATATGCTTCCCCTTGGCCGTATTATTCGTAGCTATGGACTGGGTTATCATTTTATGCAGATGACACTCAACTCTATTTCAATGTCAAAAGTGCAACTTCATCAGAGTTTTCTCAGCTCACAACTTGCCTCAGTGAAATTAAAACCTGGATGGAGCAGAACTCTTTAAAATTAAATTGCAACAAAACTGAACTCCTGCAAACTGGCATTAAAGCCCTACTTAAGAAAATGAGCTCCTTTTCAGTCACTCTTGACGACGATCTCATCAGACCTTCTTCTGATGCAAGGATGTTGGTGTCATTTTTGATTCCTCCCTTTCTTATTCCGCCCACATAAACCACATTAAGAAACTTTCTTACTTTCACCTCCGTAACATATCCCGTGTTTGCTCATTCCTCTCCTTTTCTAATGCTGAGAAACTTGTCCATGCTTTTATCATATCCTGCATCGATTATTGTAACTCGCTGCTGGCAGGTGCCCCTTCTAATCTTCTATCACAGCTCCAGTTGATTCAAAACTCTGCTGCAAGAGTCCTTACTCGAACCAGCAACAGTAAGCACATCACACCCATCCTGCTTCGCCTTCATTGGCTCCCTGTGTCTTACAGGATTGAATATAAAATTCTATTAATAACCTACAAAGCTTTAAATGGCCTTGCACCGGACTACATCAGTGACCTTCTAAATCACTATGCTCCTGTTTGCCTACTAAGGTCCTCTGATTCTGGCAATCTTGTTGTGCCTCACATTAACCTGCACTCTATGGGTGACAGGGCCTTCAGCTCCATAGCACCCAGACTTTGGAATGACATCCCAAAATTAATTAGATCAGCTGACTCCATTCATTCTTTTAAAAAACAACTTAAAACGCATCTATTTAGGAAGGCTTTTAACTTAATATTCTGCCCTTTCTTTCAGTTTACCTCTCTGTCCAGGTGCTCAGGATAATATTTGTGTGTCTGTTATATCACAAATGAGGTTATTTGTTAGGTTTTTCTTTTAGTATTGAATTTAGCTTTTTACTCTGGTTTATTGTTCCTTTATTCTATTTAATGCTTTGTTATCTGTTTCATTATTCTATTCAGGAAAACACTTGTATCCAATGTTACGTATACCCTGCTGTTTTTTGTAAGACTCTGTGAAGTGCCTTGAGCATGGGAAAGGCGCTATATAAATAAAATGTATTATTATTATTTATTCCATGTTTTGTGCTTACAAATATAGATCTTTCCAGGCCTAATCCATGGAAAGAAATTGTGCATATTTCCCCAATAAAATACTTGCTTATTTTATTTGGAAAGAAAAGCATAAAATCTCATAAAAAGTAAATGCAGAAAAGTTGGGGAACTATAAGGAAGGGAAACCATTAGCTAGAATGCAAAATGTGAAGCCAGACTGGTTGAATAAAGCATATCGCTTAATATACTTTTCTTACATTCCACATTCTTCCCCAGTCCACGTGTAACAGGAGAGCTTTTACTTTAGTAATTTTAATTCCTTTCTCCTCAGTACTGCTCCAATGCACCATTCGAAGAGAATGCCAAAATAGATTCCTGTTTTGGCCTCCTGATGAATATTGGGAAAGTACAGAAACAACTCCTTTGACAAAAGCTCTTGACGGTGTACTCTGTTAAGGATTCTACATACAGTGGAACCACGGTTCACGATCATAATTCGTTCCAAAACTCTGGTCGTAAACCGATTTGGTTGTGAACTGAAGCAATTTCTCCCATAGGATTGTATGTAAATACAATTAATCCGTTCCAGACCATACGAACTGTATGTAAATATATATATATATTTTTAAGTTTTTAAGCACAAATATAGTTAATTAAACCATAGAATGCACAGCGTAATAGTAAACTAAATGTAAAAACATTGAATAACACTGAGAAAACCTTGAACAACAGAGAAAACTAACACTGCAATAGTTTGCGCTATAGCGCTACCAACCGCTGGCTAAAAACACTTTTTTTTTAATGAGTTTTAAGCACAGGGAAAAAAATGAACATTTGAAAAAATCCGTAATTTAATAAACCACCAAGAAAAGTAACATTGCAACAATGCACGCTACGAACCGATCGCTGTAAACAGAAGTGAAAACAAAATCAAGCCCAGTGCATTCTTTAACACTAGAATTACCAGAGTCTACGAAAAACTCGTAGATCCGGCCCACCTTAAAACCGTTGTCACCTCTCTTTTGTCTTCTAAATGTGCCGATTAAGACGAGCCAGCAAGCAGCCGGCTATTCCATCCCCCACCGTCGCAGAACGTTCACTAAGTTTTCCCAGCTCATGCCTTGTTTGATTATCTGGGAGTGACTGAACTGAGTTTTAGAGTGGAAATAATAGATCGTTATTTGGAACACACTCATTTCATGTGTGTTCCGTTTCTACAGTAATCTGTGTAAACACATTTTTAAAACAAACATTTTTCATATTTTAGTAGTAAATGACAAAATGTAGGCATAAACTATATAATATATGAAGCCTGAAGTCCAAAGATCAAGTAAACACTTTCACAAAAGGTTAAAGAAAAAACAACAGTTTCCGTAGAGTAGTGGTAAGATTTGCTGACTTGTAATCAAACGTCCCCGGTGTAATCAAGAGTCCCCGTTTCGATCCCGACGCACTCCTATATTTGCTGTTTTCAGTAATGAGCTGCTCTTATTGTTAATATTATACAGTACACACATATACTTGGTTTGCGTCTGTAACACACGGTGTACATTTATAGGACTTGTAACAGTTTCCATTTTTTTTTCACTTTTATTCTCTCTAAATCACGATCACGATACATACTAAGTCGCGGATAGTGGGCACAGACTACTCAGCCAATCAGTGTGCAGCTGTCCTGTTGCGCCTTAGAGACCCGAGTTCGATTCCCCGCTGGAAAGAAAGTGTTATTTTTTTGTTCTTTTTAACCATATAAAGTGGTATGCACTGTCAGTCAGTCAGATCATTGTATTTTCATGTGGGATGCTCCTTTTAAAATATTATTTTTAACAATTGAGACTGCAATTAACACGAACAAGTGTCTTTATAACTGTTATTATACAGTACAATATATATATATATAAAAACAGCTAAGCGAATAGATAAATAGCTATAGCGCGTCTTTATTTGATCCAAATAAATAACATGCGAGCTGATTTATTTACTTATCTTCCTACAGCATAAAGTCACAAGTGAACTGTTGAGCTTCCTCTGTCTCTCTCTGGTGCTGCCTGTGTGTGTGTGCGTGGCTCTCTCTCGCGCTGACTGTGTGTGTGCGCCTCTGTCTCTCTCTGGCGCTGCCTGTGTGTGAGCACGGCTCTCTCTCTCACACTGCCTGTGTGTGTGCGTCTGTCTCTCTCGCACTGCCTCTGCCTGTGTGTGTGTGTCACGCTCTCTCTTGCTCTCTCTCTTGCTAGCTGCACAGGAAATGCCCAGGGAGAGACTGAACATGTACAAACCGAAAGGGAAATTGGCTTGTTCGTATACCGAGTGTGTGGTCGTGAACCGAGGCAAAAGGTTGGCGAACTTTTTGGTCGTAAACCGATTTATATTTATATGAGTATTTATATGAATAAAAATCTTTCTTTATCCATCCATTCATCCATTATCAAACCCGTTATATCCTAACTACAGGGTCACGGGGGTCTGCTGGAGCCAATCCCAGCCAACACAGGGCGCAAGGCAGGAAACAAACCCCATTGCTGTGGAACACATCCCGTATACTCTTCACCTAATCTGGTCCTGAACTATGTTAGTCTTCTTATGAAAGACCACTTCAACCTGCTCTTGTTTGCCTGTTGGCCAAACAATGGACAAAACTGGAAACAATGTGAGGAATTTTTTTATTTCTTCACTATCTGCAGTACCACCCAGCCATCCCTTTTAAGGGACTGCAGTTTGTGAGGATCAAGAGAGATGTGCAGAACTGTACTAACTACAGAGGGATAAAATTGATGAACCACAGCATGAAGTTATGGGGAAAAAGTAGCGGAAGCTAGTTTAAGAAGAGAGGTGATGATTAGTGAGCAGCAGTATAGTTTAATGCTGAGAAAGAGCACCACAGATTCAATGTTTCAAGGATATGTATGAGGGAATTGTGTCAGTGCTGAGATCTACGGTAGGAGTAATGGGTGCAAGGTGGAAGTGGGATTTGATCAGGGACCAACTCTGAGCCCTTTCTTAATTGCAATAATATTGTTTGCAGATGACATTGTGATCTGTAGCGAGAGCAAGGAGCAGGTCGAGGAGACCCTGGAGAGGTGGAAATATGCTCTAGACTCTAGAGCATATCTCCACCTCTCCAGGGTCTCCTCTCTAGAGTCTAGAGAGAAGGGGAATGAATGTCAGCAGAATCAAGACAGAATACATGTGTGTGAATGAGAGAGAGGTCAGTGGAATGGTGATGATGCAGGGAGTACAGTTGGCAAAGGTGAAGGAGTTTTAAATACTTGGGATCAACAATACAGAGTAAAAGGAAGTGTGGAAGAGAGGTGAAGTGGGTAGAGAAGAGTGTCAGAAGTGGTTTGTGACAAACGGGTACCAGCAAGAGTGAAAGGGAAGGTCTTTAAGATGATAGTGAGACCAGCTATGTTATATATGTTGGAGACAGTGGCACCTACCAAAAAAACAGGAGACAGAGCTGGAGGTGGCAGAGTTAACACTAGAATCCCCGAATCCTACGAAAAAAAGTCATAATGCTGGGCCACCTTAAATTCATTTGCACCTCTTCATCAGTGTCTTTGTTTTGCAAATATGTCAATCAACACTGGCAGCAGGCAGCCTGCTGTCCCATCCACCACCGACGCAGCTGAAGTCGAACAGAAAATTCTTCTAGTTCAAGTCTGTTTATCTGGGTGTGAGGTGTTCATAATTGTATAGGGTAAATAATATATCATTATTTGGAATACATACATTTCAAGTGTGTTCCATGTACAGTAATCCCTCGCTATATCGTGCTTCGACTTTCGCGGCTTCACTCTATCGTGGATTTTATATGTAAGCATATCTAAATATATAACGCGGATTTTTCACTACTTCGCGGTTTTCTGCGGACAATGGGTCTTTTTACTTCTGGTACTTGCTTCCTCAGTTGGTTTGCCCAGTTGATTTCATACAAGAGATGCTATTGGCGGATGGCTGAGAAGCTACCCAATCAGAGCACGCAGTTAAGTTCCTGTGTGCTGCTGATTGGCTCAGCGACGGAGTGCTGCATTAACCAGGAAGTCTCATCTCACTCATTCAGCATTAACGTGCTCCTGCTACTGCTTCAGGGGCCGTGTCCAAGCGCCAACAGAAGATTCAAATGATTGCAGAAAAGGTAAAAGTTTTGGATATGTTGAAGGAAGGGAACAGCTACACCGCTGCAGGACACCATTACGGCATCAATGAGTCCACGATTCTTTTTATTTAAAAAGGAGGAAAAGCATATAAGATCTACGGCCGCAGTGTCCTTTAACGAGGGCGCAAAACGAGTTGCAAGTGGACGTGATAAGGCAGCAGTCTGGATGGAATCTGCTTTAGGGATTTGGATTGAAGTGTGCTGGAAGAAGAACAACGGCGGCGCTACACAGTCGCCTGAAGAGGCTCCTTTAGAAGAGCTGTAACGCTATCCTTTGTTGTGCAGTAAAATTAAACTCATCGTTATCGGACAAGTCGTCGTGTCATTGTTGGTGAATAACCGTAATTAATTATCTACGTACAGTACTTATTACATGTACATAGTTTAGTGTCACTGTACACACATTTTACTGTTTACAATTTTTCTTGCATTGTACGTATTTATTGCTGGTGGCCTGTCTGTCATAATGGCTGTAACATATGTGATATCGGAGACGCTCGATATTTTTAAAATAATATTTAGGTTTTACTGTATATAAACTGTGTTTACATACATAATTTCAACGAATCTTACCTAATATCTAAGAGAATACAAAGGGTTTATGCTGTATAATTATGCGGGAAATGTTTATAATAGTGTGGGAGAGTTTATAAGGGCTTAAAATATATAAAAATAACCATATGAACATATGGTTTCTACTTCGCAGATTTTCACCTTTCGCGGGGGGTTCTGGAACGCAACCCCCGCGATGGAGGAGGGATTATTGTATACAATGATCTATGTGAATGTAGGATGACAGGAAATGCGAGGCAAGATATGTTGTTATAGTAATAATGACAAAATGTTGACGTAAAGTATATAATGTGTGAAGACTGAAGTCCAAATATCAAATAAATACTTTCACAAGTGGTATAACAAAACAAGTGGGTTTTTATTCATGAATACACCCGAAGAAAAAGAAATTGGTTTGGGGTACAAAGCAGGCATGTCTGATTGGCTGGTGCAGAGGTAAGAACTGCTCTCATAATCAAGAATTTGTAGGTTTGATTCTGGGTCCTCCCCGCAGTTACTGTTTTGAGAAGTGAACTACTATTATTACTAATATAATATAAAAACATTTTTGAGTCTATAACAGCTGGTGTAAATTTATGGTAGTTGTAAAAGTTAGCTTTTTTATTTATTTTTTTTTAATTCAGTTTTATTCTCTCAGTCACATTGACGCTCCTCTTGCTCTGACACTATTAGTTTTCAAATAAAGACGTGGTATAACAAACTTGCATGAACAAGACCGATACTGGGAAAACTGTTGATGTGGGTGTGACTTGTGAACTTGACAGACTGAGGATGTGAGTGATGTTTTGAGACAATTAAACTGGAAATTACAGGTAATTCTCTGATGTGAAGGGATTAAAGCTGACATGGAAAACGTGGGTGATATGGAAGAAAATGATCTGCTGTGGAAACCCCTAATAGTAGAAGCCAAAAGAAGAATGACTGGGTCTCTGATGTGGATGTAAATACTGAAACACTCCAGGGAACTGTCATATCACCTTTTCTGTTAGTCTTGTACGCCTCGGGCTATAAATATGAAACCAGAATATGTCACTTACAGACTTTCTCAGGTGATTCTGCACTAATAGTGTGTATTGACACTGGAAATGAGGCAGAGGAGTATAGGACTCAATTAGAAAACTTTGTTTGCAAATAAAATTGTCTGCTTCTCACCATCAACAAAACCAATGAATTGGTCAATGACTTCCATTGCACCAATGAACCTGTACAATCGGTCACTATTCAGGGTGCAGATGCGGAGGTGGTGCACCACTACAAATACTTAGGGGTTCACTTCATTTACAGGGTCGACTGGTCTAGTAATAATGAGGAGCTGTATAAGAAAGATAAAACACTCTTTGTTTTTCTTTGAATTGTGTTTTTAATGTAACATTCTTTACACATCTGAAATTATATATGTGTTCCAAAAACTCTGTAACTATATACAGTACGTGTTATATAGCTCTGTTATGGGCAATGTGATTTTCTACACTGTAGTGTTGTAGGCTGTTAACATCACTTCAGGGGAGGCCCACCGAGTCAACAAGCTGATTTAAAAGGCAGGCTCAGTTATGATATGCATTCTCAACCTGCTGGAGGTAGTAGTGGAGGAGAAAATGATGATGAAACTAATGGTTATTATAAATAATGATGCACATTCTATCTCTGAAATGTTATCATTAGTTACTTTTAGCCAACAAATTATTCAGTAGATGTGTGTTATGAAACGCTGCAAATTCTGCTCTATATCTTTGCCATTAAGCCTTTACAATGTCTCACTGTAACTGCTCTGTTAACATTAGTCAAGTCATAAGTATTTTTTCTTCATTTTTCTTGTGTATATCTTGTGTGTGTTTAAGGGAATGGTGGTTTTTTTTTGTACTTTGTCATTACAGTATATTTGTACATTTCTTGAAGTTTTCTTAAAGCTACATTTCTCCTTGAGATAAACAGAATATTTTGTCTATCTTTCTGCCTATCTAAAATAAAATAAGAGTATGCTAACTTTTGGAGAGCCGTAACCTCTAGTTGTGCCAGTAGAAGAACACTTACTGGATTTATAGGTTCTCGTTACTGTATGTGTGTCATTGGACATGTCATTGTTATGCAACATAAGGAAGACTGGCGGGGAGAGGTTACTTTGTTATAACACTGTATTTGAGTCAGTTGTGCAAATTTACAGTTTGATCAAGGAAGCTATATTCAAAGTTTTGTTTTTCTCAGTAAATCACATTAATGATTTGAGGGAGAAGGGAGGGGCTAGTGCTTTCTTTCCCTTCAAATCAACTAAACATTTAAACTTTTTTTTCCACATTCTTAAAACAGAACAAATGTGAGCATAGTTGCCTCAGTAATTTTCTTGAGGGTGATAGAGCTCCTCAAGGGCAGCTGGATACATGTTTGCAGTGCTGAAGATCCTTACCCTTTTCTTCACCACTTTTTTACTTCATAGTCAGTAGCAGGCACATATAGGTTGAGCTTCCATTTATAGAGACATTACTGTCGACTTGTTACAGTGATTCGTTTTTTCATTGTGCTGTCATCACAGTGCTCGGTGCTAATCCTTTTTGAAGACTCCTTTATTAAATGTATTAAAGAAATATTTGATTAAGAAATAAAGTCTCTGTGTTGTTTTAGCCAAATTATTTTTACAGATAGGGGGTACTTTATTTACCTTTTAACATAGCCTTGATTTTAAAAATTGCATTTTTTTCCTTCTAAATAATATTAATGTTTTTATTTTTTATTCTCAACTCTCTCTATTTGATGATAGCTAGGGTATAGTATTATGCTGTTATCATTTCAATCTATTGGATGATAGCTAGGGTACAATATTTTATCATTTCAGTAATAGTATACTAGTATGCTGATATACTGTATATGTATGGTTCCAGTTCAGCAACTGTATTTTTCATATTTGTTTCTATTATCTATTAGTTTGTCATCATTTCCTTATTTTTTCAATTTTTGAACAAAATTTTCCATTGTTATCACAGGGTGCTAATTATTACTGTAAATGTGTTTGTTTTTTTATTCTTCACCACCAGTCTTTTACAGCTGTTCCTTTCAAACAACCAAACATGTGTTGTGCAATGTATTGTGAATTGTGTTCAGTAATGTTTTCTTCATTGTAGCTATTAAACACTGTAATTGTAGTCTAACATACTATATATTATATATAGTGAGCAATTTGGATATATCTGATTTTCTGCATTAATTGGTCATTATGACTATATAATATTTCTGCGAAGTCAGTCCATTTTAGTATTTAATATTATGATTGTCTGACTAAAGTATTGTGTGAAGCTTTGAAGTTCAAAGCACTGTTTTGATGAATTTCTGTTAACACCAGAGAGGACAATCAGACGAATAGCTCAATTTTAGCTGTTTCTCCAGTGCAAACAAGAACCATAAACAGCTATTCACATACTTATTCACAAGGAGAATATATATGAATGAAACCATTGGTGCGGCAATTTTTCTTTATGAAAGTTTTATATGCTCTAGGGTTTTTTTTAGTTTGTTTTCTTCTTTCTTACCACTTTATTATAATACAGTAGGTGATTCCTTCCTGTTTGTTATAGATTGAAGTGTTGATGTTTCTTTGTATATTACACTGGTAAACTGCAAGAAATGCTTGCACTTTGCTTATGTGCTATATAAAACAAAAATGATTTTAAAATACCAAATCAATTATTTAAAAATTCACCCAGACCAGCAAAAGGTATACTGCAGTCTTATCCACTGTATGACCACTTGTGCTAAATCTAGTGACAATGATATCACCACATCCTCATCAAAGGCTTTTCATTGTTTCAAGTTCCATGTACGGAGTGTTGTGTTTGAACTATCATCTGAGGAGCGATTGCTCAGAGCAAGTGAGCAATTTGGATATATCTGATTTTCTGCATTAATTGGTCATAAGATGTGATCTGATCTTGTAACTCACAAGTATAGACGAACACAATATGCTTATGCTAATAACACATGAATAATTATATTCTTTTATGTTTTTATTGAACGCGCCCATCAAACTTTAATGTGTGCTATGGTAAAAACATGTGGACCTTTGGATTTAATGTGAATTTCCCATTGGGATTAATAAAGTATCTATCTATCTATCTATCTATCTATCTATCTATCTATCTATCTATCTATCTATCTATCTATCTATCTATCTATCTATCTATCTATCTATCTATCTATCTATCTATCTATCTATCTATCTATCTATCTATCTATCTATCTATCTATCTATCTATCTATCTAATTGCTAGTTGAATCTCCTTTGGCAGCAATAACCTCTAATAAGCACTTCCAGTAGTTGCAGATAACACATGCATGACATTCAGGGGGAGTTTTGGGCCATCCTTCTATATAAAACTCCTTCAGAGCTGCTATATTCTTAGGATATCTGTTGTGAACAGCTGTCGTGCTCTTTTTATATCATATGTACATACATGTCCATATATTCCTTCTGAACAATTCAACCTTCCTTTCCATATTCCAGAAAACGTTTTGCCAGTGATATTGCGGAGTGTCAAGAACATTTTTTTTGGAGAGCAGTGGCTGCTTCTTTAGTTTCCTCAAGTCCTTCTGCGAGAACCTTAACTACAAAAAGGACTATTTAATTTTTGTTAGGTAGAATGCCCAGAGGGGACTGGGCGGTCTTGTGGCCTGGAACCCCTGCAGATTTTATTTTTTTTCTCCAGCCGTCTAGAGTTTTCTTTTTTGTTTTGTTTTTTCTGTCCTCCCTGGCCACTCTTATTCCTTATTTACTCTTATTGACCTTACTCTTATTCTATGTTAACTAATGTTGTCTTATTTTAATTTCCTTATTTGTCTTTTATATTTCTTTTCTTCATTGATCTACTTTTTTATATGAAAATGTTCTATATAAATAAATGTTGTTGTTGTTATGAACGCCATACTTGTTCAGTGCTTTTTGTATGGTAAACTCATGAACAGGGATGTAAACATATTCCAATGAATCCTTCAAACCTTTAGCTGCTACTCTTGGGTTCTCTTTTTTTAACTTTGAGTAGCTTGCATTGTACCCTTTGTATCATCTTGGCTTGTGGCCACTTCTAGAGAAAGCAGCCACAGTACAAAATCATCCTCACATGTCCATCCATTTTCCAACCCGCTGAATCCAAACACAGGGTCACGGGGGTCTGCTGGAGCCAATCCCAGCCAACACAGGGCACAAGGCAGGAACCAATCCCAGGCAGGGTGCCAACCCACCACAGATCCTCAAATATCTAAACTCTGAAATTACTTTGTTACCCTTTTTGCAGCTTTACACAAATACACAATGCATTTCTATGTTGTAGATCTTCTGAGATCTCTTTTTTGCAAGGCATGCTTCAGATCATCAGATGCTTCTTGTGAGTATCAAATTGAAAATGTCTGAGTTTTTTTTCTTAAGTATCTCTAAACCACACTTCTAATCTTCTTTAATTAATTTGTGTATTATTAATTAAAACAGATTGTGTCAGTTCATTATTTTAACTTAGATTACTTTAACTTGAAGATAAGACCAATTTTGTAAGACAGATTTATACATGAATATGAGTACAGTAATCCCCCACTATATCGCGGTTCAGCTATCGCGCCCCCGCTACATCGCGGATTTATTAATATTATTATTATTACTAGGGGCCTCTGCCCTCTGCTCTCTTTGCTTGCCCACCCCCGGGTTTGGTTTACCGGATAAACAATTTAAAGAGATTGTTATTTTCATGGGAATTGTTACATATGCATTATTTTCATTTTTACTTTAAAACTTTTCTAAAAACAATATGTCCTTTATTTCCTGCCCCGGGCGTGGTTAAATCTCTTTCTCGCGGCACTTATAATGCTGCTCGCATTGTGAATGGGGGGTCTGAACGCATGCTAAAGAGATGCGATCGGTTCAGCTGGTGTCTTGCTGCTGCTGCTGGCCAGCTATGTGTTGTGCTTGTCGCGCTTTCCATCAATCACTTAAAAGCCTATACAGCAGCTGTTCTTTTGCCATTTCGCGTCTCTGCCGCTCGCTTTGTGAAGGGGGGGAGCTGAACGCACGCTAAGCAGAAGTGGACGGATCAGCTACTGGCTTTCTGAAGCTGCTGCTGGCAAGCTGCGTGTTCTGCTTGTTGTTGTTGTAAGAGCTGAGAGCACCTGAAGTTTGTCTGCCAAAAGCATTCCAACAACTGCTAGGTTAGATGTCAGTGAACTTGTTTTAAATTGTTTGTAAGTAGGGCGTGACGTGCAAAAGTCACCGTCTCATGGGTTTTGCTTCCTACGGTTGTAATGTCTAGTCTTGCGTGTCGTCAAAGTGTCTCTCCGAGATGATCTGGTCTTGATCGCTTCACTCAATCCCCCCGGAGGCGCGGTATGCTCCTGCCACTTCGTGTCTCTCCCGCTCACATTGTGAAGGGGGGAAGCTGAACGCAGAAGTAGACGGATCAGCTACTGGCTTCGTGCTGCTTTTGCCAAGATGCCTGTTCTGCTTGTCGCTCTGCACGTCAATCATTTAAAAGCCTGTACAGCAGCTGTTCTTCTGTCTCGCTGCCTTGTCTTGCATGACATTAAAATGTTTTATAATAGAGAGATGTTACTCATATCCTTAGCCCGACATCCATATATCACATGTGTTTACAAAGTGTGTTTTAATAAGTTTACATGTGTTTAAAGCATGTGGGATGGGTATTTAAGGCTTAATTTATACAAAAAAAAATGTTTATTTATATGGTCTTTCTGTATCGGGGATTTTCACCTATTGCTGATGGGTCTGGAACGTAACTTCTGCAATAGAAGGGGGATCACTGTATTTCTGAAAGATCCACATACTTTTTCTTGCCATAGCATTTGTGAGTGTTAAGAAGTAATAGGTAGATTCCAAAGAGATGTTTTACTGGTCAGGTCAGTAACAGTAAATAGTACAAAAACTAAAGCCAAAAGTCATTAAACAGAAGTCAAAGTCTTTAATGTGCAAAATCTTAAACCAGAAACAAATACATCTTTTCTCTGAAGTATGTTTTTTTAGTCCAATGAGGGTTTTTTGGAATGAGGGTTACTTTGGAAAACTAGGTGCAGCAGTTGGCTGAATGAGGCTCAACTTTAAGTAACCCTTCCATTTTGGTTAATGAAATACACCTTTAAAACAAATAGTTTTATATCAAGAAATTCAGAAACAGTGCCTGGTAATGATGTCAACACAGAAAGCATTCAAGACATTAAAAAAATACACAAAAAATGTCAACAGTCACACAAGATTGTCTTACTCCTAACAGAGATCAGGAAACAGGTGATTCATGAAATTTCACAAATGATTCTGGAAACCTTTGACAAAAAATAATGTAAACAAATTAGTAACAATGCCAAGGATAGTAATAAAAATGTAACTTAACTAAAAACAAAGTCAATAAAAGGTCAAAAAATAAAAATCGTAAACAGACATTAACGCATTGGGGTCACTGATAGAAGGTCCCAACATAGGCATGTCTGCATGACTTTCGAAAAATAGGTCTTTGAGCCATGATGTTCTCTTCCAGGTTGCATTGCAACTAAAGATGATAATTTTCTTTATGACTCCTCTTTTTATTCCTTCGGACTGGAAGAGGTGGGGCCATATGTGGTGGAAATGATTTAACTGCGTCTCATCTAGATGGTTTTCCTCCTTTCTATGGACATGAATAGTGATTTAGTTAAACATTGTATACTACCCCCATTTCTCCCTCTGTGTGAACAGTAATCAGACCCCGAAAAATATTCACCATGCTCACGTGTTTGACGTTCTCTAGCATCGATTCCTGTTTTCCATTATAGGATAACTAGCTAGGGCTATGCAGTGCCTACCTTCTAAGTTGCTTTCATAGCTATAATTTATTGTATAGCTGTTCATATACTTTCAGTATGTTAATGGTGTCAAAGTAAAAAAAATTTTTTGTTCATTTTTTTTTGTATTATATAGTATCACAAAATGTATTATATTTGTGACCTAAAACCTAAAATTAAACTTCTGAGGATCAGGCATAAACCCCTAAATAACTAACATACAACTATCACCAACCATTTTCAATTGTTACAGTTATGGTTGAATACTGTAATTTTTTTCTGTTTTTTAAACAGTTTTCTTTCTTTCAAGAGGTGAATGCATTAAGAGTAGGAACATACAGAATGGGTTTAAGACACATAAGATCTGAGAATCAACAGCATTAGGTAACAGGGCTTGTTAAATATGAGAAATAGTAGGATTCATTGGTGTCGTATATAACATATGAGCGATGTTCATAAGTAGAATTGTAATGAAATGGTAGGTGTAGTCCTTGAATGGTGGCCTGCCTTACTTGTTGAAAGGTTTCAGTTCCTACAGTGCCTATACAAAGCATTCATCCTGTTTTAAGGTTTCTTGTTTTATTATTATACATTATATTTTTATTTGAATCACAGTGGATATAATTTGACTTGTTTAGCACTGATCAACAAAAAAGAAGGAGAATTGTGTTTGGAATTAGGCAAGTGAAAACAGTGGTCTAAATTAATCACAAATATAAAATGCAAACTGATTACATATGTATTGTTGTATGATAAGAAAAGGTGAAAACCTCCAAGGGGTGAATACTTTTTGTAAACACTGTATATAATATCTCTACAGGTGTGTAACATCTCTGAATGCATGTTACATTTCTGTTTATTTGAGTTCACTGTGGTGACCACAAATTTATCACACTGCCTTAAATTAGCTTGATATTTGTGAGCATGATGATGTGCATGTTGATGACACATTAGGTATTGGCATCTGCTTTGCATCAGTTGGTGACAGTATAGTCTTCAAGTTAAATTCATGTGTATCTATGCTGTGAATCCTTTTAACCTATTAATGTCTATTAACCAGCCTGAAATCCAGTTTTATAAATGATTACTTATTCCAACAGTTTATAACTTGAGGTCTAATTTTTGGTGTGAAATAATATCACATGTTTTTGAAAGCCTAATTCAAGCATGTCATATTTTCTGTCTTAATGTATTACACTGATATTCAGCAGGTGCCCTGTAGGATAAATCACATCTTTGAGTACTGTTTAAATGGTCCATTGCATGGTCTTAACTCTTTATTAAACACAGATCTATAAAACTTTTCCTGCATACTTTCAATTTATCAGTACCTAGAAGCACAACATTGCCATCTGTTGGCAAGAGAAAAGCATCTTTTATGTTTCTGAATGTATCCCATCAGCCACTTAGATAGTATGACAGAGAATTAACAGAACACATACTGCAGATAAGAGTTAATTTTTTGGCGTCAAGTTTCCTAGGTTTGATTAATCTATCAAAATGGACACATAACTTTTCCTTCATTTTGGCTATATAAGCAAATGCAAAACCAGTATCTTTACTGACTCATTCATGTATTGATTATGTAAGTCAGTAATCTGGATCTTGATGCTAAATTGATTGAAATTAGTTGAATTGCTTTGGTGAACGAGAATTGTTATCTGTATTTTGCATGAGAAGCCATGTGAGTGCTTCATGTACTTTTGAAATTGATTTTAGGTTGTCGATGTCACAGTTCTTATTTGTTTCTTTAGACTTGATATTTCTTGCCGTCATAAAACTTATGAGAATAAAAATACCCACAGGCTTTGCTTTTTATGATGACCACATTCTGATTATCCTGTGTTTCTATTTTTTTCATAATTAATTTGATAAAGGGCAGTCCTCATAACCATCTCCTAGATGAGCACCTCAAATACAGACATCTTCAGCAAGTTGGCTGTGACTTTTCATAACCGTGCAAAAATCAAAATGGAAATTCAATGTAAATCATGTTTTTGATCTTTGACACTGTATAATAAACATACAGTGGCCTCTTTAAAAAAAACTTTGATTTTATTTTATTCAGTTAAAATATATAACCCTTAAAGCAAATGCAAAATGTTATGACTGTACTTTATAATAGGCACCTGTCAAAGTTGTTGTCTCTCATACGATAATAATCATTTTAAGTCACCAGTCAGTTAAACAGCACCCATTATATTGAAAATGTGGTGTTGGTGAAAGTGTTTTGTTTTGTTTTTTTTTCTTTTCCAGCTTGCAGCCCTTTAAATGAAAGTAACATTAGCACCTTGGTGTGTCCATTTGACCAGAAATAAAATATTATCTCCAAAAATATGCAATTTTGTTAGATTTATCATTAAAACAGTATGATAATGGTTACAGAAAAGGAAACAAAGTAGTAGTAGTAATAATAATAATAATACATTTTATTTATAGGGCACTTTACATTAGCAGTAAATCTCCAAAGTGCTACATAAAAAGTTTAAACGTAGTGAACAATTTTTGTGCATGCCTGGACAGTTGCTGGGATTCCTCACCTGCCTGTTTAATTTCCCATCTTTTTCCCTTATACTTTAATGCTGCTTTTTTCTCCAGGTAATGTTTTTTTAAATCTGAACCTATTTCAGCCTCAGTGAGTCATCTGGTGTAGTTTTGACTTGAAGGATTTTGTTATTCTGTCAGCCAGTCAATCATATTTTTAGAGAGTTTCACACACTTCTTGCAGGGCACCATACACTGTTAACTCCCAATGCACCACAAATAATGATTAGGCACTATGACCCCTGTCTTTATCCCAAATAAATCATGGACTGTCTGTCTCTAGACTACATGATATAACACTGGAGTGTACCTCCTAGTCAACAACACTTACACCTCTGGTCCTCTAACTCTATTTTTTTTTTTTTTTGGTTTGTCCATTTTCAAACTGAAAATCCATACATGATCATATAAGTGAATGGCTAATCATAAAAATGTTGTGCCTTGGGGTCTGTCAATGATCTACTTTGAGATGGCATTCCCAAGTTGGGAGGACTATCCTGATCAAAGTTGTTACAATGTTATACACCACAGCAGTTCACTCAGTGGATAAAATGAGAATAAACATGGCTTATTCACAGATTACAAAGATTGCCATAGTTAAAAAAAAATAAAAAAATAAAAAAAACTCGCTACTATCTCTAACAGCAGTACTCAGTGCTAAAAGAATAATTTCTTTAGTCATGTCTTAAATGCAGAAAATTGTGTGCATCTCTTATAATGGCAGGTAAATCTTTGCTGAAAATTAGTTGGTGGCAACTCCTTGAGACTGGCCCAAAATCAGTAATTGCTTCAGTTGCAAAGCCAAAAATGGTGAAAACTTTGATTTGTCTGGTTTTTGTTTAAATGTCTGCTAATATTGAAATACACTGCAAACCATGTTAACCATATACCATATTCTGTTCTCTTTTTAAAACTAAGTTTCTTTTTAGTGAATGTTAGCAATTTCATTTAGCCAAACATTTTAACCAAACCACTTCTTTTAATTCTGAATAAATCTTGTTCTGTTGCATTATTGATTTTTTACAAAACTGATGTTTGTTTTAAGCATTTTGTTTTATTTTACAAAAAAAAAACTTTTAATGAAATAACTTAAGGCATTAGCATGCATCTTTGAATATACAATTGTTGAATTGTATCTGAAATATATTTTTCTTTTCCTTATAAATTCACTTGCACATAGAGATATTGCATTCTTTTTATATAGACATTTGTATCTTGGTGTATTCATCTGTACTACACATTATCATTGCTGTATACAGTACCATGAGTAATAAGTTTGTGTTTACGAATTGATAATGATTTGCTAAACTAAGCGATTTTTACTGAACTAACAGCTTTTGAAATATTCAGTCTATAAATAATCATTGATCTTTGAGCTTGTTTTTTTATAGTAACTGTAATTGGTTAGCTTGATCTACTTTAAAAATATTCTAGTAGATTAAAATTATTGAACATAATAATGCAATGTATTTCATAACAACATGGCATTTATCCTCTAAGGACAGGTATCAGGTTTTTAATAAAATATGAAGTAATTTTAAGAGAAGTCTTTTAAAATTCAACATGGGAACTTCATAACAGGTCAATATATAAATCCACCTTTACTTGTTTAATTTCATTTTTCACCATTGACAAATATTCATTAAACTTTTTTTTTTAAACACTAATAAGGCCTTGTGTCAATTTAGATTACCTGTTTAATTTAAAATTTGTAGTACGTAGAGTATTTGTTTTTAAATACTTTTCTAATACTAGTCTCTATGTCTGTGGCACTAGAAGCTACAGTGTCAATTGCCTTGGTTGCATTCTATTGCTTTTTTCCTGTCCAGCAAATGACTGTACCTTTTATATAAGGGCATGTATGTTACTGTATCAGCACATATGCAGTTAATGCTGAGTTATCCTTTAAGATAAAAGAAAAGATATTAACTACTGATGTTTTATTTGCCCAAAACTTATATCCTGTTGTTCTATTTTATACAGGTGTGTTTACAAACGCTCAGCTCAGTCACTTCAACAAATCTGTACAGCTGCAGTTCAGAATGTTCCCCAGTTATCTGTGGCTAAAGAGCGTCACCTAGCAATTGCAACAGTATTGTGGAAGAATTTCTTTCCATACCTCAAGAGCCTAAGGCTGTCACAAACACCACCTCCACAGCTTGCTGACACTGCTGCAGGTCAGTATGAACCACAGGGAGCAATCACACCTTCCTTTCATTTCTGAGAATGTCTAGCACCACAGGCAGTCATTACAGAGCATGTGGCTCTGTCAGAGGGAAAACTCATAAACTGAATTATGCTTATATGCTTAACAGCGTTATCTGTGGAATAAAAAAATAATATGCAGGACTTCTGTTTGTTTTTCTATTTATTTTATGTGAACATGTTTACAGTTAATAGTTTTAAAATAATGGCTTTAATGATTAACGTAACTCCTTAAATTCATTACCGGAATAAATTTATATTTTTTTTAATATTTTGTCAAACTGACGATGGTTGAATAAATCATTGAGAAAATCATCCTTAAAAATTAAACAAGTAAAATAGATATTGAGCTCTTTTATTACTGTAAGATCAGTAAGGTGTTTATCTTAGCTAAACTAATATTCTACCTAGTAACTGAAATATTAGATCAGTACATTGATTCACATTCCTTGAAAATATGTTCTATATTCTGGTTCTTACTGATGATTTGCTTTTAGCAATTAAGTTCTTGTTGTAAATAAAGCATTATTAAGCAGTATTACGTTTTTGTTCTTCAGTTATTTATATCAGAGTACATTGATAATAAGAGTTGATAATTTAGGATTAGTGTCTGCTAGTGAGTACAAAATATAAACACATTATACTTTTAAATAATAGAATTGGGTACATTTTAACATTTTTTTTTTGATATAGTATTATGAGCTTATTACAATTTAATAGAATATTATTTTTTATTCTGAATATTTTTTGTATGCTAACTCTCACAGTTTGAACAAAACTACACATCTGAACTTACAGCAGACTAGAAAGAAATACTGCCTAGACAAAAATTCAGTCTAATTCTGGACCAGATATGTTTGTCTTATTAAAATGATACATTTTTTATAAAAAAATAAATAAATAAATAAAGAAGTAATAAAAGGTATATTTTCTATCTGGAAATTGTCCAGACCATTTTAGTTTAGTTTATTCATACTGTTCAAATCATTAAATGGCATACACAACTTGTCAAAAGTTTATTTATGCTGTAAATATATATATATAAATATCTATATATATATATATATATATATATATATTATTGTGAAAGTAGCGCCCGACCCGGCACAGACTCACACCAGAGGCATGTGTAAAATGACACAAGACTTTTATTTTCTTCACCTGTGGAGCATGTCTTCCCCGTGAACCCCACTGGCAATACACAGTCCCAAAAGCACTTAAAGTTAAGTTACAACACTCCTGTTTGGCACCGCCACTCCTCCCTGGCAACGTCTTCCTCTTCCTCCCGATGCTGGCCCTGAGTGGTGGTTGCCGGCCCTTTTTATAGCCCACCCAGAAGTGCTCCAGGTGCTTGATTACCTGCTGATTGCACTTGCTGTAGAGTTGTCCAGGCCGGCTCAGGGACCCATGCAGCACCCCCTGGCGGCCACCCCAGATCCCAACAGGGCTGTGGAGAACTCCATCTCCCATGGAGCCCTGCGGGAAACTGAGGCACCATCCTCAGCCAGGGAGGCTGCCACCAAGCGTCCCAGGGGAGGTATTGAGTAGTCCATGATTGCTCCCCTGGAACGTGTAGAAGGGACATCCCGGCCGCCCGCCACAATATATATAAAAAGCATATCTAGTTTATTTATTAATTATTTTATGGTCATGGAGACAGTATTTGTGTACAGTGAATTACTCACATTTCCAGAATAGCAGTGAGATCCTCCCCATGCCTTTTTAGTATGCTTTTCATTTTGAATAATTTTATTGATCTGAATTGATATCACAAGCCATAGTGAAATGAATCTCAGACCTTCATTGCTTTTAATTATTAAGTATGACATTTTTTTTTTTTACCAAAATTGTTGCCTTTTTTGGTAATAACTTGGCTAAGTACAATTACCATTGCTGAAACATTAACATAGATATACTGTCAACCCATATCTGTGGAGATATGATTTCAGAGAGATTGACTTATTTTTATTACATATACTTGATGTTGGAGTGTTTTTTTGTCTGGTGTTTGGTCTATAAAGACAGGTATTCTATCTTAAGCTCTAATATGGAGGTTTTTTTAAAATATTATTTATGTTTCTTTGTACCCCTGTTGGATTAAGGTCTTTAATAACTAGCATATAATATTGTCCGTAGTGAATATAAACCCACTTACAGAATGCTTTTCCCTGGGCTGAACATTAGATAGAAAATATGTAGAGACCACAATGAAACAGTTACTTTCCCAGTGAGATACTGCAAAACTACTCAGTCTTGGGAACTTAACAAGAGAGAATTTTCAGTATAAAGTGATTTAATTCTATTGGCCAAGTTGATATCTTAACTGTCAGCTAACTCTTAGCTTGTAAAAATTTTAATTCACACCTGTTCTAAAAAATCCTAAGAAGGCTTTTATATAATAGAGCCTTTTGGAAACCATAACTACAATCATTGTATATGTACTGTTAGATTGAATCAGGACCCTGGAAATTTTTTGAATTGTTTAAGTAAAAAAGATGTAGCTCGGTGAAACAGGTGCTTGATGACATCTCTCACAATTATGGTCCTGGAATGGGTATGTTTTAGATAATGTAAGTTGAAGTAAATACATGTGGTGTAAGTGTGTATGTCTTCAATTGTTTTTTTTTTTGTTTTGTTTTTGAAAGATTGTGAAAGAATGTAGAAATACTGTTTTTCTGTTTACTATTGTCTTCCATGGGTAGCTTGACCTCAAAGAAAATGTCTCTCTTTAAAAATATCCTTAATTACACATTGAATATGGGTGTCACTGTTTGTGTAGTGTTGTTTAATTTTTGTATTATACATGAAGTTTGCATAATTTTCTTATTTTCATATGAGTTTTCTTTTCTTCTTTGGACTGTCAAACCTCAGGGAATTTGCATTTTATAATGTAATATGTTTCTGAGTACTCCTGAAAGGGGTAGCTCCTTAACACTGCCAGAGACTTTTTCTGAGCCGAAAAATAAATGATTTAATAATGAGCATGTAGAATACAGGGTTATTAATGACACAATGTATAACAATCTAATTAGGCCCTTTCCAAAAACATAGGAATTAATTAATTGATTGATCAGCATATGAAAAGAGAAGATTATAAAAACAATTGAAAGCCATCAACTTTTACATGAATTTATCTTAATGAAGACTGTTTTAATAGTGTAGATCATGTTATAATAAGGAAATGATATTATTTTATACTCTAATATAAACTATATTTAAAGAGGTGCAGTTTTCACAAAAAATGTATGATGTGGTAAGTTTTCAATGTAAGTGACACAAAATTATATTGTTTTCAAATAATATTGTTTCAAATAAAATGTTTGTTTGAACTTCTACCAAATATTTTTTATTTCTATTTAATCAAATTTATAATACTAAACATTTTTTCTTTAGGTTTTGCCTTGCTGACAATGGACATGCCCAGCACAGCTCCACCTGACCTTCAACCTCAGCCATTTCAGTCAATGATGCAGAACTTTGGATGGGATGATATGATAAATCCTCATCTTGTTTCCAGATTCCTCAGTCATCTTATTCAAAACAAGTATTCCCACTTTTATTAAATAAATGCATGATTTCTCTGGCTTATAAATAACTAGGGTCCTTAGTTCAGTGATTTATAAGTTTACTACATTATTTGAAGGTATTTTAATGCTTAATCTACTCAGAATTTCATTTTTTTATACATCGAATACAGGCTACTAGTGCTTACAGATATTTACAAGTGTAATATACTAACAGTGAGTTATTACATCATTAAAGTTATGTCAAAATCACAGTAATAAATCTTGTGATTAGCACAAAAATTACAACAAAATAAAATCTACTATTTTAATTATTGAGATATTTCCAGTTGATGATCCAGGATTAGAATAGAAAAAATCCTCTTAACTACATTCTTCATATGTGTCCATGGTGGATTTTGAAAGCCAAAACCACAGTTTTTATAACCTAAGCCAAGTGATCGCTGTCCTCCTTCAGGATATCCTACTATATAATAAGTATATGTTGTGCAGTATAATAAGATGCAGATTGAATATGTGAATCCCAAGGCTCCCCATATCTGTGCCATTACTTTCCATGGACAACTTTGTCAGTGGCTCCAAGTAACATAACAGGATACCAATAACAGAAATAGAACAGATGACCGTCAAAATATATCACTAACGGACCTGATACTATATAAATAGCCTTATCAACAGGTCTAATAGTTTATTAGTGGTTCTTTAGCTTTGAATTAAAAATGTGTAATGGGGCATCCCTTAAACAAACAGGCAGATCATTAAGTAATTTTCAGGTGCTATGCATAAAGGCTTGACCTCTCACTGTGATTTTACTTCTTCTTGAAAGCATCAGTCCAGCATCTTGAGATTATTGTGTTCACTCTGTATATATGCCTAGATAGACAGAACCCAAGCCAAAGTGTCCAGTAGGACCTTTTTGTATGTTAAACAGTTGACGTTTAAAGGCAGTCCTAAACTTTACTGAAAGCCAGTTAAAAATAAAATCGCAGAACAATTTCAGGTAATAATATAACATGTATTTTGTCATCTGATCCGATTTTCATTATTTGTATAACTTTAGCAAACGGTACCCCAGAAAAAAAAATCCTGCCAATACCACTGAGATATGCCATAATAAACATCACCTTTGTTCTTTTCTTCAAATTGTCTTCCACTTGAACTTCTGCTTGAGCATTTCTTGAAAGTCATTCTACTCTAAAGTTAACTCCTTAGAAGAGTTTTCCCTTTTGCCACTTAAATTTAAGCAGTCATTTTAAAAAACCTAGTGTAAACTCTAGTCTTCAAAAGCTGAAGCTATAATGAGAGAAAATACAGAGCAAGCAGTAAAATCAAATGGTACCTATGAAAAGTCACTATAGACAGAGGAAACTTATTAATCACAATACTCTTGACTTTATGATATTTTGATGTCTGCGTTTTCAGTGATTTGATCCTTTATTTTCTTAACTCAGGCGAATTCTGAATATATATTTGTTACATCATCCAACCTAGCTCTTTTGTAAAACGTGGTATTTCATTTATTTTTTCACAGTGATGTTTTATCGCATCTGGCTGGGAATGGATTTGTGTCATTCCAGACTTTCACAATTCGCTCCTGGTTTCGCTGTGTTCTTCAGATGCATGTTGGCAAAACACTTGGAAGTACAGAAAAAGCAGACACAGGTTGTATAATTTATAAGATCTTCTGTTTCTAGTGACAATGAGAACGTGATGAATATGTTTTAGATCTGCCAATGTTCAGTTTTCATTTGCAGAATTTGTACAATTTATAACAGTCATACAATTAGTATATGCATGCATAAATAAACACCATTTAACAGTTTAATAAATTCTACATTTTAATATAATACCTGCTTTTTGGTCAAGGTGTATAAGGTACATTACCGGTCAAAAGAACAACTTAATTTTTCCAGTTTTATTTCAAATTTAATCAGTTGAAATGCAAATTTATGACCCAAATGGTGAACAGGTAAACAGTAAAATACCAGAGGTTTAAATTTAAAGTTTACAGTGGGTTAGCAAAAACTGGGGAAAAAAAGGAAATACCAGGATATTACAAATGGGCCTTCTTCAGGGAACAACTAATAGGTTACAACCTACAGATGTTCAGCAGCGATTAAAGTAAATTAAGCCTTGTAAATTGAAGAAAATAATGTGCACAGGTGTCCCCAACTTCTTTCAATAACTTCAAAACCTTCTGTCTATCTTAAAGTAGAGTGAAACAGACTGTGTTACTACACCCTCTACATTGTAGAAAGTTGAAAATTCCAGTAATAATGGCAAGGAAATGGCAATTAACCAATAAAATGAGACAGATCATTATTACCCTTAGAAGTGCAAGCCTTTCATTGAGATAAATTGCAAAAAAAAAAAAGAAATCAAAATGTCAGTGAGTATGGTGTCCTACACAATCCAAATTCAATTAGAAACGGGAAGAAACCCTGATAAGAAGAGATCTGGCAGATCTAAAGTTACAACCCAATCAGAAGACAACTTTCTGAAGGTCACCAGCTTGCATGATAGGTGCCTCACAACACAACAGCTTCAAGCACAGCTTAACAGTGGTAAAAAAAAGCAAGTCTCAGTTTCTACTTTGAAGAGGAGACTTTGTGCTGCAGGTTTGACATGGCAAGTGGCAGTAAGAAAGCCATTCCTTAAAGGGCAGAATAGGGCTTTGAAATACCGGCTGTGGGCTACTGCTGATTGGAAGTCTTATGGACCATTAAGTCAAAATTTGAAATCTTCGGTTCATGACGCAGGGTTTTTGTATGCTGTCGATTGGTGAAAGGATGGTTCCTCAGTGTGTGACACCAACAGTCAATCATGGAGGAGGAAGTGTAATGGTCTGGGGTTCTTTTGCTGGAGGCAGAGTTGGTGACTTGCACAGAGTGACTGGCATTCTGAATCAAAAGGGTTACCACAGTTTGGCTGTTATATCAGCAAAAGTTGACTACTTTGATGAATCAATAATTTGAATAAAATTTTGTACACTGTGGAATATGACCCAGACACAGACAGGCAGACATGTTAGATTTACCCCACACACGTTTATTTAGGGTCTCCATTACAATATGTCACTCTCACAAACCCCAATACCCCACAGTCCTTGGCCAACACAATGCCTTCTCTCTCAGTCTTCAGACCGCCTCCTTCTCCCCTCCAGAGACCTCGTCCAACTACGCTCCCGACTCAAGTCATCCTCTGAAGGGAGGCGGCCCCTTTAAATAAGCACCCGGATGTGCTCCAGGTGTGTCCCCGGCAATCTCCCACCGACACGCCCCAGTGTGGCAGAAGTGCCGGCTGTATCCCCGGGAGCACTCCGGGTGTCCCTGTTCCTCTTCCCCCCAGCACTTCCTGGTGTGGCGGAAGTGCTGGAGTCCAGGGTTCTCCAGGTATTAGGGTGCCCCCTGGCGGTGACCACGGGCCCCTACAGGGTCGAGCTTCCCAGCTCTGTACCCGTGGCCCCCAGGGCGGTTGCCCCCTCGAGGTCTGGAGGAGACACAAGCCCTCCTCCGGTCTTCTCGGGCTTCCCGGCTGTGTACCACAACACACAATGATTCCTCAACTTATTTTTTTATTTGCCCTTGTTTAACTGTTCTATGTATTGATTTCATGAAACATTACAACATTAAACGGTGCATTTCCATAAAAACATTTGACTGGTAGAGTATATTTTGAGAGTATGGGATATAACTTGTGTCCAACCAAGCATAATGTACCTCAGACAGATAAACAGCATTTAAAATACAAATGTAACTGTAATTAGCGACACATGTCAGTTTTAAATAATGATGAAATTCTTCTTCTTTTAGCATAATCTGTTAATTATGTCAGTGACACTGAAATATTAATTAAACCTTTGCTATTATATTCTTTGAATTGAAATGGCTTAACTAATCACTGCTACCTTGACATGTGGGATAATCTATATTGCTGTAATACCAGTTAAAATGTCACATGAATAGTAAAGTAGAAATTACACTAAGCAATTGCTTTAATTGTTGTAAATCTACTTTAGAATTATGGAAAAAATGCATTAGTTATTTGCTTTTTTATGTTATTGCTTAGGCCATTCAGTATTATGTAGCCTGTTTGGCTGTTACATGAAATGAATTAAGTGGAATCTGTCAGTCTATTCTGATTAAATAAAGTTAAGTATAATAGTCAAGTTAAACATATTTTAAATTTGAATTCTGTTATTCATAATTGAATATTTCTGAAAAATAATGCAAGCAAGTAGGGGCTCTTTGTAACAACAGGGAAGGCAAAAAGTAGTATAAACTATGTATTCTGAGCATTAAGAAGATCTGAAGGAAAAGAGCTGGAATGGTGAGGAGGTACAGGTCTGAGCTGTTTAGAGAAGGCTGATAAAGCACATCAACCCTACACAGAAGTGGGAAAGGATGAAGAGGAAGAAGAAGAAGAAGTTGATTTAAATAGATATAAGAGGTGCAGACCAGTGAGAGTGATCAGAACTAATAAAAGAATGGGGATTAGAACTTATTTTAGTGTAATTGAAAGCACCTCCCTTTATAACTGTATTAAACTGTAAGGGCCCACTTTCCATTGGTTTTGGCATGTGTGAAATCGTGTCTAAGACTAGGGAGAAAAAAAAAAAAAGTATGCTCCTGTCTTGGTACTTTTTTGCTAATTATATAAGAACATCTTTTTCTTGGTTAACAGTGTCTGTTGCCTGTGATATTGGCAGCAAAATATGAACGTTGACATGTTAAAGGGTAACTTTGAAGCATTAAAAATATGCATTGGTAAACTGAGAAACAATTTAAGAACATAAGAGAAAGTGAACAAATACTGTATGTTTGGTCACAGTGCTTTAAGAAATATTGTGAAATGTTTTCATTTAAATCAGGACTGCTTATGAATACTGTGACGAGTATTTTGCATTATGATTAATTGTGTAGGAAAGAAGTATGCAGATCAGTTAATGGAATTTACTAGACTCGTGTTTAAGCTTCCTGAGATGGAAACTCTTCTTATGAAAGCCAAGGTTGAACTGTCTTCATTAAAACTGGAAATCAAGCCTGCACTTTCTCTTTTTATAAAGGTGGGTAGAGCAGGTCTTTTTCTATATGAATGTTAATGTTTTTATTGTTCATAAACAAACACTTGGTTTCATTTTCAGCTTTAAGAGAACAATGTATTACTGGCTACTGTACATGATTTTTTAATTGACCAATTGTTTTTGTATATATTAAGATAACAAGTTTCCTTCTGAATCTGAAAATATTCAAAATTTTAATTCTTCTTCAAAAGTACCTCTACTATTTATAACTACAATTAAAGCTTAATAATACAGACATAATTTTACAGTTATTTCACTTTTTTATTTTCTAATCTGAATTACATGTTTTTCATTCTGGAATGTTTATGGTATAGGAATAACAAATAAAAAATATGTTTCTCTTGTTGAGAACTGAAGGAATGTATATGTTCTGTTTTGGCAAAACAGGTATGGAAAAACCTGTTTAGACCAAAAATGATACATTTTGCCTCACAGTTCAAAATGGTAGAAATATTTTAGCAGGATAACCACATACTTGTGAATTTCCCATTGGGATTAATAAAGTATCTATCTATCTATCTATCTATCTATCTATCTATCTATCTATCTATCTATCTATCTACTTATTTATTGTTAATTGCTGTCTTCATATCTTAATTTTCTTTAAGTTTTGTTATCTTGTTTCATATTCAAATATTCATATGAATATTAATGTACAATAATTAATAATCTATAAATGTTAATATTTAACATATCAAATGTTAAGGTATATCTATTAAGTCTAATTTTTAATTTTCAAGAAAAAATATTCAGATTTGCCAATGGTTTCTAACATGTCTTCAAAGATAACAACTATTTTTCGGAGTTGGCTTTTGTTTTTTGTAACTGCATAATTAAAATAGAGTCTCTCAGTCTTTTTTGAGAAACAAAAAATAGTAATTTGTTATGGTTGCAAAAACAACCTTGAATCTTATCCTGCCCATAGTGACCAGAGATACACTTTGCACTTTATTGTCTTGTGTAACGTCATATATAAGATATATCAGACACTGGAATACCCACTGAGAGAAAGAGTAAGCTTTCTGAGCTATCACTGCAATAAATGTTCATCCTGACAATATATTTATTTGCATGTCTGTCTTGCTTCTTGAGTTTTCATTTCTTTTCCAATATTGTGTATCAATGAGACAACTGGAATTACAAAAGAATCCTTTTTTGTAACATTTTTTGTTTTTATCCAGAAACATTCAACGGTAGCAATATGCTTTTCTATGAGGTTTTTTTTAATGTTTAATATTTTGATACTTTATAAATATAGGCTTGAAACCTGTTTATTAGATGTTCATGATTTAGATTAGCATCATTTAAACACAGTTAACTTTGAAAATTCTCAGGAAGATTTTTTTAAGTTGCTTTGTAGTTTAAATACATGAAAGGTTTTGCAAATTGATAAAAGAAAAATGTCATCTTGAATATTAAATAATACATTTTAAATCTCAGTGACATTTTTCCATTGTGAACTGTCAAATTATGTTCAGAGTGGGGAAAATTTTGTCATCTAAGTTTAAAAATGTTATAGTTGTATGAAGTATTGTAGTAAGTAATGCAAAAATTTTAGCTTTTTAAGTTACATAAAATTAATTTCCTGTTTTTTTTTTGTTTTTTTTTACCTTACTCTCCTCTCTGTCTTTTGATAAAACACAACTAGAACATGCCTCTGGAGACTAAGTTGTCCAGGTTGTGGGTTTATTTGTGGAGGTGTTTTGTGTTATGATAGTGACACTCCAATCAGAGTTGATTTTAGCCTTGTGTATACTGTAATGTTGCCAGAATAGGAATAAGCAGCTTTAAAGACACATGGATATTCATAGGTAAAGGGAGTATATTCATTTAAGTTTTGACAGTAGTGGAGAATGCCATATATTTTGCACTGTGTCTGTGGAGTCTGAATGTTCCTTTGCTGTGACAGAAATATTACTTAAAAATAAATAAGAAATGTATTCAACATTTGTATAGGATGTTTTCATAAAGACAAGTTTCTGTTTTTACCAATTGCATCAATATTTGATACAGTGTTTCTAGTATCATTTCCATACTGTTACATCCAGGTTATTCCGACTACCTGATGTAAATATTTTTTTTGTTTGGTTGTTTTTTTTCCCTTGAGTATTGTTTTGCTGCCTTTGAACCTTTAGCGAAATAAGTAGATTTGGGAAATGGTGGATAGTTTATTGGTAATATCTTCTTGCTTATAGTGCACTCTTCAAGCTACAGTTGTAATAAAATTAGCAATGCAGTTTCTCATCTGCCTAATCCAGTGTAGTATCACACGTCTCAGGGGTCTATATCATGCATAAGGCTGTAAGAACACTAGATAGGTGTAATCAGTCACAGAATATTCTCTATCTATCCATCTTCTAACTTAATGAGCTGGTGCCTGTTTTTTTAGGATTGGGCCCAAGGTGGCAATAAACTTTGGACTGGACACCAGTACATAGTTGTGCATTCTCACAAACACACTGTCAAATTCCGCAAAGGCATCAGCATTGTCCTTTGGTTAGTAGTTTAATCAAAGATAAAATGTAATTTTGCTTTTTAACTTTAACTATAGAGTGTGTTATAATGTATAGTACACCGGGCTTATAAATGGATAAGTATTAAATCTATTGATCTATTAATACATAAAGTTTAACTAAACTGACTTTATTTTCAATAATGCTTACTTTTATTTTTATATGCAGGTTATTGGAAAAGCTTACAATGAACTTCAGAATCTGTCAGAAAAGTCTGCAATGGTCTCTAAGGCTTTAGAATATGTCGGAGATATATTTAAATACATGAAGCCTTATTTGGTCAACAGTGATCCACCTGACAGCATCTTGTTGTTATACTGGACAGTTGGTATGTCTATAGAGCTTAGTGCCCACCAATTAAAATTACTATTTTAATGCACTATTAAAATGTGTCTATCTTAGGCAATAGTGGTAGATCTAGATCTAACCCTGTTTTCACCAGTTTCCAGAACTAGAGAAAAACCTACAGTGTAGGTTGTAATTCCTGATTTTGTTTTCTTTTTGAGATCAGACTTTTTATTGAAAAGGGCAATTGTAGAGATTGAATAGGTTAAAACCTGTTAAACATGCTTGTGCAGTGTAGTTTAATAATAATTTATATGTCTGTGGCTTTTGTTAAAAATCTGTGTTAAGTTCTGATGCTGCTAGGCCCTATCAGAAAAGGCTAAAATGTTTAAATGTTCAAATGTCTAAGATTTTAATGTTTCTATTAGTGCTGGTTTTAGTCTTTGTTACAATATGCATTAGCTCTTGAAAGTACAGAGAGTAACATGAGAACAATTAAAATTAAACCAGTTATACAAGCAGAATGTAAACTGTGTGTTGAATGAGATTGTGCCTCAGCATCCTTGTTGCTATTATGCTGCTTTCACATTATGTTGGTTTTTAAAAAAAAAATCACTCACATCTCATTGTATATTGGATCATCCAAAATAAGACTCACACATTGATATCTTTTAATGCAAGTCCACCCTTGAAATGTAAGAGGCTGTCGAAGTACAGTATAGGTTTGAGTGCAAGACAGAATGTCAGTCAGTCAGCCCTCTCCCTGGCGATTAATACTTTTGGCATCAAACTTTTTCAGTCACCCATGTAAAGATATCTGACCTGAAATGGCTTAGTGCTGGTGCTATTCTTGTTCGAGCAGATGACACAGAGTGGAATCACTTATTTCCTTATACCTCCCTCACACTTCCTCTAAAGCATGTTGTATCATTAATTTTGGGTTACCTACTCTAGCCTACATTATAATCTACATTGACCTATTAGTGTCTGGGCTTGCGAGTGTCCTGGATAAAAACCAAGATCCAGGTCTTGCCATCAGTAGTGTGTCTGTTTGCGGAGAGAATGTCAACCTTGTCAAGAAGTTTACTTACCTTGGCAGTGACATTCATGTCTCTGGTGACTCTTCCTATGAAGTCAGTAGACGGATTGGGAGAGCATGGGGTGGTCATGAGGTCGCTGGAAAGGGGTGTGGAGCGCTTCCGATATCTAAGCAAAAGGACGAAGGTCTAAGTCTTTAGAGTCCTGGTGCTTCCTGTCTGGCTAAATGGTTGCGAGACATGGACGCTATCCAGTGACCTGAGACAAAGACTGGACTCCTTTGGTACTGTGTCTCTCCGGAAAATCCTTGGGTATCATTGGTTTGACTTTGTATCGAATGAGCGGTTGGTCGTGGAGTCCCGAATGAGGCACATTACCTGCATTGTGAGGGAGTGTCAGTTATGGCACTACGGCGTGTTTCCCCGAGGGTGACCCAGCTCGTAAGATCCTCATTGCTGAGGACCCGAGTGGCTGGACCAGGCCAAGGGGTTGCCCACGTAACACCTGGCTACGGAAGATAGAGAGTCATTTCCAGATGGTGGGACTGGACCGCGTGTGTGCCTGGGGGGTTGCAAACCGGGATCCCAAGTTGTTTAGTCATGTAGTGTGTGCGGCAATGCACTGTACCAGTGCATGCTCCCCAACTTGACTTGACTTGACCTTTTATATTGTAACCAATAAAATTAGCCAATAATCAATGTAAACTGATCATGCTAATAATATTTCTATCCATTTGGACTGAAGGTTAAGATGGGTAGACTTCTTTTATAATTCATAAATGATACATTATATGAAAATGAGCAGTTTAAAACATCTACTGTAAATAAATTACCCTATCAGATACATATTTAGAGGTTTTTTAGTCTGCCATTTGCTATTTAAAAGCCTAACCCATATACATTTTCTGTCTGATTAATGACTTGTGTGTATCACACAGTTAAGCACAACCTAAGCTATAACAGAGCTGAATCGTGATTTTATATTTTTGTTTTTTAATATTTAATTGCTTCTGTAATTGTTTAGTGGTTTTGGTATGTTGTCTTGCAACACAGCAGTCCAACCCATATACAATAGTTGTCGTAAATATCATATCAAACCTGTGGTTAGGTGGTCATTAGGCATTGTATCTTTTAAAACTGTTCAATAAACTAAATGTGCAAATATATTATTCAAAGGCAATTATTTTTTATTGGAAATTAATTACCAAGTTATTTCTGCGTTGTAGAAAAATATGAATTTTCTTGAAGGAAATAAAATAAATTGTGATTAATTTACAATTAATTTTGTTTTAATTGTGATTAAATTTGTTTAATCAAACACCAGCCCTAATATTGATGTATATACAGTATGCTTGTGTACATGTCATTGTTTCAAAACAGACTTGATCAAAGTAAAGGTATATAGCATCCTACATAGTAAAAATACCTGTAGAATATTCAAGTTTAGACTAGTTATGTACCAGTACAGTGCCTATAAAAAGTATTTAACCCCATGGAAGTGTTCACATTTTGTTGTTATACAACATTGAACCTCAGTGTATTTAATTTGGCTTTTTTGATACTGATTAACAGAAAAAGAAATTACAAATTACAGAATTACAAATTTAAAACATATGTATTCACTTCCTTTAAGTCAGTATTTAGTAGGGGCACCTTTGACAGCAATTCCAGTCCTGTGTCAGGACTTTAACATTGTTTTAGCCCATTCCTATGTAGCTTTGGCTTATGCTTGGGGTCATTGTCTTGCAAGAAAACAAGTCTATTAAGGAACCAGGTTTCTTACAGACTACATCAGGTTTTACTTAATGATTTTCCTATATTCTGCTGCATTAATTATACCCTCTGCCTACACAGGCCTTACAGTGCCTTATACCGTGTTTCACAGAGAAGGCGATGTGTTATTGATACTATGCAGTGTTTGTCTTATTTCAAACATGGCATTTAGTCTGATGTCCAAAAAGTCAATATTGGTCTCATCAGACCATAAAGCATTTTTCTAGCTGATTTCAGAATCTCACAAACTCTACTGGCAAACTCTAGGCTTTATGTGCATTTTAACAGTGTCTTTTTCTTTACCATTTCACTGACTGGAGAAGCTCCTGGGCAACTGTTGCTGTCTGTCTAATCTTGCTCACCGTAGCTTGTAACTCCTTCAGAGTTATCAGAGGTTTCTTGTTGGCCTCCCTCACTAGTCTTCTCTTTGTGGGGAACCTGCTCTAGATAAATGTACATAAATAAAAACAACAGATTGGGGAGGACTTGACTCAGACTCACAGCAGATGTGGCAAGGCATCTGGTTAATTACAGATAAAAAAAGAAGAAGAATGTACAATACACGCTGGCCAATAATAATGCCAACCTATCAGAGGAACTGAACAGTTTCTTTGCACGATTTGGCAAGGTCAGTAACCAGCCTCCGTTCATCTTCAAGCTGATTGGAGACTCACATCCTTTGGTCCTACACATACATGAGGTGCGACGGGCACTAAACAACATCAACATAAGGAAGGCAGCATGATGATGATATACAGGGACATGTGCTCCAGGCATGTGTTGACCAACTAGAGGAGGTATTTACACACATATTCAACCTCCTCTCCTCATGTGCATTCCCCGCTTGCCTAAAATCCATGACCGTTGTGCCAGTTCCAAAAAAACCTAGAGTAACTTGCGTTCATGACTATTGAACAGTCACTTTCACCCTAGTGCTTTGAATGACTGGTAATTACCAACATCAAAGCCTCCATCCCAGCTAATCTAGTCCAACACCAGCTTGCCCACCAGACAAACAAATTGGCTGTGCGTTAAATTTGTGTGGCTCTGCATACTGCCCTGTCACACCTGGGAAAGCCCAACACCTATGCTAGGATGCTCATCGTTGAGTACAGTTTGGCATTTAATACCATTTTACCTAGCCAGCTGATCAAAAAACTATGCACTAGGACTTGCTCCCTCCATATGCAACTGGTTGCTGGAGTTTCTCACCAACAGCCCCGAGTCTGTCAGGTTGGACAAACACACATCCTCCAACCTTACCCTGTGCACTGGTGTGCCACAAGGCTATGTACTAAATCCCTATCCTCTACGCATTCTTCACCCATGATTGTCAACCCATCCACGAACCAAACATTATTGTTACATTTGAGGATGATATAACCGTCATTGGGCTTGCATCAGACAATGTGAATTTCCCCTTGGGATTAATAAAGTTATCTGTCTATCTACCTATCTACCTACCTACCTATCGATCGATCGTTCGATTGGTCGTGCTGCATATAAGGAAGAGGTTCAGAACCTGACAGCATAGTATTATATGACCAACTCGGTCTTAAATACCAAAAAGACCAAAGAAGTTATTCTGGATTTTAGGACCACTAAAAAGACCAATCATGGTCCGATAACAATAAATGGAGAGGTTGTGGAGAGAGTTTCAAGCTTTAAGTTTCTAGAAGTCACCATCTCAGAGGACCTGTCCTGGGTGACAACACCTTGGTTGTAATAGGCAAAGCACAACACCTCTATTTTCTGAGCAAGCTAGGAAGAGCTAACCTCCCCCAGAAGCTGCTAGTCAATTTCTATAGATGTACCATAGAGAGAATCCTGACTAACAGCATGACAGCCTGGTAAAACAGCAGCAACAGAAGCCCTGCAGCAGGTCATAAAAACAGCAGAGGTCATCATCAGCACTGAACTACCATCAAAACTCTTTTATAAGACTCACAGTGTGAGAAGGGTCAAAAACATTATCAAAGATAATACTTTACCTGGAAATTTTTTGTTTGAGCTCCTCCCATCAGGCAGGCGCTTTAGATCAATCTGCATACTTACAAACAGATGTATACAACATATTTGAAAATATTTTACATATTTCGTATGACTATTCTATTTTCTCCTTTTTTAAATGCACCTTTGTGATTGTCAAAAAAGGATTTTTGATGTCTTACACAAAGACCATAAAGTACTTGAAGTACAGCTGTGCAATTTCTTATTTATTAATTTAACAGTCCAAGGAATATTCAGTGACTGGATATTTTTTTGTATCCATTCCCTGACTTTTGCTTTTCAGTCCCCTTTTCACGCAATTGCTTTGCCTTCATTGTGTAGGTTAGGATACGATACTGATTCACCACAGGTTCGACTTTTCAGATACAGGTTTATTTATACTATAATCTATTTGAAACCTCCTAACTACAAACAGGTGATCATCATTTAACTAATTATATGACTTCTAAAACCAGTTGACTTCTCCAGTGATGATTATAGTGTGACATGTTAAGGGTGTAAGTACTTACGCAATCAATTATTTTGTGCCTTATATTTGAAATTAATTTTGACCACTTTGCAGTGTTCAGATTTCTCTTTGACACTAAAGAGTATTTTTCTGTTAATTAGCATTATAAATCAAATTAAATCCATTGTGATTCAATGTTATTTAATAATAAAATGTGAAAACGTCCATGCGGGTAAATAAATACTTTTCATAGGCATTGTATTTTGCTTTATTACATTAATGAATTATTTTTATTTATTGTATTACCCATAAATATATGTATATAATGAAACTAACTTGCTCACTCACTCATTTAATTACTCACTCTTTCACAAATACAGTATTTCCCATTTAGTTAAAAAGCTGAATTTTGACAGCATTGTACATCTAGGGTAGTAGATGTCCACTAAGAAAGGATGTTTCGATATATCAATATTTAAGGGTAAGAACAACTCACAATATAAAAACTAAATATCTCAAAATCTCAAAAATGTTTTGACGGATTGTTTGAAATTTCATGACATTGTAAATAAAAGAAAATTAGCCAACACTTCTTTCTGGGGGGATATTTGACCTTAATAATGCTGTAGTGAGAGTGACAGTGGTGGCGGCCATTGCAGAGAAAAATTGGGTGTGTCATTTTATGCAAATGAAGCCCCCTCTGTAGAAGTGAAGTGAAAGGAGCAAAATTCAACAAAGCTCAAAGAAGACACATTTAGCAATTAGTTGTCAGATGCTGTGGCAATGAGCGTATTCAATTTCGTGCAACTGATCCAGTAAGAAAGATATTTAATATACTGTATATTATCCCCCTTACCCTGTTCATCTTATCTGCAAAATTGTACAAATGCCGAAGTGGGAACTACAATTCCCATCAGACAATGAGCTGCTACAGATGATTTCATCCACAAAGTTTCAGAAAGAGCATTGACAAACATGGCATGTCATCAAAGGTAGCCACTGTTTTTTTTTCTTCCCCCTTTACCACTTTGGGATAACAATAGTTTTGCTGAATTACAGTGTTTATCTTAGAGCAGTGTTTCTCAACGTTTGTTACCTTGGGGCCCAGTTTTACCTTTTTTATTTTCTTGACAACCCACAGACAGCATTTGAAGAACTGGGGAGAGAGGTTTCCCTTTTGTGCATCAAGCGTGATCAAAAGACCGGGTCCCCTTGGTGAAATTAGTGCATTTAGAATCAGGGAAAAATGTCACATACTGTTGTCAATCTCTAACCATGGGTGTTTCACATGTGACAATAAATCTGAGATAAACTTATTATATTACATTTTTTTTTATCATAGCCTTGCATTTTTCAAAAAGCCAACACTATTGTCCACCCGCATTTTATCATGAAGTTTACGATACCAATGAACAATCAGCATTAAGTGCTTTTTAAAGTAATAAATAAATATTTCTTTCTTTCTTTATGTGTTGTTTTGGAAGTGTGTGCAATTTTGTGAGACCAATCCTTTTTAGTATCTTCATTACCTACCTTTAATAATGAACATGATAATTTTTTTTTCTTTTTTAACATTAAATATTTCTGCTAAATTTTCAGGTTGTCTGTTGAAGTCTTGGGCTGCAATACTTGCCACTTCCAAAGCACAACAGCTGTTGTGTTCCATTATTGATCGCCTGTTGCTACCACTTGCCCTTTTACAGCAAGACAAAGACCTCCCAACTGCTAAATTAGCAGCAATAAAAGAAAATCTTCCCCAGTGTCTTCAGGTGAGCTTCTTGGGTTATCTAATTTTACAGTTTTTAAGTAAAATGAGACAGGTGCACTGATTTAATACTGCTTTTTATTGCATAAAATATAGCTTACTATAATGTAAATATCTTGCAGTCTGCTTTTACATTGTTTACATCATTATAAGGAATATAGTGTTGTTTGTTTATTTTTTCAAGTAATAAATGCACTTTAGCAATCTTTTTTAATCTATTTAAAAGTAATTCAGCATGCTTATTAAGAAGAGCATACAACAGACATTCAGCTGTGCTGTTATACTGTATATGATTAGGACTATCCTGGCCAATTTAAACTTGAATACTGTCAGTAGAAAGATCAAGAGCCTCAGTGGCCAGGATCGAAAGAAACTGTATAAAAAGTTTATTTTTATCAGTCTAGAAAAGGTTTGATTTTTAAGAACTGTGATTCCACTGAATCAATTAATAATAATAATAATAATAATAATACATTTTATTTATATAGCACCTTTCCCATGCTCAAGGAATTATTCAAATTATTTCAAATATAAAGGCTTAGAAATTTCTGTGAAAAATCTTATGACAACATTAGTGAACCTGCAGGCCTCTATTGCCTCATTTTTTGTAATCATTAACAAAGGCATGGTAAAAAGACACCTGGGGATAAATAGAAAAGTCAAGAAACCCGTTTCATTGCTCACTTATATTTGTGTGTTTGCCCCAGATTTGCTAACGTTAGCTCTCAGTGATACTATAAGAGTTCTGAAACAAATTTGATAAATGAAAAGTGGAATCTTTTGACTAATATAAGCTTCAATGTATATAGAGAAGAAAGAATCTCGTATTAATGTTCCAGGCAGTAATTGTTGTTTGGGGATGCAATGTGAAATCATGGCAAGGATAATTCACCATAATTTAAGGAATTATATTTTTTTTGTGTGGCCGTAAATTAAGTGGGTTAAATTAGTGAATGGATGGAACATAGAATTTTATGGGAGAACCTCAACCACCCAATCATAAACTAAATCTGAATTGTAGTAGGGCCATGCCGTAAGATGGTACAGATGCAAGTCTACATTACAGTAGTTAAACAAAAATAAATTTAAACTTATGAAGTGAAAAAGTCAAAGTCTAGATCTAAACCCTATTAAGACTATGTAACTCTGGAAATCATGTAACAGTTCTGTATATACAGGGTGAGGCAGAAAGGACGGACGTCTTTGAAATGGCTAGAACTCACCACTAGGTGGAGTGACAGATGTGCAGTAGGTGGCGTTAGGTTTGCAAAGTCTTAGCATTTTTTTATTTTCTTTTTAGTTGAAGCCATGGAGCCGTGGACGATAGAACACTGTGTTTTTGCGTACAATTGTTTTGTTCTAGAACAACCAATCTGTTACCGCAGTTCAGTGTGAGTTTCGTTGCCATTTCAATATCCACAGAAATAAAGCTGTTCCCGCTTGTAACACTATCCTACGTTGGGTTAAAGCACTTCGCTCACGAGGTACACTAATGAACAAAAGACCGCCGGGGGCTACACGAACGACACGTACCCCTGAAAATGTGGAAAACGTACGACTAGCCCTGCTGCGCAGTCCAAGTCGATCTGCTCGGAGGCATTCTTCTGAACTTGGCCTCAGTAATCGTTTGGAGCGCTATATCGAGATGATAAACAACTTTTTACCTGAATTATGATGAAAATGTATTCCCATCCGCCGTGTGTGGTTTCAACAGGATGTGACGACAGCCCACAGAGCTAGAGCATCAATGGATATTATTCGCCCTCTCTTCCCGTCACCTCATTTCCAGGTTTGGTGACATTCATTGGCCTCCTCGGTCCCCTGACTTATCCATGTGTGATTATTTCTTGTGGGGTCACCTCAAGGCACATGTATACGAGCATAAGCCCCGTACATTGGAGGAACTGAAGGAAGCCATTCGCATGGAAGTCGCCCAATTCAACAGAGCGATGTTGAAAAGAGTGGAGGCCAACTTCCATAAACGCCTTCAGAAATGCATCAGTGATAACGGACACCACATGGAAGATGTTGTTTTCCACACTTGATTTTGTCAAATGCTATTTCAATATGAACTCAAATCTTTCAATAAATTTCTTTGTAAGAAGAAATTAACAATTTTGTGATTTTGTAAAAAATGTCCATCCTTTCCGCCTCACCCTGATTTTTCTTTTTTTAAAGTCTAAGTGACTCCACTTACATTCAAGCAAACTAGTGTAAATATTGTCCATTTTTTGCTATGGAAAGGCATTTTGCAAGTTAATATATTAGCCTGAAGGTTAAGGAACAGATGTGGAATTCCTCCAATGCAATACAAATTAAAGAAGAACCTAGAAAAACTGCATACATTCCTAAAAGATGCAGTGTGAGAATAAAATAAATGGAATGAACAGTAATAAGACATTGATTTCTCCCCTGTCCCATAACATTAATGGATTCATTTAAAGGATTTTATATCTATAAAATTCTTTTGGGTAGGCATCTGGTCGTACTGCTTTCCTATTGTGTAGAAATCTAATAGTATTACAAATTTTTGCAGTATTAACGGTTTATGCAGCTCATTCGTACATGATTATTTCTTAAATATGTTGCTGATCTCTCCATGTTCAGTAACTTTGATTTTTGTTGAATTGTTAATTTTTGTAACAGTATTCCAAGCATTTTTCTTATGTATTTGATCAATTAGTATCTTTATTGCCTTTTCTTCATATTCATAATACGAAGTACACAGTGCATCCGGAAAGTATTCACAGCGTATCACTTTTTCCACATTTCGTTATGTTACAGCCTTATTCCATAATGGATTAAATTCATTTTTTTTCCTCAGAATTCTACACACAACACCCCATAATGACAACGTGAAAAAAGTTTACTTGAGGTTTTTGCAAATTTATTAAAAATAAAAAAATTGAGAAAGCACTTCCATCCATCCATCCATCCATTGTCTCCCGCTTATCCGAGGTCGGGTCGCGGGGGCAGCAGCTTGAGCAGAGATGCCCAGACTTCCCTCTCCCCGGCCACTTCTTCTAGCTCTTCCGGGAGAATCCCAAGGCGTTCCCAGGCCAGTCGAGAGACATAGTCCCTCCAACGTGTCCTGGGTCTTCCCCGGGGCCTCCTCCCGGTTAGACGTGCCCGGAATACCTCACCAGGGAGGCGTCCAGGAGGCATCCTGATCAGATGCCCGAGCCACCTCATCTGACTCCTCTCGATGCGGAGGAGCAGCGGCTCTACTCTGAGCCCCTCCCGGATGACTGAGCTTCTCACCCTATCTTTAAGGGAAAGCCCAGACACCCTGCGGAGGAAACTCATTTCAGCCGCTTGTATTCGCGATCTCGTTCTTTCAGTCACTACCCATAGCTCATGACCATAGGTGAGGGTAGGAACATAGATCGACTGGTAAATTGAGAGCTTCGCCTTGCGGCTCAGCTCCTTTTTCACCACGACAGACTGATGCAACGCCCGCATTACTGCGGATGCCGCACCGATCTGCCTGTCGATCTCACGCTCCATTCTTCCCTCACTCGTGAACAAGACCCCGAGATACTTGAACTCCTCCACTTGGGGCAGGATCTCGCCACCAACCCTGAGAGGGCACTCCACCCTTTTCCGGCTGAGGACCATGGTCTCGGATTTGGAGGTGCTGATTCTCATCCCAGCCGCTTCACACTCGGCTGCGAACCGATCCAGAGAGAGCTGAAGATCACAGCCTGATGAAGCAAACAGGACAACATCATCTGCAAAAAGCAGTGACCCAATCCTGAGCCCACCAAACCGGACCCCCTCAACGCCCTGGCTGCGCCTAGAAATTCTGTCCATAAAAGTTATGAACAGAATCGGTGACAAAGGGCAGCCCTGGCGGAGTCCAACTCTCACTGGAAACGGGTTCGACTTACTGCCGGCAATGCGGACCAGGCTCTGGCAACGATCGTACAGGGACCGAACAGCCCTTATCAAGGGGGCCGGTACCCCATACTCTCGGAGTACCCCCCACAGGATTCCCCGAGGGACACGGTCGAATGCCTTTTCCAAGTCCACAAAACACATGTAGACTGGTTGGGCAAACTCCCATGCACCCTCCAGGACCCTGCTAAGGGTATAGAGCTTGTCCACTGTTCCGCGACCAGGACGAAAACCACACTGTTCCTCCTGAATCCGAGGCTCGACTATCCGACGGACCCTCCTCTCCAGGACCCCTGAATAGACTTTTCCAGGGAGGCTGAGGAGTGTGATCCCTCTGTAGTTGGAACACACCCTCCGATCCCCCTTCTTAAAGAGGGGGACCACCACCCCGGACTGCCAATCCAGAGGCACTGTCCCTGATGTCCATGCGATGTTGTAGAGGCGTGTCAACCAAGACAGTCCTACAACATCCAGAGTCTTGAGGAACTCCGGGAGTATCTCATCCACCCCCGGGGCCCTGCCACCAAGGAGTTTTTTGACCACCTTGGTGACCTCAGTCCCAGAGATGGGGGAGCCCACCTCTGAGTCCCCAGGCTCTGCTTCCTCATTGGAAGGCATGTTAATGGGATTGAGGAGGTCTTCGAAGTACTCCCCCCACCGACCCACAACGTCCCGAGTAGAGGTCAGCAGCGCACCATCCCCACTATATACAGTGTTGACAGTGCACTGCTTCCCCCTCCTGAGACGCCGGATGGTGGACCAGAATCTCTTCGAAGCTGTCCGAAAGTCGTTCTCCATGGCCTCCCCAAACTCCTCCCATGCCCGAGTTTTTGCCTCAGCAACCACCAAAGCCGCATTCCGCTTGGCCTGCCGGTACCTATCAGCTGCCTCCAGGGTCCCACAGGACAAAAGGGACCGGTAGGACTCCTTCTTCAGCTTGACGGCATCCTTCACCGCCGGTGTCCACCAACGGGTTCGGGGATTGCCGCCACGACAGGCACCGACCACCTTACGGCCACAGCTCCGGTCAGCTGCCTCAACAATAGAGGCACGGAACATGGCCCATTCGGACTCAATGTCCCCCACCTCCCTCGGGACATGGTCGAAGTTCTGCTGGAGGTGGGAGTTGCAGCTACTTCTGACAGGGGGCTCTGCCAGACGTTCCCAGCAGACCCTCACAACACGTTTGGGCCTACCACGCCTGACCGGCATCCTCCCCCACCATCGAAGCCAACTCACCACCAGGTGGTGATCAGTTGACAGCTCCGCCCCTCTCTTCACCCGAGTGTCCAAGACATGTGGCCGCAAGTCCGACGATACGACCACAAAGTCGATCATCGAACTGAGGCCTAGGGTGTCCTGGTGCCAAGTGCACATATGAACACCCCTATGCTTGAACATGGTGTTCGTTATGGACAATCCGTGACGAGCACAGAAGTCCAATAACAAAGCACCACTCGGGTTCAGATCGGGGGGGCCATTCCTCCCAATCACGCCCTTCCAGGTCTCACTGTCATTGCCCACGTGAGCATTGAAGTCTCCCAGCAGAACGAGGGAGTCCCCAGAAGGTATGCCCTCTAGCACCCCCTCCAGGGACTCCAAAAAGGGTGGGTACTCCGAACTGCTGTTCGGTGCATACGCACAAACAACAGTTAGGACCCGTCCCCCCACCCGAAGGCGAAGGGAGGCTACCCTCTCGTCCACCGGGGTAAACCCCAATGTACAGGCTCCAAGTCGGGGGGCAATAAGTATACCCACACCCGCTCGGCGCCTCTCACCGGGGACAACTCCAGAGTGGTACAGAGTCCAGCCCCTCTCAAGGAGATTGGTTCCAGAGTCCAAGCTGT
This sequence comes from Erpetoichthys calabaricus, assembly GCF_900747795.2. Lineage (NCBI taxonomy): Eukaryota > Metazoa > Chordata > Cladistia > Polypteriformes > Polypteridae > Erpetoichthys > Erpetoichthys calabaricus. The sequence goes on along the minus strand of NC_041396.2, from coordinate 222,104,418 downwards.
GCGTCGAGGTGAGTCCGACTATATCTAGCCGGAACCTCTCAACTTCGCGCATTAGCTCAGGCTCCTTCCCCTTCAGAGAGGTGACATTCTACGTCCCAAGAGCCAGCTTCTGTAGCCGAGGATCGGACCGCCAAGGTCCCCGCCTTCGGCCACCACCCAACTCACACTGCACCCGACCTCCTTGGCCCCTCCCATAGGTGGTGAGCCCATGGGAAGGGGGACCCACGTTGCCTCTTCGGGCTGTGCCCGGCCGAGCCCCATGGGTGCAGGCCCGGCCACCAGACGCTCGCCATCGAGCCCCACCTCCAGGCCTGGCTCCAGAGTGGGGCCCCGGTGACCCGCGTCCGGGCAAGGGAAAACGCCGTCCAAAATTGTTTTCCATCATAGGAGGTTTGTTTTAACCGCTCTTTGTCTCATCCCTCACCTAGGACCAGTTTGCCTTGGGTGGCCCTACCAGGGGCATAAAGCCCCGGACAACAGAGCTCCTAGGATCATTGGGACACGCAAACCCCTCCACCACGATAAGGTGGCGATTAAAGGAGGGGGAGAAAGCACATGTACATAAGTATTCACAGCCTTTGACATAAAGCTCGACATTGAGCTCAGGTGCATCCTGTTTCCCCTGATCATCCTTGAGATGTTTCTGCAGCTTAATTGGAGTCCACCTGTGGTAAATTTAGTTGAATGGACATGATTTGGAAAGGCACACCCCTGTCTGTATAAGGTCCCACAATTGACAGTTCATGTCAGAGCACAAACCAAGCATGAAGTCAAAGGAATTGTCTGTAGACCTCCGAGACAAGATTGTCTCGAGGCACAAATCTGGGGAAGGTCACAGAAAAATTTCTGCTGCTTTGAAGGTCCCAATGAGCACAGTGGCCTCCATCATCCCTAAGTGGAAGAAGTTCGAAACCACCAGGACTCTTCCTAGAGCTGGCCGGCCATCTAAACTGAGCAATCGGGGGAGAAGGGCCTTAGTCAGGGAGGTGACCAAGAACCCGATGGTCACTCTGTCAGAGCTCCAGAGGTCCTCTGTGGAGAGAGGAGAACCTTCCAGAAGGACAACCATCTCTGCAGCAATCCACCAATCAGGCCTGTATATTAGAGTGGCCAGACGGAAGCCACTCCTTAGTAAAAGGCACATGGCAGCCCACCTGGAGTTTGCCAAAAGGCACCTGAAGGACGCTCAGACGATGAGAAAGAAAATTCTCTGGTCTGATGAGACAAAGATTGAACTCTTTGGTGTGAATGCCAGGCGTCACATTTGGGGGAAACCTGGCACCATCCCTACAGTGAAGCATGGTGGTGGCAGCATCATGCTGTGGGGATGTTTTTCAACGGCAGGAACTGGGAGACTAGTCAGGATAAAGGGAAAGATGACTGCAGCAATGTACAGAGACATCCTGGATGAAAACCTGCTCCAGAGTGCTCTTGACCTCAGACTGGGGCGGCGGTTCATCTTTCAGCAGGACAACGACCCTAAGCACACAGCCAAGATATCAAAGGTGTGGCTTCAGGACAACTCTGTGAATGTCCTTGAGTGGCCCAGCCAGAGCCCAGACTTGAATCCGATTGAACATCTCTGGAGAGATCTTAAAATGGCTGTGCACTGACGCTTCCCATCCAACCTGATGTAGCTTGAGAGGTGCTGCAAAGTGGAATGGGCGAAACTGGCCAAGGATAGGTGTGCCAAGCTTGTGGCATCATATTCAAAAAGACTTGAGGCTGTAATTGCTGCCAAAGGTGCATCGACAAAGTATTGAGCAAAGGCTGTGAATACTTATCCATCCATCCATTTTCCAACCCGCTGAATCCGAACACAGGGTCACGGGGGTCTGCTGGAGCCAATCCCAGCCAACACAGGGCACAAGGCAGGAACCAATCCCGGGCAGGGTGCCAACCCACCGCAGGACACACACAAACACACCCACACACCAAGCACACACTAGGGCCAATTTAGAATCGCCAATCCACCTAACCAGCATGTCTTTGGACTGTGGGAGGAAACCGGAGCACCCGGAGGAAACCCACGCAGACACGGGGAGAACATGCAAACTCCACGCAGGGCGGACCCGGGAAGCGAACCCAGGTCCCCAGATCTCCCAACTGTGAGGCAGCAGCGCTACCCACTGCGCCACCGTGCCGCCCGTGAATACTTATGTACATGTGATTTCTCAGTTTTTCTATTTTTAATAAATTTGCAAAAACCTCAAGTGAACTTTTTTCACTTTGTCATTATAGGGTGTTGTGTGTAGAATTCTGAAGAAAAAAATGAATTTAATCCATTTTGGAATAAGGCTGTAACATAACAAAATGTAGAAAAAGTGATGCGCAGTGAATACTTTCCGGATGCACTGTAGCATGTTTTAGGTAGCAGTAGCTCAACTTCTCTTGTCATCACTATATTGAATTCTGTTTGTATAGCCAGTTTCTTTTGTAAACCTTAGCAGTGACCAATCTTACATATTCATCATTGAGGTCACTTATTGATTTTTTGCTCTTCTTCTTTGCAGTATTTTTGTGAAACATATGCAATTGTATGCCCCATCAGCTATTGTTTATTTTTCAAGAAAAGTTCTGGAAGATATTTTCAGTTCAGTTCAATTTAGTTTATTTTTGTGTAGTTCTCTTCAGTGACTGCAGACTCAGAATGCTGTTACATGATCACAGTAAAAATGCAGCTTTACAGATATCTACCTGCATAGTGCACATACATAAAAATACAGATTTGTTAAAACATACAGCAGAACAAAGCAGTTCTAAATTGATTAACATAAATGGAATTCAACTCTGTATGTCCAGTAAAATCATTGTTGAGCTATGACCAGTTAACAATAGAGGATAGGAAAGCAAAAACTCCAGATAGCAGCATTCGTGGAGAAAATTAACCTCAAGGTGGGGAGGGAATCCAGGGTCAGCTATAACAAGTCAGACACAGTCACGGTACTGGAAACATACACCAATTTTCTGTCCAATCATCTCCAACCCCCGTGAGTATTTTATGGCATAGGTCTACTGGGTCATCTAATTTAACAACTTAATATTTTCATCCTTTAATTCCAAGGCTTCCAGTGTCTTAGGTGTATCAGGCGCCTTTCCTATGAGTATTTGAGAGTTTGAAAGTAGGCCATGGTAGTATACTGAGAAGAGATAGAAAATAGAAGAGGTTTAGTAATGGTTCTTAATTATTGTAGTACTTACATTTTTATACAAATGACTAAAAAAACAGAGAGGCAATATGCACAGCTAATCAGCAGCTCTAATCAGAGTATGTTAGACTAAGTAGCTAGTCTTCTGCCTGATTTAAAAGCTCATACTGAAGGGGCATCTGTTACATAAACAGGTAGATTACTCCATCAGCTTTGGTGCCCTGTAGCTAAAAGCGAGAAATCTCACTGTTATTTTCTTAATGTATGGAATTTTTAGTAGGTTGGTATCTTGAAATCCTAATGCTTATTTTGGTTTGTTTATAATGACACAACATAGTATAGCCTTGGCTGTTTAAAGCTGTATATGTAAGAAGGATAAGTTTTGAAATCAGCCCTAAGTTTCACTAAAAACCAGTGTAACAATTTTGGAGCAAAAGTTAAGTGGTCATACTTTGTAGTTCTTGTAATGATTCTTGCAGCAGCATTTTGAATTTAGCAAAAAGGTGCATTTAGACAGTCTGAGCTGTCTATGAAAAAAACATAGTACTAGGCAATCCTACTAGAAATCAATGCATTAGTTTCTCAGCATCCTCAATGTTTAGAAATTGTCTTATGTTCCAATATTTTTAGCTTGAAATAACAAGTTTGAGAAAGTGTAGTAATGTGTGTTTTACTGACGTACTGATGTCAAAGAGAACAAATTTAACACAAAGGTTGAAATAAATTTGTCTCATAGATATTTTTTGACATTATCACTTATGGAAGTAAAGTAGATATCCTAATTGACTTAACACAGGGAATATATTGTAACATGAAATGTGTGGAGTTGTGAAACAGTCAGTTTGAAGGTCTTTAACCTAGGTGCATGTGAACTGTTGGCCTCAACTGTAGTTAGTTTCAACAAAAACATCAGTTTGTTTAAAGAAAAATGTAATTAAATGTTCTTCTGTAATGGAATTAATCACACTTAACTAGTAGAGCTTTATATTCTAAGATCCAAGATCATTTTAGCAAATGGAAACCCTTATCTATGTCACTCACACAAGGACTCACACATTTCTAAAAGCTTGTGTTCAAATCAAGTCCAAAAAGCAAATATAGTTTGTACTGCATGGAGGAAAATCGAGAAGAAAACAATGGGACTCAGTAATATTGTCAGGATTTCCATGGTTATGGAAATCCTGGAAAAGTTCCGGAAAATTAAATCTATTTTTCCAGAACTGGAAAAGCTTTGATAAATTATCAAATGACCATTAAGTTTTGGAAACTCATGGACTATTTTAATATTCAAGAAAAAAGGTTTATGTTATATATATTTTTTAATTTAGCAAAATCTTTAAAAGAGGATAGCATTTAGTAATGCTATGAGATGTTTTGACACGGTTGTGTCATGAGCTTCCCCGTAACGCATATGCAGAAATGCTGGGTAAACGTGTGTTTAGTAATCTCTGATTAGCAACCACAAATTACAAACTATGGCTCAATAAAGATGCGGACACAGGACTTAAGAAGTGTGAATTATGTGGGAAAATGTGAAGAATATGGATAAAGCTGCACTTGCAAGTCTCTTGAATGGTAAAAAACATATTGACAATGAGAAGAGAATTGGAATTAACGTCTTGTTCAACTCCTCTTTAGCTAACACAGCAAAAGTTAGTACAGTTCCCTTATGCAATAAACTATCCAGGCAAACAAAGAAAGCCAACACTGATATACTGTCTGCTGAAGATTTGTGGGCGTAATTTTGTATTTTTATCTATGCTATAGTGGTGGGCAGTATGACCAAAATTCTATATCATGGTATTTTTCAAAATTATACCGGTTTCACGGTATTTTTTTTCCCATGCATGAATGGATGTTAACCACATTTTCTACTGCAATTACTGGCTAAGAATAACCTATTCCACTGTCATGAGAATTGTACATTGTACAAAAAAACATTTTAATGTGCACACAAGTATTAATACAGGTTTGCATGGCCCCATAAAGTGATAGTTTTCAAGGATAGTTTTCAAGTGGGTGGCACTAATGAAGAGAAGGAATCACATCGCATTGCATGACATTTGCAGTCAAATATAGAACCTTTTTATTGAACAAATTTTGCAAACAACTTAAACTATAATTTTGACAACATATTTTCAACCATCCAAAGAGGCATTTAGACTTAGTAAAATATCCAGAGGTGCTTGTCAAAAGTTGTATTGCACTGAACATGTCTTAGAAAAGGAATAAATAGTAAATATGTTTTGTTAACCAACTATACTTTCTGTTAATATTAACAATCTCTGTCCACGGACATGTTAAAGTGACTTTTCAAACAACTTTACCATCATTAAACTGCATAATACTTAAACTAATAAATAATAACAATAAAATAAATGATAGTGCAACTTCCAGTAATAATACTATTACTTCAAGACTTTAAGCCCAGGTACATTACACAGTATTCACCAAATAAAAATAAAATAAAGCAAGTGCAACTTGGTGATGACATCTTTACCAGCTGAACCATCATTAAGGCAAACTTCATTAATATGGACTTTGCTTCAAGCTAAACTATATGCATAAATAATAAAACTGCAGCTTGCATTTATAATGCTATTTGTGGTATAGCCCTACAGAAGCGTATTAGGGCCACGGTGAAGAAAAAAAACTACAGACACAGTAAAGAAAAAAAACTATATGTCGAGATTAAAGTCTCTCTTTACTAGGTTTTCTGAAACCCCATCATAAGTTAATGTAGCACATTAAATGCTTAGTGTTAAGTGTTCCCCGACCCAGTTGTTAATCGCGCTTCTTAAACTGACTTCATCTACACTAAGAGGAGGCGTCGGCAGCGATCGCCGCACAGAGTACATTCACTTCATGATATTCCTGCTCTCTGAAAATGTAGAATGCTAAGATAAATTTTCATGATGAAATGCATTAAAGCAGGTATTAAACATGCACAGTAGTGCTGCTCCCTCGCAGTAAGGGGTCCCCAGGTGTACGTTCAGTGTAGAGAACTTTATGGCAGATGTGACGAGGCTCCAAAAAACTGGATATATGAATGGGTATTGCACAGGTTTAACTTAAATATTGTGTAAATATTGGGTTTGTGATCTGGTGGTCAGAGACACAAACACAGAATTCAATGCATGACCTTCTGAGCGGGCTTTCTTTATTGCATGCGTGCTGTCTCTGTCTGATATACAAACCCGCAGTTCCTATCTTTCCTTTTTCTTCCTCCACATAACCAATCACCACACGATAAACGTCTTTGTGAAATTAAACGTACTTATAAACTTAGACGACGGAGTGTTCAGAACTTTAAAAAAATCTTCGTTATGCATGTTTAATTATGCCATCCATTCAGGGTTGTGCCCATCCCAGTAAGCATTGTGTGCGAGGCAGGAGCAAATCCTGAACATGGCGCCAGCACATCGCAGAGTGAATACGAGCAATGCATACACTAGCAGGGTCAATATAGCATAACAAAACCCCACATCCTACATGACTTTGAAAGGAAACTGAAGCACGCCGAGTAAACCCACCAGAAAAACATGCAAATTCAAAGCAAGAAACAACTAGGACCCCATTGCTGCGAGGCAGCAGTGCAACCTCCACGCCACCGTGCCCCCACATGCTTTAATGCATTTCATCATGAAAATTATATCAAGTATTTATCCTAGCATTGTAAATATTCAGGGAGCAGGAATATCATGAAATTAATGTATTCTGTGTGCTGCCTGGACCTCCTCTTAGTGCAAGAGGAAGTCAGTTTAAGAAGCACGTAGTGATTAACATGGCTCCGGGAACACTTAACACAAAGCATTTAATGTGCTACATACCTTACGACGGGCTTTGAGAAAATCTAGTAAATTAAATTTTCATTTTAAGATGAAGTTTAATTTACGATGCTCTACTTTAATAACAAATTACGAGAATAAAGTCAACATGTTGACTTTAATCTCAACAAACAGCGAGAATAAAGTAGAAATGTTGAGAATAAAGTTAACATGTCGACTTTATTCTCGTCATAAGTGTCGAGATTAAAGTGGAAATGTCGAGAATAAAGTCAGCATGTCGTCACACTGTTACACAGTACCCAGGTACATTACACAGTATTGAAAAAAATAAAACAAGTACAACTTGGCTTGCAGTATTATCCAGTAGTATAGAAACAGTATTCAAACATTTGAACATAATGGTCCACATCCGACCTTTTAAAACCAAAGTATCTCCAGACAACAGACACGGCACCTTTTTTCGTCAAAAGTTCTTCTGTGTTATCATGTTCAACTTTATCGTCTGCTACAGCTTCAGTTTCGGAATGTTCTCTGTCCATTTTTAACCGCGCAATACCTCCACTACTGTATGTACTCCATTGCACGCCTGTTTAGCGATGTAGCAGTGAAAAAGAGCCCCTGCGCAACACTGGTGTAGCAGTGAAAAAGGTCCCCCTTAAACAGCTTCCCGCAGCGCCACGTTCCGAACATTGTTTAGGCAATTTAAACCGGTATTGCGGTATAAGAAAAATACATATCATAACAAAAATAAAAAACGGTTTTCGGTATGAACCGGTATACTGCCCAGCACTACTATGCTATATTATTTATCTTTTCATTCAAGTTACTTCATTAATTATTTTCTGTGTGTGAATAGTTATATACCTATGTATTAACTGAAAATATGCAAATAGTATTTTTCTTGTAAAATTGTTCATTGGGTAGCATAACTTTCTGACCATGGAGTAGGAGTGCACAAATTATATTTGCAGGTATTAATTTCACGTAACAAAACAATTAAAAATGCGTCTTACCAAGTGTACAGTATCTCATAAAAGTTAGTACACTCCTACATTTTTGTAAATATTTTATTATATCTTTTCATGGGACAACACTGAAGATATGACACTTTGATACAGTGTACAGCTTGTATAACAGTGTAAATTTGCTGTCCCCTCAAAATAACTCAACACACAGCCATTAATGTCTAAACCGCTGGCAACAAAAGCGAATACACCCCTAAGTGAAAAATGTCCAAATTGTGCCCAAAGTGTCAATATTTTGTGTGGCCACCATTATTTTCCAGCACTGCCTTAACTGTCTTGGGCATGGAGTTCACTAGAGCTTCACAGGTTGCCACTGGAATCCTCTTCCACTCCTCCATGACGACATCACGGAGCTGGTGGATGTTAGAGACCTTGCGCTCCTCCACCTTCCGTTTGAGGATGCCCCACAGATGCTCAATAGGGTTTAGGTCTGGAGACATGCTTGGCCAGTCCAGCACCTTTACGCTCAGTAAGTGGTCGTCTTGGAGGTGTGTTTGGGGTTGTTATCATGTTGGAATACTGCCCTGCGGCCCAGTTTCCGAAGAGAGGGGGTAATGCTCTACTTCAGTATGTCACAGTACATGTTGGCATTCATGGTTTCCTCAATGAACTGTAGTTCCCCAGTGCTGGAGTCTGCTTGTCTTCAGCAAACTGTTTGCGGGCTTTCTTGTGCAACATCTTTAGAAGAGGCTTCTTTCTGGGACGACAGCCATGCAGACCAATTTGATGTAGTGTGCAGCGTATGGTCTGAGCACTGACAGGCGTCTGACCCCTCACCCCTTCAACCTTTGCAGCAATGCTGGCAGCACTCATACGTCTATTTTCAAGACAACCTCTGGATATGACACTGAGCATCTGCACTCAACTTCTTTGGTCGACCATGGTGAGGCCTGTTCTGAGTGGAACCTGTCCTGTTAAACCTATGTATGGTCTTGGCCACCATGCTGCAGCTCAGTTTCAGGGTGTTGGCAGTCTTCTTATAGCCTAGGCCATCTTTATGTAGAGCAACAATTCTTTTTTTCAGATCCTCAGAGAGTTCTTTGCCGTGAGGTGCCATGTTGAACTTCCAGTGACCAGTATGAGAGAGTGTGAGAGCGATAACACCAAATTTAACACACCTTCTCCCCATTCACACCTAAGACCCTGTAACACTAACGAGTCACATGACACCGGGGAGGGAAAATGGTGGATTGGTTGAAAAATTAAAAATTTAGTGTTAAGTAATGTCTTTTTTTACTTTTTACAATAAAAATACTGCATGCGTATTATAAAATTTGTGTTACTGTTTTTTAATACAGTAAATTACTGATTTTCAAATATTTATTAAAAAATTTAAGAATACCACAAAGAGTCAACTTTTTTCCAAAATAAATGTTAAATTTGAAAAGCCAACCATCACCATCACTCACCATTTAAAAAGGTAAAATTTTGGAAAATGTTAAATATGGAAATGTTAAATTGGGGTCCTGCTGCATTAAGAAAACTAATGTTGCATATGTATGCAAAATCAAAGCAGTTAATAAAATCTTAAAAGACAATAATGTAAGATTAACAAATTTATGAAAACGCAACCTGATAGTTTTGTGTTACATGTATGTAAACATATTAAGTATATGAAATGTAGCTGAAGAAGTATTTAGATACTAACACATTATTACATGCTGATTCCAGACTTGGTCCTTGAGCAGTGGCGTCTACATTCTTGAGGAATCTATTATAATGAAGGGCATACTCATTTAAAGAACTGGTATTTCCAGCATCTGTATTTCAGCATATATTCTCATCAGTATAATGAACTGTTATATTCAGACACGATTCCATAGTTCTACTCAAACTCAATCTGGCCATGGTTGCATAAAGTGCCACTTGTTTCAAATCCATTGAAAATTTTTGTCTGATATTTTGAATAATGTAAAGGCAACGTAACATCAGAAGAATAATTGCAGGAGGGGACGACTTCTCTTACCCTGAGTGTTGGTTATTTTTTAAATCTATCATTTCGTACAGTTTTAATTGGAGCCAGTACTTTTATTGTATAAAATGCTATGACTACTGTTATCTGATTTTGCTTTCAACAGCATACTGTATACATGTGTTAGCATAAACATGCAATATTTATCTGTCTCGGATTTAATGTTAACGGGGCTTGGGGCTGCTTGCTTAGCTTTCATGCATTAAACATAATCTAGTTTGAATACAAAATATTTCTAAATTATGAAAGGTCTCTTTATTTTGGGTTTTAAACTTGTAAAAACTATCAGGTGATCTAGGTTCAACATTAATTAATAAATATCTATTTTTCTGAAAGCTGTTGCAAATAAAAAAGAATTACATTTATACTTTTTAAAAGATACCATATTTGATCAGAATCCTAAAAATACATTTTAAATATGTGTGTACTTCATTACAACACACCTTTGTTGTCTGAGAAGTTTGTAACTGGGAACTCTCGATTACTGACAGAGCAGGAGTACTGATGCAGAATACAATAATTGTTGCTTTTCCATGATTAGCATATTGAGGCAGTTGTAATCATAATCGTGGTTAAAATGTGATTAGACCACACCCCACCCCACCCCACTGGGGATTCGATCATGCAGGGCCTCTTAGAGAAGTGCCACATGATAAATAATTAAATAACTGAAGAACAACAAAACAGTCTACATTTTATAATGTATAATAATAAAAGCATAATCACAAAAAGGCATGGAAATATAAATTTGAATCTTATTTTCAAACTTAAAATAAAATGGAAGTCAGAACAATATTGTTTGCTTTACATTATAAATTAAATTATTGAAAGAGGAAGTGAGTGCATTTGTTTTGAAAGTTATAGGGAAATCATGTTATTGTCCAAAGACATGTCAGATTTACATCTCAAAACAACTCTTTATATGAAAGTCACATCATATTTAAGCATTTGAAAACTCTAAAATCTTTATGAAGCTGTAACTACAACTGAATCATAATGTGTGACAACTTACAAGATGGTTTGAGTTTTTACTCTGATTTCCAAAATGTACGATGTGTTGTGCGTTGTAAGGGAGATTTTGGCAGAAAGTAAACAAACACCATAGACAACTTGGTTGCAGCATACTCGTTTATAAAATTAACAGCAATTTTTATAATTATCTCTGTTCACTTCAAGATTAGATGCTGCAATGTATTTATCATTTTAGCAGTACACCCACTAGTTTCAATGATAGTGTTATCACTATACATATAAAAATATTTTGTAACACAGGCGTATTTTAAGAAGCCAAGACCACACAGTCCAACAAGTTTAACATCTTCTTACTGAGATTTCTTACTTGAAAAGAAGGATAATATAAATGAAGGGAAACCAGTCCACAAAACCTTTCAGAAGTGTTCTTGCTCCAATAATATAATACATAGTCAATACAAATGAGACTGTTTGAGCCTTTTTCTGGCTCATTTGTCAAGTTCCCAGAGATGACAGGTTAGGCATAGGCCTTCAACAATGCTGAACTATACAGGCTAATTAGGAGATGAATGATAGGATGAAAGACGACTTTAATCTGAAATGAATGGAAAACGTTTGTCGGGCACACTGTAGTTTGTGAGACTCAAGGACTGTTTCTTTTGTGGATATGAGTAACACTGGAGCACTACAGGAAACAGTCTTGCCTGCTGTTCTCTTCACACTGTACACCTCAGACTATAAATATAACACCAGGCAATGTCACTTGCAGAAATTCTCAGATGTTTCTTGCATTTATGGCGTGTAATGATAAGGGGGTTGAGACAGAGTATAGGAGTCAACTGGAGAACTTATATTGGGGGAAATAATTATTTGATCCCCTGCTAAATTTGTAAGTTTGCTCACTATTTAATGTGTTTTTTCTGGATTTTTGGTTGATATTCTGTCTCTCTCCATTAATATGAAACTACCATAAAAGTAGAGACTATTCATTTCTTTGTAAGTGAGCAAACTTACAAATTCAGAAGGGGATTAAATACTTTTCCCCCATTGTAGTTTCTTGGTGCAAAGAGAATTCTCTGCATATTAACATCAGCAAAACCAAGGAACTGGTTATTGAAGAGCATAGCATCTATGACCAGTCACTATTCAGGAAGTGGATTTAGAGGTGGTGTGCTCTTTCAAGTACTTGGAGTGTCCTTATCAATGACAGGTTGGACTGGTCTTGTAACACAGAAGAACTATATAAAAAAGGGCAGAGCAGACTTTTTTCTTGGGAGAGTGTATTCCTTTAATGTGGGTAGTATCCTTCAAATCTTATATAACTCTGCGATGGCCAGTGCAATATTCTGGTCAGTGCTATGCATGCTGGTAACATCACTTCAAGAGATGCTCACCAAATGAACAAGCTAATTAAAAGGGCAGGCTCAGTTATGATACAGTGCATCCGGAAAGTATTCCCAGCGTATCACTTTTTCCACATTTTGTTATGTTACAGCCTTATTCCAGAATGGATTAAATTCATTTTTTTCCTCAGAATTCTACACACAACACCCCATAATGACAATGCGAAAAAAGTTTACTTGAGGTTTTTGCAAATTTATTAAAAATAAAAAAATTGAGAAAGCACATGTACTTAATGTATTCTGGATTCCCTAAAGGTAGTAGCAAAGAAGAGAATTAAAACAAAACTGATTGTCGTTATGAAAAATGCTGCACATCCTCTCTCTAATACACTAATACTGAGTACTTTGTCAATTGTGGCAAGAAAAGCTACTGGGGCTCCTTTTTACTACAAACAGCAGCAAGTCTGCATAATATGTCACTGTAACTGTCAAGTCAGATGTTTTTCTTTCTTTTTAAATTTTCTTCCTCTTTAGTTATTGTGGTGTGTTTTCAGACCATAGGGTGTGTGTATTTATTTGTCTATTTATGTATTTATTTATTCTGTGCACAGACAAAGCATAAACAGTTGTGGGTTTCACCCCATATATTTGAATGAAGATGAAAAGTAAAGCAGTCTTTACAGACAAGAGTTCCAACTGAACTAAATACAAAAGAAAAGATGGTGGTTATTTATGTAGTAGGCAGGAAGAGGTGGGTCCAGGGAAGCTGGGACCGGAACTGGAAGTGAGGTTATCACAAGGTGGGTTCTTCTGGTTGTCTGTAGAGGGAAAAGAGGAGAAAGCATTAGAGGACATTGCCAACCCCAGCCCAGCTGATAAACACATTTATTCGAGCCCATATTCTGTCTCCTATGTGCACTTGTGTGACAATTTAAATAATTTTAAAGTCACAATTTCTCCCTGGAGACAAATAAAATTCTATCTCTCTTTCTCTCTGAAGAAGAGGAAGGAAAATGTCAGTCCCACAACAATGAACAATGATTATTGTCCATGGCAAAATATAATTATATTTTGACATTGATTCAGTTATGACATATTTACACTAAGGACACATTCCATTACTGAGAGGGATAAGAGTTGTAAAAACTCAACAAAGACTGCCTCAGATTGCCAAAAAAAAAAACAGTGTCTGCTACCAGATTACCAGATTTCCATTTTTATTATCACACAGCCTTTATGGGCAAATCTGAGCAGATTGCAGATTGATTAATGTCATTGTTTATTTAATGGAAGTGCAGGCTATTTTTTTATTTGCGTATTCAAACAATCAATCTCCCAAATATATGTCCTGAAATGAAAATAGCAAGTGGTAGTTTAAGAGGACCCCAGTAAATGCTGGATTTACTTTGTACAGAAAGTAGGCAAATCAAAGATGGAACAATCTGTAAACTAAACAGTAATTATTTTGTTCTAACCATCACCCTTTCTTATTATGTAAGGCCTCTGGGAGTAATATTAAATGGTCCAAATGGTCTCCTCTTTATTGTTAATTTTGCTATGATTTTTGCAACTAGGTACAAAGACAAAATAAATTAGGACAACTCTTATACAACAGTTTGTGTTTTAAGTAATGTCACTGTATTTAATAAAAAGACTTTGTATTAACAACCACAGTGTACAGTATACCACATCATAGATAGCTTATGATATATTAGTATAGATGATATTTAGAGCTCTTGTATTGTGCAAAGAAATTAGTGATGCAGTAGTATAGGTAGTATATAAAATTGTTATTCATTAAAGTAATTATTGTTGAATTTACTTTGTACTTTGTAATTATTATTTGTTTCCTGGATTATAATGTTCTTTTTTTTTTATAGGGTCTCTCAGTTATTTCATCTGTCTCACAGACGCAGGGTAGCTATATACGGCAACAACTGCACAGCATCGTTCATCAGTATTTAGGTAGATTTCTTCCAGCAGCACCTTCTCCATCTGGTATTGTAAATCACCCTGTGCTATTAGCAGTGTGTGAACCTGCCTCCATTCCTAGTACTGTCCTACTTCAGAAAGTAATACTTCAGGTTGTACTGTAAGTATGATTTTTTAAAATTAAATTACAGTAGGTTTTCAATTATATTTCTCAATTTGGTCAAGGTGAACTACTTTTGAAAAATGGATAGGTAGGTGGACATTTAATAATGCTGTTAAAGTGCCTAATTATTATTAAATAAATTGAAAAGTAACTGCAAGCAAACAACAGAATATCAAAATTCTGCAAAAGTGGTCTTCTAATGGCCAACTAGTCTTCCACATCATTCCTAGCAATTCCACAGCACTCAGTGGAGCAGAAATATGTTAATAATTTTGGCAATATATGTTTATAGTATTATGTTGGATCTGTAATCAATGATGATGTATCCATTCTAAGCTTTGGTTTCAAGATAAGGAGGAATAACTTGATAAGGAGGAATAACTAGATTAAAGTGGTAGTAGCACTAAGTGCAATTGCAGAACCTCAGGAAGGAACTTGAGAAACAAAAAAACTTTTAAGAAAGCAAAATTTGAATATTCTTACCAATAGGGGTATTCTGTGCTAAATGAATGGTAGTATGCTACACAACAGTTTTTAGCCTGGATTTAATTTATTTTTTTATTTAGCTGCTTTGTAACTAAAGATTCAACCTTCCACAATAATTTCATTTATATCTGAAACTTTTGGAACACTAGCAACATCTTGCAATCCTAGTGTGATTACATAATCCACTGATAGTACCACCACTGACAGCTGGTAAAGAAAAAAAACTAACAACTAATTGGAATAAATACTTCAGTTACTTTGCAAGTAATATGAAAAAGCAATTAAAAATGCTTCAGCAGCTGTAATAAGAATATGCTATGCTAAACTAATGTGTCTTGGTCCTTGATTTAAATTCTGAGACTGCTTTAAATGCTTCTTTAATATTGATGTATAGATCATGATAGATTTTGGTTAAGTGTCCAATAGCCAAAGATTAGCTTTACTTATTTTCTGATCTTATACAAAGTATAGTACATTAAGACTGCAATGTATACCAAGGAAAGCAGACATTAAGATTTGTTAGGCAAGGAGGTAAGTGGCTAAACCATTCACCATTCTTCCCTCCATCTAGCTTTTTTTTAACAGAATGAAGTCAGTAAAGCTTGAAACAAATTAACTACAACGTACTTAATACCTTAAGAAACCACCTTAATTTTGTAGTAGTTCATAATTATCAAATGTAGATTTTAGAAAGCATAGAAATGTGACAACTGAAAGTTAAGTCTTTGTCATGAGAAAGATAACAACAAACAAAACTAAATTCAAGCCTTTGAGTTAAAATGTTTCCAGTATGGCCTTAATTTTCACAGTTACTACACACTAAAACATCTTTTGTAGGTTTTTTTGTTTGTTTTGTTTTTCTGCGGTAAAATATAATTATCTCTGATATACTGTTTTACGTAAGTAAACCCAGATAATAATGACCCTGAATTGGTAAAAATTATAAATAAAGCTGAGTATCATCAGGATACAAATGAGAGTTAGTTTTCTCTTTTGAGTTACATTGGTAGCCTTTGTTGAGAAAAGAGAATTTGCCGCAGGATAAAATTATGAAATACATCATGTAAGATTTGTTAGGCAAGGAGGTAAGTGGCTAAACCATTCACCATTCTTCCCTCCATCTAGCTTTTTTTTAACAGAATGAAGTCAGTAAAGCTTGAAACAAATTAACTACAACGTACTTAATACCTTAAGAAACCACCTTAATTTTGTAGTAGTTCATAATTATCAAATGTAGGTTTTAGAAAGCATAGAAATGTGACAACTGAAAGTTAAGTCTTTGTCATGAGAAAGATAACAACAAACAAAACTAAATTCAAGCCTTTGAGTTAAAATGTTTTCAGTATGGCCTTAATTTTCACAGTTACTACACACTAAAACATCTTTTGTAGGTTTTTTTGTTTGTTTTGTTTTTCTGCGGTAAAATATAATTATCTCTAATATACTGTTTTACGTAAGTAAACCCAGATAATAATGACCCGGAATTGGTAAAAATTATAAATAAAGCTGAGTATCATCAGGATACAAATGAGAGTTAGTTTTCTCTTTTGAGTTACATTGGTAGCCTTTGTTGAGAAAAGAGAATTTGCCGCAGGATAAAATTATGAAATACATCATGTTTGACTGCAGACTGGAATGAGTGAGTACTGTCTTCTGACTTCTGCATGTAAGTATGTAGACAGGGCCTGATATGGCACAAAACTGTCATGTCTGTGTAGAAGAATGCTATGATTGTACTGGTCTGCGTCAAAATCTTCCAATGTGAAAAAATCAGTGTAGAGTAGTTTATAAGTTTAGGTGTACTGAATCCATTTCTGAAAGCTTCGATATTGGTTTTATGGCATAAATATTTTCATGCTTAGCATATTATTTCAAGTATATCTTGAGTTTTCCTCCTTATTAACATTAGTTGTGTTAAAAACAACCCAAAATCATGTATCTGCTACAAATTTTTTGGTCACAATTTTTTTTTTCTTCTTATTCCTTCAGAATAGCTAGGAATGTATATTTAGAAAGTAGGAAAGATGTCTTTTTACTGTCTAGAAAAGATACAGAGAGAGTTGTTTAAATGTTTTTTTACAGAAGTATGAAAGATCAGGTTGATCCATCCATTGTGTACACTAGGTAACAGTTAAGCAAACAGTAAAAAATACAGACCGTTCATTTTTTGAAGAAAGGGTGTGTGCCACAGTTTTCTTGCAAATTCAAATACAGAAAACTACAATGAACAACTGCAGCTGAGAAGCTTGTCTGTCCTACCTAGCACTTTGATGCAACATGTCTTTAAAAATCCATTTCCTACATTGTCATTTGGATTTTTTCCTTGAGAACATTGGAGTGGTCTTCGGGGAACATGGGGACACCAGGACATCACTCAAACACAGAGATGTTATAGTGGAAAGTGAAGTGAGTTTATGTTAGCAAACATACATTGGTTTATATACTGTGAAACTTTAAAAACATGTTCAAATGACAACTCATGTTCAAATGGCATAGCGTTTTCAAATATTAACGTAAAATTTTTGACAGGAGTATTTGAAGCTGTGTGTATAAAAGCAGAGTAGCAGTAGATTTTTATTAGCATAGAGAAAGAGATTGCAATACCATTTATGACACAAGTTGTTTGTCTGCAGTTACTGCTTTAAAAAAATCTTTTTTAAGATAAGGTTTGCCTTGTAAGATTATAGTTTGCTCCAAAACTTTGCAAAGAAACATTACATTTGAAACTGGCCTATAATTTATAATAATATTTATCTCTATATATTATTTCTGTAGTAGTGATCCAAAAAAACTGCTTAGATAAAATAACAAGTACTCTGTATCATTTAGGAAATCAAAATGTAAAACCTACCGGTAATTCTAATAGTCATTTTTGAAGCAGCAGATTGATAGCAATTATGCAGATAGATAAATTTGAGCATATTTTGTTGGAATCAATTTTGTTGCATTAGTTTACATCTTATTTTGTAAGAGAATGCTTTAATTTAAATTTAAAGCTGCATGTGTGTTTGTGTGTATGTGCTTGTCTTGTACGCAAATCCAAAACATTGAACCTATTTCCCTTGAAATTTTATACATTTGCTCTGGGGAGGTCTATAGGCTATGTTTTGTTCCAAAATTTAGTTTGTGCCCTCACCCTGGGCAGTACCAGTAATGATGCATGTGTTTGACCAGTGTGCAAATGTACTCCTCTAAGCCTACCTCCTCCAAATTTTGCTCAGATTCCCCATTTATATTGGGGAATACCATGATCCATGTTTTATTCCAAAATTTAGTTGGTACACCAAACCTGAGCGATGCTGTATACCCCTACTAGTTTGATTTTATTTTTATATTTAAAATGGCTTTACGTTAGTGCAGTAGTGTTTTAAGATGGATTGGTGTCACAGATGAAGCTCAAGTTATATGTTGATTCAGCAAAATTAATGCTCAGGCCTTTTGGGTTAAAACATTACGATAACTTGTTATGGTCTGGCACATGTTCATCCATTAGTATAACTTCTATTTCCTCCAGACTTAAGGTCAAAAAAGTAGTTTAAATTTACTCTGTATTATACTTAAATACTATAAAAGTAAAATTTGAACCACAACCAGATAGCTAGGTCTTTCGCTTTTTTATATATTGTACTGTATGTGTTATTCCGTATTAATATTTTAATAATGTGAACATGAATTGTTACAGTGCAGTTTGTTTTTATTTTATATCTACTTTCTCTGTCATCTTTTTTTTTTTTTTTTAGTGACAATTTTATGCACTTCAAAGGCTGTGCTCCTCCACCACGATTAGCTTCTGTTTTAGCATTTCTTCATGAACTGTTAAGAAGAACAAAACAAACTGATCAACACACCGTCATTGAAATACTTCCAGCAGTCCTCAAGTGCCTTCTATTTGTTAATGAGCTGCAAGGTGAGCGATTTTGAATACTCTCCAGCAATGATGGGTTGATAGATTGATTTGATTTACTTAGTATTTCTCCTCCGTATATATCTGGCTTACTTTAAGCAATATATATATATATATATATATATATATATATATATATATATATATATATAAAATGTATACTTATGGATAGTAAAATAATAATATACATAAAAAGGTAAGTTAACAATGCCACATTATTATGTTGGTCATATAAATATAAATTGTAATTAATGACTTACTATTGTTTAAAATGGAACTTCTTCCTACTAAAACCTGCGATTTAGTGTATATTTGTAGTGATGCTGACTTTGCCTGAGTTATTTGTAAAACACTAATCACTGTTGCTTTCTCTAATATAGTGAAGAAGTTAAGTTCAGAGATTGTACAGTTGGTAATAGAAGACTGCAGATTATCAGTGTCAGAAGAAACGAGCATAAAACTGGCCTCAGTTTTTAGGTAAAGATTCACTGTGAAACTTTTAAATTCTGAGCTTGCAGATTTTGCCTGTGCCATGTGAAATTAGCAGACAATGTTGTCCTGCTATTAAAGAATGTCGTTTACAACTCAAAAGTAATTGTTGAAATGAGTAATGGTACTTTTTAAACCCAAGGCCTTTTTAAACCTTACTGTGTGATATTTTTAATAAAGAGAATACCTATTCAACTGAAACATATTATAATTCACAATTAAAAACTATTTGATTGACATGTTTGGTAGTATTCAATACTTTACATAGTTCTTTATGTGATAAAATGCAAATGTGAAGAATTTTCTTCTTCTGTTGTCTTCTTAAGCTTTATAGTATTTTATATATCTATGTATTGTTTATTTTAACTATGCCATAAATAACAAAAAGAGACATTTGTTTACAATTAATTATTAATTTATAATTAAATGATGAGATTGGTATTTTTCTAGTTGAAGTTATTTCTTCTCAAACATGGTATATATCCATTTGCTATGCAAAGTTACGTTCTAAAAGTTAAGCACTCTCTTTAAATTAAAAAGAATTATCTTACCCACATTAGTTCTTCACATTGTTGGTTGTGGGTCATGGAGGAAAATTATGAAGTTACACACACGTTGTAAAATAGTTTATACATGCGATTTTTGAGCAAAAAATATTATGAGATTCAGCCATTTTAACACTAGAATCCCTGAAACTTGTAATCCTGGCTCACCTTAAATTCCTTTGCACGTCTCCATTAGCATCTTTTGTTTCTCAGGTCTCTTTATCTAGGAGTGAGGTGCCTGGTGTTGTATAGGGTAAATAATATGTTTATTTGGAATCTGTGTCTACAATGATCTGTGTAAGGGAAGGATGACAGGAACTGCTGAACACATAGCTAAAACAGAAACTTTTTCCATGTTGTACTAATAATGACGTGAAGTGTATAATGTGTGAAGACTTTAGTCCAAATATCTAATTAACACGTGCTTTTATTCAAGAATATAACCAAAGAAAAAAATCATTCCATTTTCATATTTTCTGTCAATGAGGTAAGAACTGCTGCCTTATAACCCAAAAGTTCCATGTTCCATGCGCTCCATGTTTTGAGTTTTTGTGAACTTCTACAACCCCAATTCCAATGAAGTTGGAACGTTGTTGTAAAATGTAAATAAAAACAGAATACAATGATTTGCGAATCCTTTTCAAACTATATTCAATTGAATACACTACAAAGACAAGATATCGAATGTTCAAACTGATAAACGTTATTGTTGTTTTGCAAATCTTCACTCATTTTGAATTTGATGCCTGCAACATGTTCCAAAAAAGCTGGGACAGGGGCATGTTTACCACTGTGTTATATCACCTTTGATTTTAACAACACTCAATAAGCGTTTGGGAACTGAGGACACTTAATTGTTGAAGCTGTGTAGGTGGAATTCTTTCCCATTCTTGCTTGATGTACAACTTCAGTTGCTCAACAGCCCGGGGTCTCCGTTGTCATATTTTGCACTTCATAATGCACCACACATTTTCAATGGGAGACAGGTCTGGACTGCAGGCAGGCCAGTCTAGTACCCGCACTCTTTTACTACGAAGCCACGCTGTTGTAACACATGCAGAATGTGGCTTGGATGGCAGCATATGTTGTTCCAAAACCTGTATGTACCTTTCAGCATTAATGGTGCCTTCACAGATGTGCAAGTTACCCATGCCATGGGGACTAACACACCCCCATACCATCACAGATGCTGGCTTTTGAACTTTGCGCTGATAACAATCCGAATGGTCCTTTTCCTCTTTGGCCCGGAGGACACGACATCCATGATTTCCAAAAACAATTTGAAATGTGGACTCGTCAGACCACAGCACACTTTTCCACTTTGCGTCAGTCCATCTCAGATGAGCTCAGGCCCAGAGAAACCGGCGGCGTTTCTGGGTGTTGTTGATATATGGCTTTTGCTTTGCATGGTAGAGTTTTAACTTGTACTTGTAGATGTAGCGACGAACTGTGTTAACTTACAATGGTTTTCTGAAGTATTCCTGAGCCCACGTGGTAATATCCTTTACAGAATGATGTCGGTTTTTAATGCAGTGCTGCCTGAGGGATCGAAGGTCACGGGCATCCAGTGTTGGTATTCGGCCTTGCCGCTTACGTGCAGAGATTTCTCCAGATTTTCTGAATCTTTTGATGATATTATGGAATCCCTAGATTCCTTGCAATTGTATGTTGAGAAACGTTGTTCTTAAACTGCTGGACTATTTGCCCACACAGTTGTTCACAAAGTGGTGAACCTCACCCCATCCTTGCTTGTGAACGACTGAGCCTTTTAGGGATGCTCCTTTTATACCCAATCATGACAAACACCTGTTTCCAATTAACCTGTTCACCTGTGGAATGTTCAAAACAGGTGTTTTTTGAACATTCCTCAACTTTTCCAGTCTTTTGCTGCCCCTGTCCCAGCTTTTTTGGAACGTGTTGCAGGCATCAAATTCAAAATGAGTGAAGATTTGCAAAACAACAATAAAGTTTATCAGTTTGAACATTTGATATCTTGTCTTCGTAGTGTATTCAATTGAATATAAGTTGAATAGGATTTGCAAATCATTGTATTCTGTTTTTATTTACGTTTTATACAACGTCCCAACTTCATTGAAATTGGGTTGTATTATTATTACTATAAATAATAAAAACATACATTTGATATGAGTCTGTAACACCCAGTGTAAGTTTTGGCTGCTTGTAAAAGCTAGCGGTTGTTTTTTTATTATTCAGTTTTTTTTCTGTCAGTGACGTTCACATGGTACAACGAACTTGCCTCTCTCTCTCTGAGTTGATGGCATTTATCTCCATTCTTTTCACAAGAGCAGCGATGACAACAGTTGGTGCTGTTGTTGATGCCTGCTCAGAACTACTTCTTGTACCGGCAATCAAAGATACAATGTCCTGTGACCGCTATCACACTTACCATATGGCATTTGCGCTTTGACAACAAAGACACCCGTGCAAAGCGTGTGAAAACGACAGAATTCCTGCAATCTCGCCCATCTGGTAACGTTTTGATGAAAGCGTTTGTTGAGTTACAACTCAGGGCAAACACTTTCTGAGTCTGTGGTCATAAAGCTTATGGAGCCATTTCTGGACAAGGCAGAACCATAACAACAGACAGCTTCTTCACAGCGATTTCGCAGGCTAATCGACTGTTGCACCACGACACAATTCTGCTTGGCACCATAAGCAAAATTGGATTTCCACCTGCTGCTAAAGTCCCTTCAGTACGCAAGCAATTCACCACGGTAGTGTTTAGATCTGGCAGTGCCGTGCAGATGGTGTATGTGCCCAAAAAGAAGAATCCTTTGATTTCAATCTATAACAGCTGGTGTAAAGTTTTGCTACCTGTAAAAGATATCGCTGAAGGAATATAAGCAGACACACAAATGCCGGTGAATCATGTCTTCTTGGCATCTTGTTGTCACTTGAAATTTTTGTTATTCAGTTTTTTGAATAATATCTTTACGAAAGTGTTTATGTTCCAGTAACCACCTGAATGAGATCAAATCTGTCTCTGCCTCTTTCGCGTACGCATGCACACATACATTCATACATGTAAACGTCACTATTTGAAAACAATATGCCATTTGAACATGAGTTGTCATGTTTTTTTTTTCCCGATCTTGCCTGTACTCCACGTTATGGTGTATGATACTGAAAATGTAGTACAGATTCCTGTGGAAAACTCCACCTGATGCTCTTAGAATAATCAGTGGCAACGATCCACCCCTAGAATGCCAAGCTTTCGCTCCCCCATGGGACTAATGACCACTCTGCCTCTCACTCGCCTGCTGCCTGGCACATTATGCTTCAGCACCTGATAATTCTGTCACAGTATTCTTCCTGGATTTGCTCTCCATTGATCATCTGTTCCCCTCTCTCTGCCATATAGGCTCATTTTCTACTGGCTGAATGAGTGCAGGTGTAGTACTCTGCCTACTCTGAGGTGTGAATGAGGCACCTGACTGATACACTTGCATTTGCACATGCGCACACGATCAGCCAAGAACAATGCATGCTTGTGCACACCCACACCTAGTGCTGGGTGGTATGACCAAAATTCTATATCATGGTATTTTTTAAAATTATGCCGGTTTCACAGTATTTGACGGTATTTTTTTCCCCATGCATGAGTGGATGTTAACCACATTTCCCACTGCAATTACTGCAGTAGACTGGCTAAGAATAACCTATTCCACTGTCATGAGAATTGTACATTGTACAAAAAAAACAAAGTATTAATACAGGTTTGCATGGCCCCATAAAGTGATAGTTTTCAAGGTGGTGGCACTAATGAAGAGAAGGAATCACATTGCATGACATTTGTAGTCAAATATAGAACCTTTTTATTGAACAAATTTTGCAAACAATTTAAACTATAATTTTGACAACATATTTTCAACCATCCAAAGAGGCATTTAGACTTAGTAAAATATCCAGAGGTGCTTGTCAAAAGTTGTATTGCATTGAACATGTCTTAGAAAAGGAATAAATAGTAAATATTTTTTGTAAACCAACTACACTTTCTGTTAATGTTAACAATCTCTGTCCACTGACATGTTAAAGTGACTTTTTAAACAACTTTACCATCATTAAACTGCATAATACTTAAACTAATAAATAATAATAATAAAATAAATAATAGTGCAACTTCCAGTAATAATACTATTACTTCAGGACTTCTAGCCCAGGTACATTACACAGTATTCACCAAATAAAAATAAAATAAAACAAGTGCAACTTGGTGATGACATCTTTACTAACTGAACCATCATTAAGGCAAGCTGTATTAATATGGACTTTGCTTCAAGCTAAGCTATATGCATAAAAAATAAAACTGCAGCTTGCATTTATAATTCTATTTGTGGTATAGCTCTACGGAAGCGTATTAGGGCCACGGTGAAGAAAAAAAACTACAGACACAGTGAAGAAAAAAAAAAAAACTATATGTCGAGATTAAAGTCGACATTTCCACTTTATTCTCATAGTTTATTTTGTCATTAAAGTAGAATGTCGTAAACTAAACTTCATCCTAAAATCAATGTTTAATTTACTAGATTTTCTCAAACCCCGTCATAACTATTGTAGCACATTAAATGCTTTGTGTTAAGTGTTCCCCGACCCAGTTGTCAATCACTACGCGCTTCTTAAACTGACTTCTTCTGCACTGAGGAGGCGCAGGCAGCGATCACCGCACAGAATTCATTCACTTCATGATATTCCTGCTCTCTGAAAATTTAGAATGCTAAGATAAATACTTGATATCATTTTCATGATGAAATGCATTAAAGCAGTTATTAAACATGCACGGTAGTGTGGCGATAGTGCTGCTCCCTCGCAGTAAGGGGTCCCCAGGTGTACGTTCAGTGTAGAGAACTTTATGGCAGGTGTGACAAGGCTCCAAAAACTGGATGTATATCACATAGGTTTAACTTAAATATTGTGTAAATGTTGGGTTTGTGATGTGGTGGTAGGAGACACGAACACAGAATTCAATGGATGTTCTTCTGAGCGAGCTTTCTTTATTGCATGCATGCTGTCTCTGTCTGATGTACCAAACCGCCAGTTCCTATCCTTACTTTTTCTTTCTCCACATAACCAATCAACACAAGATGAACATCTTTGTGAAATTAAAAGTAGTTATAAACTTTTAAAAAAAAACTTTGTTTTACATGTTTAATTATAATAATAATAATAATTCATTACATTTATAATTATGTCATCCGTTCAAGGTTGCTCCCATTCCAGCCTGCATTGTGTGCGCGGCAGGAGCAAATCCTTAACGAGCACCAGCACATCGCAGGGTGAATATGAGCAATACATACACTTGGGTCAATATACCATAACAAAACCCCACATCCTACATGACTTTGAAAGGAAGCTGAAGCATGCCGAGTAAACCCACCAGAAAAACATGCAAATTCAAGGCAGGAAACATCCGGGACACCCTTGCTGCGAGGCAGCAGTGCAACCTCCACGCCACTGTGCCCCCACATGATTAATACATGCTTTAATGCATTTCATCATGAAAATGATATCAAGTATTTATTTTAGCATTCCAAATGTTCAGGGAGCAGGAATATCATGAAATTAATGTATTCTGTGTAGTGATCGCTGCCTGTGCCTCCTCTTAGTGCAAGAGGAAGTCAGCTTATGAAGCACGTAGCGATTAACATGGCTCCGGGAACACTTAACACAAATCATTTAATGTGCTACATAACTTATGATGTGGTTTGAGAAAATCTAGTAAATTACATATTTATTTTAAGATGAAGTTTAGTTTATGATGTTCTACTTTAATGACAAATTACGAGAATAAAGTCAACATGTCGACTTTAATCTTGACATAAACAGCGAGAATAAAGTAGAAATGTCGAGAATAAAGTCAACGTGTCGTCACACTATTACACAGTACCCAGGTACATTACACAGTATTGAAAAAAAATAAAACAAGTACAACTTTGCTTGCAGTATTATCCAGTAGTATAGAAACAGTATTCACACATTTGAACATAATTGTCCACATCCGACCTTTTAAAACCAAAGTATCTCCAGGCAACAGACACAGCTCCTTTTTTCGGCAAAAGTTCTTCTGTGTCATCATGTTCAATTTTATCGTCTGCTACAGCTTCAGTTTCTGAATATTCTCTGTCCATTTTCACCGTTCAATACCTCCACTAACGCATGTAGTCCGTTGCATGTGTGTTTAACGGTGCAGCAGTGAAAAAGGTCCCCTTTTAAACAGTTTCCCGCTGCACCACGTTCTGAACATTGTTTAGGCTATTTAAACCTGTGTTGCGGTATAAGAAAAATCCATATCATAACAAAAATAAAAAGTGGTTTTTGGTATGAACCGGTATACCACCCAGCACTATCCACACCTGATTACAGCATGCATGCTCTGGGACCCAATTATTTATTTAACAAACCACACTTCAGCGTGGATCTCTTATTTCACCTCCATATACCACAACTCACAGTTTTTTTAATATTTAGTTGTAATTATTTTCACATCATTTTTTTCCCAATACAAAATAATTTTTTCAAACTATTATTTTTTCTTAAATTTTAAATCTAAAAACATTTCACTGTTTTCCTTCTTAAACATGTATTTTGGTTTTAGTTTTTAGTCAACTTGAATTATAGCCACCTTAAAGGCTATAAAGGTGGTATAAAAATCAATTGTGTTTATTCTTCCTTGTGTTTGGATTTCAGAAAGTTTATTGAAGAACATGTGGCAGTTTATGACCAACAGGTTTACAGTGTTATGGAAATGATTTCCATTTTGGATAGGAGTATAATTATCAGTCAAATCCCTATTCTCACACAGTCCTTGATGAACTCTGAACATAAAAGAGGCCTGGGAAAAAACAATGCACAAAGGTATTTTTTATTATTATTTTTATATTTATATTGGATTTGAATTTCTGACATTTATATGAGGTTCTCCAGTTGTCAGTTTTTTTACAGAGTTTATTTGAAATTTATTTGTTTTAGATTTTTGTTTGGTTATTGCAATAGAGATGGGTGGACAATCGCAGTTAGACTTTACAGTCTATATATAGTGGAGATCATGATTTAAGTTCCTTTTAAAATTAATTCTGTAAGCCATAAAGTTTCTTTATCTTGAACTAAGTAGCATCACATATTATTGAAGACAAAAAGGCATACCTATACTAAGATGAAATTGCCAAGTTAATGTTCACCCCACCTTTCCAGGCAAAAGTCAAAGTACTGGCACAAAAGAAATAAAAAAAGAAACAGTCTTTAAAACCATTGATAGAAAAGATTCTGAAAATTCTAATTATATATTCTGGTTTAAATGCTGAGACACAATAGAAGAGTTTGCATTGCTAATTTATTAATTTACCTTTCAGGAGTGCATACAAGAAACTTCTGTCCTGCCTTGGGGTGGACGGAGAAGCTGAGATTGCACACCTTGATGCTGAGTAATTAATGAATATGAATGTGTGTTTGGATATGCCTATATAAATAAATTATATATATATATATATATATATATATATATATATATATTAATTGGCGTGCATGTGTGTAAATAAAGATAGATTCTTTATATATAACTGTGTAATATATGTATGTAAATGTACCTCTTTTTAGTAATAATGTAGAGTAACTTATTCTTTCTCTGCCTAGTTTTTGATCATGAATCAAATTATGGTGTTTATGAGTTATAAAATGTAAATATGTATATGCATATAAATGCTAATAAAAACATTTCTAACAACAGCTTACAAGTTTTTTTCCCCACACAGTAATATTTTATTAATTTTAAAAATATATTAAAAGCCCCATTATTATTCATCTGTGTCATCTGAGAATTCCTGCAAAATCTAAAAAGACGAATTAGATTTGCTCACCAGGGACCTCATGCATAACGGCGTGCATAGAATTCACACTAAAACATGTTGTACGGACAAAAGCAGAAATGTACGTACAAAAAAATCCATATGCATAAATCTGTGCGTGCGCCAACTTCCACGTTCTTCCGCACCGTAAATCCCGGTCAGCGTGAAAAGTAACGCACATGCACGCCCCTGCTGTCCCACCCAGTCTCCTCCAAGAATTACACCTCTTTGAATATGCAGATCAATATAAATAATCCTTAAGCTCAGCATTCTGTGAAAAGATAATGGTAAAAGCATGGGGGGAAAATAGAAGAATTTCAGTGAATACCAAGTAGAGGCAAGGAAAACGCACTATTTGTTAGTTTAAACAGTGGTATAAACAACAAAAGGAAGTTGATCGAGTGACATAGAGTGTCGGAGAAACTTGAAAGTTCAAGTTCACAAAGTCGCACAGTGCCCGAAATAAAAAAAAAAAAAGGTTGTCATATATCAAAGTCACCATGAATAGGCGCACCGTCTGAGTGTCATATGGAAGCTTATTAGGGTACAGAGAAGAGAGAAAAAAAACTGGCACACAGTGGGGAAAAAAAGCTCAAAATGTCAACTTTAATCTCGAAATTTCCACTTTAATCATGTAGTTTATTTTGTCATAAAAGTAGTTCGGATTCAGCAGGTTGGAAAATGGATGGATGGATAAAGTAGAACGTCACAAATTTCATCTTAAAATTGTTTAATTTACTAGTTTCTCGAATACCATCGTAACTAAAATAGCACATTAAATGCTTTGTATTGTATGTGTTCTTTTTTGTGCTTTACCCTGTATGTGTGTGAATCACTACATGCTTCTTAAACTGGCTTTCTCTTCCTCCGACAGGACACAGAATCCATTACATTCATGATATTACAGCTGTCTGAATAATTTAAATACTGAGATGTATACTTGATATCATTTTCATGGTGATAAGAATTAAAGCATGTTATTAAACATGGGAACACGGTGGCGCAGTGATAGTGAAGAGCTGGTGCCCCATCCAGAGATTGTCCCTGCCTCCTGCAATATGTTTGCTGCACCATGCACAACCTTCTATGAAATAATTTATTGCAGCAGTACTGTCTCTTTCAAACGTACTAACCCCCAATTCCTGTCCTTTTCTTTTCTTTCTACAAGTACCCAATCACCACACAGTCAGCTCAGTAATAGATGTCAAGCTATCTGTAAGCTTAGAACGCCGATTCTCCAAAACTTTTAAGGAACAATGAAATATCTTTGTAGTACATGTTTAATTATTCTATCCATCTATTAATCCAATGTCGTGCCAGTCCCAGCTAGAATACAGTGCGAGGCAGGAACAATCCCAGCTCATCGCTAGCTCTGTGACACCGTGTCCTCACATGTTTAATTATTAACAATATAGATTATTTAAATGATGTTAAAATTGTATCTGTATAATGTAATAAACATATTTTGCTGCATTTCATCTTAAAAATGATATCGTCATCATATGTAAATACGCGCTTTATAAAGTGGCACAGGTTGTGCAATATTATAACTGTATTGCAAGTTTACAGTGAGGTAATTGTATTTTTAAGTACAAACAATTCTACAAGGAGCACTTGATGGACTGATTGAGTGTGTTTATAGTTCTTGGGATGAAACTGTTTCTGAACCGTGAGGTCCCAAGAGGACCGGTTCTGAAGTGTTTGCCGCATGGGGCAGTTCAAATAGACTGTGCGCATGGCTGTGGCAGTGTGTGCTTGATGCTGTATAATGATAGTTCTCTTTTTGATCAGCTGCTGTAGAGCTGAGATTCCACACTCAGATACAGTGGGATAAATACTCTGAGTGGTGCATTGAGAGTAACAACACTAAACCAGCTATAGTATTTGGAATAGTTTGGCCATTCCGTGAACCATTATATTGTTACAGGTTAATTACAATCGGATGCCTTAAACTATTAAACAATATGCGTTTGATTTCAGTGTATTTATAAAGCCGCGTCAGAGATGTTGTTCTAAAAAAGAAAGGGAAACCACACTGGAACAGTAGCACTGCTTTGACGCTGGCTGCTGGCAGTTTGCAAAACCGAGCGGATAACTTGTATACACATGGGATTGAGCTGGCGTGAGAGTGTGCGTGGCTTTATGCCAAGTTTAGTTTTTATACATCACGATGTGAGCGTGGAAACCGGCGTACACACCATTTATACATGAGGCTCCAGGTGTTTTGTGTTTTTTTTTTTTTTTTGTTTTGTTTTATTATCAGAAAATAGTAAAAACAATGTTCACCAGTTAAAAATGCAGACTACATATATGAATTAGTTTATACTTAGAAATATGCTTCTGATGTGTTTTTTTTTTCTTTTTGCTATATATCAAAATATTTTGTTAAGAAGGTACCATTAAATTTGAAATTTTACTACTAAAACACAATATTTATTACAATATTTTTATCTCAAATAATACATTTTATCAGGTGTTTTGTTTTCATAATCATTTTTTGTGTACATTTAGCTGTAACAAAAGTAACTCCATCTATACAATTTCTAAAGATACAGTTAGGTCCATAAATATTTGGACAGAGACAGCTTTTTTCTAATTTTGGTTCTGTACATTACCACAATGAATTTTAAATGAAACAGCTCAGATGCAGTTGAAGTGCAGAATTTCAGCTTTAATTCAGTGGTGTGAACAAAACGATTGCATAAAAATGTGAGGCAACTAAAGCATTTTTTTAACATAATCCCTTCATTTCAGGGGCTCAAAAGTAATTGGACAAATTAAATAACTGGAAATAAAATGTTCATTTCTAATACTTGGTTGAAAACCCTTTGCTGGCAATGACAGCCTGAAGTCTTGAACACATGGAAATCACCAGATGCTGGGTTTCCTCCTTTTTAATGCTTTGCCAGGCCTTTACTGCAGCGGCTTTCAGTTGCTGTTTGTTTGTGGGGCTTTCTTTCTGAAGTTTAGTCATCAACAAGTGAAGTGCATGCTCAATTGGGTTCAAATCAGGTGACTGACTTGGCCATTCAAGAATTTTCCACTTCTTTGCTTTAATAAACTCCTGGGTTATTTTGGCTGTATGTTTTGGGTCATTGTCCATCTGTATCATGAAACACCGCCCAATCAATTTGACTGCATTTAGCTGGATTTAAGCAGACAGTATGTCTCTGAACACCTCAGAATTCATTCGGCTGCTTCTGTCCTGTGTCACATCATCAATAAACACAAGTGTCCCAGTGCCACTGGCAGCCATGCACGCCCAAGCCATCACACTTCCTCCACTGTGTTTTACAGATGATGTGGTATGCTTTGGATAATGAGCTGTTCTCCGTACTTTTTTCTTGCCATCATTCTGGTAGAGGTTGAGCTTGGTTTCATCTGTCCAAAGAATGTTTTTCCAGAACTGTGCTGGCTTTTTTAGATGTTCTTTAGCAAAGTCCAATCTAGCCTTTCTATTTTTGAGGCTTATGAGTGGCTTGCACCTTGCAGTGCACCCTCTGTATTTACTTTCATGCAGTCTTCTGTTTATGGTAGACTTGGATATCGATACGCCTACCCCCTGGAGAGTGTTGTTCACTTGGTTGGCTGTTGTGAAGGGGTTTCTCTTCACCATGGAAATGATTCTGCGATCATCCACCACTGGTGTCTTACGTGGACGTCCAGGTCTTTTTGCGTTGCTGAGTTCACCAGTGCTTGCTTTTTCTCAGGATGTACCAAACTGTAGATTTTGCCACTCGTAATATTGTAGCAATTTCTCGGATGGGTTTTTTTCTGTTTTCGCAGCTTAAGTATGGCTTCTTTCACCTGCATGGAGAGCTCCTTTGACCACATGTTGTCTGTTCACAACAAAATCTTCCACATGCAAGCACCACACCTCAAATCAACCCCAGGCCTTTTATCTGCTTAATTGATAATGACATATGACGGACTTGCCCACACCTGCCCATGAAATAGCCTTTGAGTCAATTGTCATTACTTTTGAGACCCTGAAATGA
Organism: Erpetoichthys calabaricus; assembly: GCF_900747795.2. Taxonomy (NCBI): domain Eukaryota; kingdom Metazoa; phylum Chordata; class Cladistia; order Polypteriformes; family Polypteridae; genus Erpetoichthys; species Erpetoichthys calabaricus. The sequence goes on along the minus strand of NC_041396.2, from coordinate 222,072,793 downwards.
AGAGATTATGTTAAAAAAATGCTTTAGTTGCCTCACATTTTTATGCAATCATTTTGTTCACCCCACTGAATTAAAGCTGAAAGTCTGCACTTCAACTGCATCTGAGTTGTTTCATTTAAAATTCAACGTGGTAATGTACAGAACCAAAATTAGAAAAAAGTTGTCTCTGTCCAAATATTTATAGACCTAACTGTATGCAGACTTAGATTCACATAAAAAAGTTTTGGTTTACCATTAGCAAATACTTTTTAATAATATAGATGCTTACAATTCTATTACTTTTTAGAAAAAAATCCTTAAAGTAAAAATGTTTTCTGTATGCTTATAAAGTAAGATCTATCCACAAAAAGCAATGGTGAATCTTTAATCATTTTAAGAATGAAATAAGTTATCTGCAACACCCTTCTGTTTTTGTAATGGGCACCACCATTTTTTGCCTTTGTTTTTAGGCTGTTGCTATGCCAGACAATCAAAAGTGTGGAAGGCAAAAATAAACATTCAGTGTTACACAATTCCTAACCATCCAAGTCTGCTAGTTTACTCTATAAGTCTTAGCATGTGGTGAAAGAAATTCAAAACTTTATTGCCTAGTTATGAATCCATTCTTTTCCTGAATACACTTTTTAGCTTTCATTTCAGATTTGGTTACATGCTTGATTCCGGCTACTGACCTTCCCATTACGTTCATATTTTACTTGGGTCCCTGTCACACATCCTTGGCTTTGTTTGAATAGATTTTCTGACCTCCTGGTTATGACCCTGGCTATTCCTTTTGATTATCCTTCACCTTACTCTAAAATTTTTAGACTGCTATCTTATTTCTTTATTTATCCACAAAAACAAACAAAAAAGTTTGACTGTGGTAGCACTTTGTCTGTCTTGGAGTGGATGCATCATCGCATGTGATTGACCTGTTTTTCAAATGTCATCTGTCCAAATCAAATTACATAAAAATACTATTCTTTGTGTTCTGAAAACATTAACCACTCTGCTCAGTTTTGAAAACATATTTTCTGTCTGTGATAATTATCTTATGGTATGATTACAATTTACTTGGGTTCTAAAGCAGTTAACACAATATTTCCAATCTTATGTCAATGGTTATAATGTACTGAAAAGTGTCTTTCAACATTTTCTTAAATAATTTATTGTTTTGTAATCGACACTGTCATAACCTCTGCTCTGAACAGAATGCAGGCTTTCTGTAAAATATGCTCATCTAGCTGACAGTACCTTTTAAGCATCCTCTAATATAACTCCTCATACCAAGACAGAAAATCTTTTTACTCATTGGTAATCATTATGTTTGATGCTGTAGCAAAGGAGAGCAAGCAAAGATCTCACATAGTTCTGAATTCTGAAATTTGCCCAGTTTCATGGAGAGACAATTTGAAGAATCAATGAAACTGGTACTTAAGCTTTCTAGTCACAGTTGCATCTTCTTGCCATTCTGCACAATCGTTTCAGTTGTCAAGTTTTCTTTAATTAAATGTTTGATAATATACAGTGATCTTAGGCGTAGAATTCATGTGATGTTGTTAGTAAGCTTGCTGTATTAACATAAAGAGGATTTATCACACTAGGAAGCATGGAATAAGAGTCTTGTATGTGAGAGAGAAATCACAAAATAAAAATCTGCACTTCATAACTATTGTGTATCTTCGAGGATAATTTTCTTCTTGCTGATTTAGTGACTACTCTTTTTATTACTCTTTGTAATTCATTAAGCCAGAGCATAATATTGTCATAAGGTTATGACATGTTTTATTTATAGACCACTGTATTTAGGAAAAGTGAGTTATAACTCTGAAATGTGCAGCTTTCTCTTATATCCATTCATTACAGGAAGATCTGAGACTTTTTTACGTCGCTATACAGCATAATATCATAATACTGGATTAAGCATTTGGCCATCATGTATTTACATATCACTTCCAGGAGAAGCCTATTGTAGATTTTAGTTTTGCATCTTCTAATGACATCTGTAGAATGTACAGTCTCAATAACCAGGACCAAAAGACTACCCTTTTCCTTTACAAATATGAGCTGCATGTTGTAAAAGTGTGTTTTTTGTAAGAAGCGCTATCCTAATTTGGCTATGAGCTGTGATATTCACAGCTTCACATGCATTTAAACCAAGAGAGTTCAAACAATGAGCAGTTTATGCTATGTATGTACTATTTTTGCCTCATCCTAACTAGACAAATTCTTCTCCTTAGTGAACTGAAATTCCAGCCTGAACTATATTAAGAGAAAAAAAAATCATGAGAAAAGTAACAGAGGAACCAACACAGAGTACCACTCTTTTTACAAGAATTTGTTTAACATCAACTTCTTATTGGTATTTTGTTTCTTTAAGATCATTGTTATAATACTGTATTAGAAAGTTTAATAAGTAAGTTATTGCAATAACAGTATTTTAATTGTCTTTTTGCAGGTTGTGTACTCCTCCTATAGGAACTTAAGGTCAAAATATTTAATCCACATTCAAACATATCTGACAGACTACAACTGCATCAGATGACATTGAAAATATTTAAAGCAAAAGATATTTTGTAGATTTAATCTTGTTTCTTTAGGAAAGAGTCATCATGAGTGACCTGTGTGTGTGTGTGTAATAGAGACCCACAATATTTTATATTATAAAGGACATTTTGCTTCGTGGATTGGTTTACTCTTGCAAATATAGAATAAAATATGAGGTAATCACAATTACATTGTTTTCTAAAAATCTAATCAATTAATCTCTTGGTCAACTTTCTTGAGTCATCATAGTACAATTGTAAAATGGACATTCATTCAATCATATTTTTGTTTATCACCAAGTTTAAAATATGAGAGAATTAAAAATAATAAATTGCAAATTAAATTTGCGGAATTAGGTGTAATTACAGTATAATCTTTTTGCCCAGTTTCCAGCTGCAGTTCTTATCCTGATTGAAGGCTCTCACCAGTATTACACTGCTTCCCTGTTTCTTCTCCAACAGAAGCTGATGCAGGAATTTCAGCTAAGAAATAAATGAGATACTCCAATTTTTTACAGTGCTGTGAGAAAGTGTTTGCCTCATCCTAATTTTCTCAATTTTTCTTATTCATTAACACTTTGTTACTAATTTCCAAATAAATTTAGCATAATACAAAAGACAACCTGAGAAAACACAATACACAATTTTTAAAAGATCATTTGATTCATCATGTGAAAAAGTAATTATGCCCCTAAACGTAATACTTGGTTGTACCACCTTTAGCAGCAACTACTGCAATCAAACCCTTCAGATACTCCAAACTCTTCTTCACTTCCAGTAACATGAGATCAGACTTTGGTATTGCTGTGGAGAAATGTTGGTCCACTCTTCTCTACAGAATTGTTTTATTTCAGCTACATTAGAGGGCTTTTGATTATGAACTTCCCATTTAGGTTTCAAATATAATATCTCAATGGAGTTAATTTTATAACAGATGTAACAAGACCCATATCTTCCAAAATGTTACACTTTTGACTTACAAACCATTATCTCAGAAGAGTTTTGGGGTTAATCAAGGTGCTTTTTGGCAAATGTTACGCAAGCCTTTATGTTCCTTTTGTTTAGCAGTAGTTTTCTTGCAACTCTACTGTGGATACCATTTTTGTCCAATATCTTTCTAATTGTGGAACTATGAACGCTGACTTTAACTGAGCTGAGAGAGGCCTGTAGTTCTTTAGATATTTGTCTGGGTTTTTGTGTAATTTCCAAGATAAGTTTTCTAGGATCTCTTAGAGTAATTTTGCTAGGCTGGCTGCTCCTAGGCAGATTTACCACCAAGTTTTCTTCATTAGGAGATGATGGATGTCACAGTTGTTGACTAGATTCCCAGTGTTTTAGAGATTGCTTTGTAACCTTTTCTTGACATATATTTCAGTAACTTCGGGAATTTATTTTGATTGAGGCCTCTTGTTAAGACATTTTAGTCAACTTTAAATTCCAGGAAAGGTTCTGTTTAAGTGATGTTTAAATTCAATATGGCTAGCAGCAATCAAGCTTGGTTGTGTCCAGTTTAATTTAACTAAGTATCATTTAAATTTAGTTCATTGGTTGAATAAGTGACTAAGGGGGCAATTATTGTTTCACATGGCGATATAGGTTTTGGTTAACTTTTTTCCATCAATAAATCAAATGTTCATTTAAAAACATTATTGTGTTTACTCAGGTTGGCTTTTGTATTATAATAATTTTGTTTAGCATTTGGAAACAAATATTTTGAATAAGCCAAAAAAAGGAAATCAGGAAGGGCAAATACTTTTTCATGGCACTGTATCTCAGGCATATGTACAGCACCACATGCTGTGAAACTAGCCATTGTTTGCTCGTTATATTGGATATTTCTAATCTGCATTATTTTTATTTGGTCACTGAGTATGAATTTGACAAATACAATATGTTTAAATACAGTATGAACTAAGAGGCACTCTTAGCTGACACAACACCCCATATAAGACAGAGAGAGTACAAACTGTGCAAAAGGAAGGGTTTTGGTATAGCTTAAAGGAAAAAAAACAGACACATAAACATAAAATTATAAACCTATGACACTCTGGGTCTGATTTAATAGCAGGTGCCCCGTTTCCCAGTTGGGGTGGCTGCTCCATTTTCCTACCTTAATTTTTTTTCCTGTTCATTCCCTCTGCCCCCTCTGTCTGTCATTTGGTCACTATATGTCCTGTCAGTAGTGCACTTGTCTCCGGGAAGTACTTGGATGGGAGACCAACCTGGAAAAACTTCTGTTGCTGCTGGAAGAGGTGTTGCTGAGGCCAGCAGGAGGCACTTACCCTGTGGTCTGAATGTGGATCCCAAAATGGTTGGCATCACCTCATCCTGGAGGTGGATGCTGCACACTCCATGAAATTCTCCTCAGCCATTTCTTGGTTCTTGTAAGCTCCATGGAACTTCTAAGACAAAGAAGCTAGAACATCAGCTAGCAACTTCAGACAAACTTGCAGGCCTGTTTCTCAGGCCAACCGAAGAATACTGGTCAGTTATAAGCGGCACCAGGAGAATGGTGATACATTAATGAAATCTCTACTGCCTCCTGACTGGGGGGTTTCCTGAAACTTACCCTTCATTTTGTATTATACCAAGGGAATAACTAAGCTGTGAACCATCAACATGGAAAAGCATACCTGTTGGTTTACTTGTGAGCACAGCTGAGCATCTTACCGCCTGACTCCTGTCTTACAATATTTTAATTACCTACAGTAGGTTTGTACTGTCATTTTCACCACATGTACAGAGAACAATGAGAGAACAACCACTCTCCACTATTATTATTGGTGAGAATAACAACCTTACCTTGGCACATTGCAGGCGTGTGGTGTAGTGGTTAAGGCTTTGGAATTTAAACCCTGAGGTAGTGGGTTCAAATCCCGCTATTGACCCTATGTGACCATGAGCAAGACACTTGAACTGCCTGTGCTTGAATTGGAAAACCAAAAAAGAAATGTAACTTATTGTATCATAAATGTTGTAAGTTGCATTGGATAAAGGTGTAAGCCAAATAAGTAAATGTAACATACAATTCTGACTTTCTTACCTTAAAAAAATACCAGAAAAAAGTTTGAAGGAGATAGTAAACAGATCATGGTTTATTACTGCAGTTACACTACCAAAACAGTCATTCCATTCCACTATGAAACACACAAAATGGGTTCCAGACGACGCTGATCAAATGCATTGCTGTTGTGACATGCAGGGGGTCAGACTTGTACATTACTGTTTTGTACTTTTATCTCTATGTAAAGTTTAATTTTTAAAAATCCATTGCTAAAATCATTTTTGGGAATAAAACCAGAGCAGTAAATTTGTGCTAAATGTTTCTAAACACTAGAATTTTTTGGACAACCTTTCTGACAAGCCGACACTAGTATCTTGCAGGCATAAGTAATAAGAAAATCAGAGCTGGCAGAGCACATATATTTGTTCGATTTTGCTGTTAAGGTTAAGCATGCCTCAGAGAAATGCGTCTCATTCTCTGGCGGATTTCATTGGTACGTTTCAGCTGTACAGGTCAATAATAACCTCGAACTGAAGTCCTGAATGACTCAGTTCTGAGCCTCAGTGACTGATTACTAATTTAGCTCCGCTGATGAACATCTGCTGTCTGTTCTGTTATGAAAATGTTTACTTTATGTACCTATTTGTTTAAAGGAAAAATCTGCTTATTTGGATTTTTAAAAGATCGTAGATGGCCATGTAAACATATTTGCACATTTTTGTATTTTCATGTCTTCTTTATTTAAAGGAGTTTAATAAATTAAACTTTTTCGTACTTTGTTAAACTAGTTCTGAAAATTTGAACATATGCTAGAAAAAATAAATGAGAGTATGTTTTTTAAAATTCTTTTTAAAAGTATTTCAAAATGTATTATTAAGGAATCATTGCAAGACCAAATTTTAATTGTGGCTGAATAATTTGAGCCAGGATGGCAGTTTTTATTGATGCTTTTGTTGTATTCCAAACAGCATAGTTCAGCACACATCTACTTGGACATGGTGTGCATAGATACACATAAATCATGTGGTCTAGGGCCATGCGTTGCATGAAACAATGTGTTTGTTGCTTTTTTTGCAATGCATTGTATAATTTGTATTATTCATATGGTTTACGTGTGCATTTTTATCAACTTATCAACCACTAATTTGAATTACAACTACTTATTGCAGTTGGTAAATAAAGCATTAACTTTGCATTAATCCTCATGTGCGATTCATAAATTCCCAGAGCGCATGATTAGGTCTCAGATCATGAATGCTAGTCATGATGTAGCAGCTGGCTTCAGAAGGAAGTTGCTACCACAAGGTAAACTCTGTGGCCAGCAAAACATTAACCTTGAGTGTCCTACTTCAGCAGAGCACAGTTAGGATGTAAGTCAAATGGGTGCCATTGGTCCTGGACAGTCACTGCACAGGATTCTGCATTTATCAGTGGCATTTCTTTTTTGCATATGCAGTTACCCTGGAAGAGACTTGACTTAAATAGCAATTGTTTCGCAGGGATAGTAAGAAGTACGAGGCTGTAATGTAGCTATCAATTTAGAATTTAATTGTATTCGATGTATGCAAATTAGTTTTTGCAAATTTTTTTTTTTTTGGAGGCTGTTGGCTGCCCATCTTTATTCACGTTTGATTTTGTTTACACTCTGAAGTCTGCAATGCTCATAGTGTCCAAAGAGTGTGACTAGATATAGCTTGTCAGTTGATGTCAAAAGGCAAGCACAAATTTGATACCAAACTTACCATTTTTAACACACTGCTGAAATGGCCCAGATGAAGACATTGTGAGTACTTTAAGGCCACTTCACCACAATATCGAGAACAAGTCCTTGGTGGTTACAAATCACCTGTGTGTTCAAAGCAGAGAACCTGTACAGCAGGCGTGACTAGAAGTATGAATTGATGTCAGTTACAGCCCAGTGATTTAACTGAAATAATGTATGCGTGGTTTTGACCAAAGATTAAGACTTGGAATTCAGTGGATAATCTTACAAGCAGATTTTCTTTATTGCAGTCATACTCCCTCCAAACATAACAAACCCATACTTCCCTTCCCGTTTCTTTCTTCCTGCTTCTCTTCATAACTAATTGCAATACAGAAGAAGTTTGTCAGATTTTAGTTTGCTGCAACCTTAGCACATATATGTTTCAAAATTTTTAAAACACTTAGAAACGGTAAGAATCTTTTAAATCATTAATAGAACTACTCCACTGGTCCCTTAGATACTTTACCTTTAGGGATTGTTAAAGTTTACCAAATACCAAAAGTACCAAATCAAAAATAGCATTAAAATGTATCTTTAAAATGTAATTATACAAATGCTACACAATGTCAAAAAAGCAGAAGTAGCCAGGAGACATGAAGCAGGATCATATAAGACAGTAGTAGCTGTAGTGAACATAAATACATTTGTAAAATTTACTGTAAATAAAATTGGCTGGGTATGGCCTGTATCTGAAGAAGCACATGGAAACCCCCTAGACTGAGGACCAGAAACACAATGCTTAACTGTGGAGTACAACAGACAGGAGAGGAGCTATTGGCACTGACCTCACAGAAACCACTGGATCCCAAGTACACCCCTCTGTACATTAGAGTACAGTCCAAAGAGATCTTCATGGAAGAGTTTCTGCTAGAAAGCCATTCATTCCGAATTTAGATCAATTCTGAGAGACTCAACTATGCATAAAAACACAAGGACTGGGGTGCTGAGAGGTGGCAACAAGTGCTGAACATTTCAGACTGGAAGTAGTTCATCCATTGAAAAACTGGACAGCACTACATACATGAGTGTGTGCAGCAGAGCATGCAGTGGTTCCTTGCAGGTGGCTGCAATTCTGAAAACTGACTTGGTGACTTAGTCAGAATTAATGGAATCCTTAATGCTGAGAAGTACAACCAGGTTGTCCTTCATCACACAATACCATCAAGTAGATGTCTGATTGGTCCATCTTTATTCTGTAACAGGATATTGACTCCCAACTCACAGCAAAGGTCATAAAGAAGAACAAGGAATCCTGCAACAGATGGTATGACCTCCACAGAGCCCCGGTCTAATCACTGCCAAGGGTATTAGTGATTACCTGGAGATATGGAAGTAAATGAGACTGCCAAAGTCTGAAGAAAAACTAGAGGAAGGTGAACGAGATGCTTTGTATGAACTACCAGACAATTTTCCAATAGATTTTGCTTGATGGTAGAACTAAGAGAACTGATGCAATTTTTACAGGTGAAACGGTGGTCACACCAAAAATTGATTTGAACAGCTTAGCATTTGCTGAACAAATGAGCGTGATGGACTGACTGCTCTCTTCTTTTTTGTCAGTTTACTTAAGAGTTGTTTTTTTTTTTTTTTCTGATATTTAGAAACTTCATTGTTTTTGAAAACATCAGTGCTGCCGACATAGATGTGAAATTAGGCATTGATGAGTTTGTAAGATCCTAATATCAACGATATTATTAAACCCTGACTGGAATATTGGTAAGTAGATCCAGGAGAATTATTTCAGCTTAAGAGTGAATCACACCAGTGGAAGTCAGGAGGAAGTGCATTTAAGACTGACGCGCCAGGGAGCACTCCTTTACGCAAAGAGTTCTGTGAATCTGGAACAAACTACTGGGGCCTATTGTTAAAACAGAAACCTTTGTAAGAAGCTAGATAGACTGATTGGTCTCCTCTCATTTGTCAAATTTCTTATGTTCTTGGAAAAAAAAAATGACAGATGGTCTCTTTGAATACAGTCAAATGAAATCGGCCTCATTTGTGCCATTGTCTAGAAATTAAGCCAGATAAATGCATTCAAAAGTTTAAGGCATCTGGCATCACAATGTATTATAACATGTTAAAAACTGCCTAATGCAATTTTGTCCATTCAAAGCCACAATCAGCCTGTAAGCCATCACTGACTAACAACTAAACTTGTTTCCTTATGCCAATATATGACCCTTTACTAGGTTAATATATAAATTCTCAATGTTTGTAAGGATTTTTTTCCAGTTTTACAATACACATGTAGATAGATCATAACAGGAGTTATCAAATAGCTGTACAATGACAGAGAGTTGGTCCTCACCCAGGACAGAATCCATATTGCTTTTTTTTTGAATATGAGGTTCATTTCCATTCATGTACCACAGCATAAACTGTCTTCTTTGTGCATAAGAAGAAAGCAACTGCCTCTGGTGAAGGAGTTCAAGTTGCTTGTTCACAAGTGAGGATCAAGGTGCTTATGGCATCAGATCTACAAACACTGTACCAGAATATGAGGGTGAAGCAAGAGCTACATCCTTGGATGAAGGTTTGAATTCACAAATCTGTCCACATCCCCATTCTCACGTAAAGTCTCATGGCTTGGGTAGAGAGGTTGGGAGTGTGCAATGATACAGTATGTTGCTGCACCCCCCACACAACAAACCATTTCAGGATTCCAAATTTGGACCCGAACACCACACTAGTTTGAATGGAATGGAACAGTGTGATTTTTTTTTTTTTTTCAGTGGCCAATGCATGCCAATTGGTGCCAATCCTGCCACCAACCCCTAAATTTTCCCTGCAAGTTAGGGGACCTGTTTGTAGGGCTAGGTGCATGTTAACATCATATCAAGGATGGAACAATTGCAGGTTAAGGGCCTTGCTCAGGGGTCCAACCTAGTGGAATCACTTCTGGTATTTATGGGATTTGAACCAGCAACCTTCCGATTGCCAGTGCAGATTCCTAGCCTCAGAGTCACCACTTTGCCTGCCTGGGTAGCATCAGAAAGTATTAGGCTGCACATGCAAAATAATGCTCCTGTGCCTGGTTGCATACTGTTATTCTCTGAGTCAATGATATTTTGTAACAGAAAGTACTGCAATGTATGAATATAATGACACTTGGTAAAGACAATTAGCACTGAATCCAAGCCCAAATATGAATTGAAAACCATAGTTTAGAAAAACAAGTACATAGACCTTTATTCACAAGTATTTAAGGTAACTTACATTTGTGGAACAGTGGGAAAATGCATTGAGTGAACTCTTTATGGATTTTAACTGGGTACTCAAATTTTCCTCTCATATCCCAAAGGTAATTGGTAACTGATTGACTAAGTCTGAACAAACGTGCTTCATTTATGAAAATGGATCTTGCCAGGAAAGACTGGCTCTCCACTACCCTAAAATTAGTTTAAATAGGGGTAGTTGAAGGCTAGGTAATTACACCAGAAATCCATGTACAGTGTAAGTGGGAGAATATTTATTCATCATTGGCATTTATTTATTTATTAAATTTTCATTTTCGTCTTCATAAACTAAGTTGTTCTCTGTTCCCGCACTGCCACATTATGTGTGAATGTTGGCCTGATGTTCTGTGCAGTGTGAACTGCTCTGTTTGTTTTTACACCAGATATAATGAGGCCATGTCATCCAGAAAAAGTTCCACTTTTGTCTCCAACTCTCCCTAAAGGACATTCCTTCAAAAGGTGTGTGGATCATTCAGGTACATCCTGGTCAAGAAGATTTGGCACTTTTTGGTTAGTAATACTTTCTGCCTTATTACTCACTAGGGAAGCCTGTTGCTCCCAGTGTCTTTCAGAGCCTGGCGTCATGAACACTGACTTATGGAGAGGTACAAGTAGACTGAAGTTCTTTGAGACTTCTGGGACATCCTTGGGTGTAATTTTGGCAAGCTGACGACTCCTGGGCAGATTTAATATTGTTCAAAGTACTTTTCATTTGGAGATTATGGCTCTCACTGTGGTTAGGCGAAGAGCATTAGATAACTGTCCTTTACAAACACTCTTTTTTCTGTGTTTGTTGAATCTGTCTACTGCTCACCCTGAAACTAGTTATAAGGGTCAAAGTACAAGAGGTTTATATGGAGCAAGGCTGGCTCTGTTCATTCAACTGATCCCCCTTTTAATTGGGTTTAACTTAACTGGAGGCAATGACTTTTTTGCACAGGGCTAGTCGTTTTTGTGTAGCTTATTCATTATATTAGTGTAATACATTAACAAATATAAGTAGTATTTGTTTATTCAGGTACTTTTCATCAAATTTCAAATTTTGTGTGAAGATCTGAAAGCATTCATTGTCAAAAATAAAATAATAGGAAATTCAGGAAGTAAACACTTGATAATGATACTCTGTATGACTGTAAACTAACTCCACATCTACAGTAAGTTAACCAAATGAAAATGCTATGCTATATTTTGTTAAATTTGTTTTAATATTACTTCTCCATGAGTGGCCTGGATGCATGTCAAACCTGTGCGACTCGCTGTGACTGCAACTGAATAAAGCACCTGGTTTATGATTTTCAAATTCCAACTGTAAGAAATAGCTGTTCAATGAAGTTCATCATATTCACAGCACATTACTTACATTCAAAAGAGACATTTAGGTGGATCTAAAGTAGATTACCTCTTAAGTTGATTGAAATTAAAGGATAATTTTGCTTCATTTTGATTTGTCAACATTTCATCATTAGTGTAAAATTTAGACACTCAGCGTACATTAACTCTATCATCATCTTCAAATCACCACTTATTTAGTTGAACAAATAAAAAACATTATGAAAAACAGACATTCATTGTACATACTCTTCATTGATTAAATACAATAAAATATGATAAAGTTTGTTTTCACTATTTTTCTTTAGTACTAGGGTGTTGTACCGTGTTAGCCATTATGAATGTAGAGAAAAGCCAAGCAAAATGGCACCTTTTATTGGCTAACTAGAAAGATTACAATATGCAAGCTTTCGAGGCAACTCAGGCCCCTTCTTCAGGCAAGATGTAATCAAATTACATCAGATTACATGTTGCCTGAAGAAGGGGCCTGAGTTGCCTCGAAAGCTTGCATATTGTAATCTTTCTAGTTAGCCAATAAAAGGTGTCATTTTGCTTGGCTTTTCTCTACTATTTTTCTTTTAATTAATCTAATCATACATGAACCAAGAACCAAGTCTTGTATGAATCCAGCCAAAAGTAAAAACTAAATTTCCCTTCATTCTGGTAAATGTGTGACAAAGACTCAAGTCCCATCACAAAGGAAAACTACTACACTTATCTATTGATGAATATTATAATTTTGTAGTTATTTTTGTGTTCATATACCATATAAATATTCAGTAAAGGGTAAAATAGTGTGCAAATGGATTGATTTTGGCTGTTTAAGTTTTGTGTCCCCTTATAAAAATAAAAATAAATTAATTTCATTTGTATAAATCTGTTCTTACTACTTGAAGGGCTTTACATTGAGAACCATCGACTCATGCTCAGCTTCTGATAAATAACCTGTTCTGAAGCACAGAAGCAAGGTAACATATATATTATATTAATAGTTTGGTTAAAATTGTGAGTTTTGATCAATTTTGGTGTTTGTTTCCTATTTTCCAGTTCTTCAGTTGCATAGGCAGTAACTGAACAGTAGGCCAAACCAAACTGATCCCAAGTGAGTGTGTGTTAATACAGAATTAGTGGGGATGTAGTTTGACTGTTTGCATTTGTTTTGTATTTTTTGTATGTTTAAGTTAATTATAATTTGTTGTTGAATGTTATTCAGTTTTTAAATTTTTTTTTGTTTTAAGGGTCAAAGTTTAGAGCTGTTATTTAGTCTATGTACGAGGAAAGAAATGAATGTGGTTTTCTACTTCGAAAAGAAACTACAGGGCTTCTAATATGGTTTGACATTTAATTTTTTTAGTCTTAAAAACTTTAACATTTGGTTTAAAGTTGAGTACACAAACATTTTTGTTTGAAGTCATTCACTTTGGTCTCGTGTCACATCTCTGTTTTTGTCCTCCCTGTGTCACAATATGTGTTCAACAAATCAATGAATGTAAAGTTATGTTCTTGTCTAGGTCTGTTCCTTCATTTACTTTCAAACCCATTTTATCCAATTTTGTGTCACAGCATCAGGTACAAGGAAAGCGCCAACCCAACATCCAGTTCCAGTTCATCATTGGGTGCACTCACTGAGATAAAAGAGTGTCATAAATAAGTCTAACACCCACATCTTGGGCAAGTCAGAAGAATGCTGTGCGTCCGGTGAAAAAGGCATTGGAGAGAACATGCAGCAAAGAGGTGGGATTTGAACTTTAGAAGAATTGTTTTAAGAAAAGGCTGTTAAGCCCAATAAGTTTTTTCTAGTCTATTTGCCTAGATTGTGCAAAATATCACAAGGAAACATCTGTTTTTCTAAATTGCAGCTTAAAATTAACTTTTAAACTAAAATATTTTATAATCAAAAATACTTCTATCTGAAATAATTTGTATACTGTGGTGGACGGCTAGGAACCCTTGCTCGGTCATGAAGCCCCTGTGATGGAAGGACCAGGGGAGAGGACAGGTTCATGACAATACCTCCCACAGAACACGAGAGGGCGACCCCCCTGGATTGTATCAGTGCCATGGGCTTGAGGCTTGGAAGCTCAACCCTGCTGGGACCCATGGCCACTGCCAGGGGGCACCTAGACAGTCCTGGAGCCCTGGACTGCAGCACTTCCACCACACTTGGGAGTGCTGCCGGAAGAGGGTCAGAGTGCACCCAGAGCACTGTAAAGGAGGCCGTCTCACTCCGTTAGAGGAGCCAGACTCGGAAGGTGGATGACAAAGCATCCTGGGAGAGGAGTGCAGGCGGCAGAGAAGAGAAAGAGAGAGAAGAAGAAAAAGATTTGGGTGATGTTGTGCTTGGGTTGTATTGTATTGGTGGGAAGATGTTTTCCACGGGAAGAAAGATGGTGTGATGTTTTGCAATTGTGTGTCTCAGTGCCTGTCTGTGTCCAGGTTTGGGGAGCTGTAAGTCCCCATGGGTTTCAATACATTATATGCTTTTTATGGTCATAATTAAAATTGAAGTAAATAAATGAAATGAAAAAGTGTTAATTAGATATCTATGATGTAAGGAGTAGAGTTGGCGAAGGTGGATGAGTTTAAATACTTGGGATCAACAGTACAGAGTAATGGAGATTGTGAAAAACAGAGTGCAGGCAGGGTGGAATGGGTGAAGAAGAGTGTCAGGAGTGATTTGTGACAGACGGGTATCAGCGAGAGTGAAAGGGAAGGTCTACAGGACGGTAGTGAGACCAGCTATGTTATATGGGTTGGAGATGGTGGCAGTGACCAGAAAGCAGGAGACAGAGCTGGAGGTGGCAGAGTTAAAGATGCTAAGATTAGCATTGGATGTGACGAGGATGGACAGGATTAGAAATGAGTATATTAGAGGGTCAGCTCAGTTTGGATGGCTGAGAGACAAAGTCAGAGAGGCGAGATTGCATTGGTTTGGACATGTTTCTGCAAAGGAGTGATGCTGGGTATATTGGGAGAAGGATGCTAAGGATAGAGCTGCCAGGGAAGAGAAAAAGAGGAAGGCCTAAGAGAAGGTTTATGGATGTGGGGAGAGAGGACATGCAGGTGATGGGTGTAACAGAACAGGATGCAGAGGACAGAAAGATATGGGAGAAGATGATCCACTGTGGCGACCCCTAACGGGAGCAGCCATAAGAAGAAGAAGAAGATATCCATGTTATATATTATTGAAGTGAAAGTGAAAGAAAAGGGAGGTATACAGTATTACCTCATTTCAGGTTAAAGGTAGTTACAAATTAGTGAGTAGATCTGAGCAATAGTGTACAACTGGGAGTGTCAGGGCAAGCTGTTACAAGACACAAGATAAACACAGTAGATGTGACTGAGTAGTGAGGTCCATCCTCAAGGCAGAAGAGAAGAGCAGAATTTGTGTCCAGAGTGCTAAAATATTATAAGACCATTATTTGTCTTTGTTAGTTATAATTTAGCTATATTATAAAGGCAATCAAGTTAAAGCAAACAACAAGACAATGCAATCTTTGTTTAATTTTCATTACTGCATTTTGCTTTGTGCTTTAATAAATAGGGTAAAAGTTTTTGGTCATATTTTGTCCTAGGTGCTTACATTTTTCTGGCATCAGAGGTTTAGGTTTGGGGATGTCAACCTAGGGGTTTCACTGATGGGTTAAGCAAGGTCAGGGATGTGGGCTACCGGATGACAAGGGCTTGAGTCCTACAACAGGTAACCAAATCTGTTAAGGCCCCCATCACCTGATGCTAGGACCAGAGGTTTGGAACTGCAGGGTACACTTTAAAAGCCTTAAGGTGACCACTGCCTCCGCATCACTTACCCCTTAGCCTGCAAAAGTGATGGACAACCTGTGTGCTCCCGGATCCGGCTCCTGACTCAATAGTTTAATCTTTTTCTAAATTATTTAAAAAGTATACCTATTTAAACATGCATAAAATAAAAGTAATGCAGTACAGAAACATAAAATTCATGATTCCAACTTTATTTTAATCGAGCTGTAAAAAGGCAGTGCATTATAATGACTGTTCCAGCCAATAGTTGCAATTTGAATGGCTGAAAATATAATCAAGTGATAGAACTGCATGTTCACATTTTTGTCGGCTGTTGGTTTCCTCACTTCAGCATGTGAGGAATTTCCAGCCAGTCTGATACAGTCTGGTAAGTAGAGCTTACTGTAAATTTGTAACTTTACATGAATGTACTTATTTTGTCTTCTAAAACATTTTTACAAACCATGATGCATATTTAAATATTGCTTATTTTGCAACCCAGTTAAAGTTCCACCATATTAAATTAGTTTAAAAATGTTTCAATGCAAAGAAAACATTTGTGCCATTCCACATGTCAGCTAAGTTCACCACCTACCATGGGGCTGGCTTGTAAAATGAAGAAATTAAAGTAAACCATTTGGTGTACATTTTGTTTAAATTAACATGACGTTCACTTTTTGAATTATTCAACAAAATAAAACACAGCAAACCCAGCATTACCCATTAATGTGAAAACGTCCCTTGAAGCTGTGCTAGAGTAGATCACAAGGTAAACACAAGGATGGGGGAAATGGGTAATAAAATAAAGGAATTTTCAACCTCCACGCCCATGGTTTATGAGACTGTGAACTGTACCGCTGCCTTCAGATCCCAGTGATACTGCCACATACGTCACGAATGACTATTGGCACTGATTAATGAAATTGGGATAAAAACTATTTATAAAGAGAAGGGAACAATCACCAATTGGGGTAAAGAAGGAACAAAACTTACATGTTCTTTTCATATCTCTGTTGATCAACTTTCTGAACCTGTATTATTCAGAATTGGGTGACAGAGCTTAACACAGCAGCAACAGATGAAAAGCAGAATCCATCTCCATGGATTGAATACCAGTCCCTCACTGGGCACACTGGCGAGATTACAGAAGCCACTTAAGCCAAACACTTGTGTCTTTGTGAAGTGATAGGAGACCAGAATATCTGAAGAAGGCCTATACAGACATCATAAAAATGTCACACTCCTCACAGGTCTGTGACCCAGCTGCATTGTGAACCTAGGACTCTGGAGCCCTGGACTAGCAGTATTAACAATTACACCACGGCCATTTATTGAATTTACTAGGTTAACCCTTTGCAGTCGTATTTAATTTTCAACGTCACGCTACATTAGTCGTAATTAATTATTGAAAAAACGCCAATAATTACAGCAGTTATTTTTTTCAAGCACGTAGGAATAACACAGGCCACTTTTCTCGACCAGGCGACTGTGCAAATCGGTCAGAAACTTGCAGGGCCACCAGCGGTGGCCTGACGACCTATAGCGCACTTTTTACTAAGGCCAGTTTTCTGGCCTAACGACCGCAAAGGGTTAAATTCAGGGTGGTGGGGAAGATGGAACATAGCGTGGCAGGGGTGCCAGTCCTTAACAAAACCCCCTCAGTCACAGGGGGCCAATTTAGAGTCATCGATTAACGTTGGGGTGTGGGAGGACACCTTGCAAACTCCACACAGACAGACGACACACAAATCTGGAGATGTGAAGCTGCAGAGCTACCTTGTGCTCATATCAGTTCATACTTACAATATTGCAAACCGTAAACATTGAACCGCAAATAGTAATAAAGATTATACAGCATTTGTTCCTTTAAGTGCAAATATGATAGCATTTTGAAATTACAGATGTGGTTGTAATCTCAAAAAGAGACTTGTCTCATCAACTTAATATAAACAACTGCAGTTTTAACAAATACACGAATAATAAAAACAAATCAGTTTTAAGAGGTAGTAAAACAGGTGCTTTTTGCTTACAAATAATAAATAAACCTTGCAATTGTCTTTGACTATAACTGGTTAACACATATTGTATAACAGCCAAGTCTGATCATTGACAACAAAAACCATGATTTCTTCCATTAATCCACTGAATTTCTATACCCACTTTGTACGTTTTTGGGTTGAGGAATGACGTGCTGTTTACCTTTAGCACCCAGAAGTCCATGGCAACCAGGCATGCACCCGCTTACTAACATGTCAGTGTTAAAAGAAGTCTCGGGAGTGCACTTGTCTACGCTGGATTTTTAAATGCAAAGTGTTCATATTGTGGATATACTCATAATGGACAAGTTTAGA
This sequence comes from Erpetoichthys calabaricus, assembly GCF_900747795.2. Classification (NCBI taxonomy): domain Eukaryota; kingdom Metazoa; phylum Chordata; class Cladistia; order Polypteriformes; family Polypteridae; genus Erpetoichthys; species Erpetoichthys calabaricus. The sequence continues at coordinate 222,054,824 of NC_041396.2, read as the reverse complement.
ATTACCAATTAATCAAATGTACTTGTCTGTAATACCTTCAGAAAGTCGTTTTAGATGAAACTACAATATTCTAGACTAGCAGCTCAACTCCAGCCCCTTTGGCTGTGAAGAAATAGTGCCACCCATTTCTCACAAATGTATTAAAATGTTTTTAAATTCAAATTTTAGTTGTGCCTTTTCAGGTTTTTCTTTCAATTCAGTGATGTGTGTGTGAATATCATGCTATGCCCGATGGGACTTGCCAACAGGTAAGGGTTGCAGAAGATGCTGGAGTGCCATCTGTTTGTCTACTACCCTTTGAGCAGTAAAATCAGCAATCTGGATGAAGATAAGTGACTTTCCATTGGCTACATTTCATTCTGCAAAAAACACTGCCCGCCGGAACTCTTTACAATGATCGTCAGTTAGTTATCTGTTTTAACTATGAAACAGCAATATTTAATTTTTGTACAAAGTTTCATGAAATTGCTCCTAAAATGAATTTTGCATATAAGTTTGAAATTGCAATATTTGAAAATCACTAAAATTACGTGTTTTTTTAAGCTTTTATGGAGTGGATATTCTGTAACTGAAACCAGTCTCCTTTCCTGGCCACCCCCCAAATACCACTCTGATCTTCCATGGCAGTTTATCATGCTGTCATGTGCCAGTTTCACTTTGCACCGCTCATCTGGGATCAGATGTAGCACATACCCAAGGTTTTGTTGTGAACTCAATTTTGTTTCACGAATAACTAGTTAGTTTTGACCCTCTGAAAAACAAAGACCTTAATTCTTATACAACTTATATAGCAACTACATCAACGGTGTCCTTACTCGCATTAAGTACTTGGTACCTGGGTACCAATCCTTTTTCAATTCTCGCGCAGTGTAATTTAAGATACTGTGTATTTTAGGAAAATAAATAAATAGATTGTTTTGAAATATAATGTAGATAACTTAATTGAATTTAAAAAGACAATTTTTGACAAAGGTAATATTTTAGAAGCTTAGGTATTGTAATATTTCTGGATCTTTTAAAATAGGATGGCTTTCCCTTAAAGATAGGGTGAGAAGCTCAGTCATCCGGGAGGGGCTCAGAGTAGAGCCGCTGCTCCTCCGCATCGAGAGGAGTCAGATGAGGTGGCTCGGGCATCTGATCAGGATGCCTCCTGGACGCCTCCCTGGTGAGGTGTTCCGGGCACGTCCAACCAGGAGGAGGCCCCGGGGAAGACCCAGGACACGCTGGAGGGACTATGTCTCTCGACTGGCCTGGGAACGCCTTGGGATTCTCCCGGAAGAGCTAGAAGAAGTGGCCGGGGAGAGGGAAGTCTGGGCATCTCTGCTCAAGCTGCTGCCCCCGCGACCCGACCTCGGATAAGCGGGAGACAATGGATGGATGGATGGATTAAAATAGGATGCATTTTTACGAATGTTTTAAGACTGTTTACGACAGTTTTAATGATGAATCATAAAAAAATTAAATAATTAACAATATTTGGAACAGTCAGTGTATTTTACACATACCCAGCATGACAGGTTGTACTGATACATAATTTCTAGGCCAATACTTATTGTAAGAGCCAATTGCAGTAAGTTAAAGTTAATGTTAAATTCACATACTGTAGGTATTTGCTAGACTAGAATAGAATGTTAGTTTTCATTGTAGAATAAACTCTGATAGAAAGATGGACCGCTTTACAAATGGAAAGGTGCAGAGTATGCAGTTTTCTGGCCGTAAGCATAAATAGATACAGTAATGTACTTAGCCACATTAATATTAATGAATAACTAAAACAAAATGTACAGTAACTAGGATGTATAAGCCTGAAATTGAAACATCATAAGCAAGAAGTTATATTTTGTTTTATTAATTTTTCTCTACGTTTTTGCATGAACTGTTTTTGCTTTGAAATTCACTAAATGTTTAAGTACAAACATACTTAGACAGATGGATATTTTGTGCACGTATACTTAATGCTTTAACCTTTCTAGTACTTGCAAAATTTTTAAAATGTTGAAGAAATGCTGATATATTGATAATCAAACTTTCATGTGTTGTATCTGCCAATATATTTATTTTTTATCTGCATTTTATTTATATTTGGTTTAGCCAAGTGTCTGTATAAGTGAATGACTTAAATGCGGTAAAAAAATAATTTTATTTTCTTAAGCATTTGTTACTTTGTCATCTAGCTTAGTTTCAGGAGTAAATCAAATAAAAGTAAACTACTCTTTTTTGTGATTCTTGGATGTTTTGAATAGAGACATTGTGTACTGAAACTGTGGCTCCATGAATATAAGCAATCAACTAATGAATTTTTCCTTTCAGAATATTTTAACTGAATGGCACATTTACTGAATCCCTTTACTCATGTATGAAATCATTTAACTAAGTCTGCAGAACTGCAAACACATTTTCAACTTAACACTCAATTTGCAATTTCAAAATGCACATTTCATAAAACACTACACACAGTTCTCTATATTAGACAGAACTACCAAAGCTGAAATCTCCTTTATCTTAATTTGGAAAACATTGCCATTCAAAACGGCACCCTCATTGGCCAATTGCTTACACCTGCTTCTCAAATGTGGAATCATTTTCTGTTTTTTCCACTTAGATAGCAGAGCCTGAGCACTATAAGTAGGCTCATACCTATCATGCTGGGTAGGTGTAAAATACACTGACTGTTCCAAATATTGCTAATTATTTTCTCTTGGTTTGGATAACAATGGAGGCAAATATTTCTCAGGGAAATAGAGGAAGAAATGTGAGGATAAAATAAGGATGAGGACAAGGACAAGAACATAGAAGATGACAAAGGAGACTATCAAAATCTGCTGGCCCATATAATACTGCCCACATCATTACATTCCTTGACACACTATGAAGTTTACTGATTTCTGATGACCATGAGAATGGGCCTTATCTGTCTAGGTTTGTCATATTCTGGGATAATGTAACTTTCCAGCACACTGTTCTGGTCTAAAATTAGTTCATGGACCATCCATGATTTATCTTGCTTTATCTCCAACCATACTCACCATTCCAAAATCCTTTTAGAGAATTTTTCTCATCATGTAGTTTGAAGGTGTGTGATCACCAGCCCTACTACAGATAGTGGGGATATAGATGAGGGGACCTGCCAAGGGTGGATATGCCCCTGCAGTCTTGGCAAAAAGAACATTACTGACAATGTAGATGAAATATTGTGGCCAGACCCAAACAGGAGACAGGATTCAGCCTCATTTTTTTCCTTCTTTCCGTTTTTTTCCTCGGTAAAAAAAAAAACTGTTTCCTGTGTCTTCTCCTGTATTTGTTTTGCCTACTTACTGATAATTTATAGGATGTACTAAACACTAATTTTAGTAAGGAATATTTCTTCAACTATTCATTGTGGATCCAAAGTTTGCTGTATCTCTGTTTTTTGTGAGAGTCGTGTAACAAATAAAGATTAGCTGCTAATTAATAGCTGATCGAATGTGAGATGAGCTTTCCAGGGATGATATTGTGCAAATCATAAGCAAACAAACAAGTCTGGGAGATCTGACTCCGCAGTAAAATAAAAGTATCCTGCTGTCAGTGACTTTTTAATCATATAAAACTTTCACTGCATTTGATTTGGATCTTGCCTTACAATTGTACAAATTTTTGGAGGCATACTCTGTGGATGTCATCATTTATAATCAGACAAAAGCTATTATTTATTAAAGAATAAGTTTACCCTTTCTTGGCATATAGGCTGACTGTAGTGCTTAACATGACCTGTTTTTTTATTTTTTGTTTATTATTGGTTGATTGCATGTTAGGCACTTCCATAGTCTCTGCTATTTTGCCTGCCCCTTGATCCATCCTAGTCAGGACATTTGCACTGTGATAACTGCAGCTTCATGTTCTATGCTGTGAGCTAACTGAGGTTTGTCTGTAAATAAGGAGCCTTTCATGGTGATGTTAGCTGAGCTTTCTTTCATTCAGTGTTTACAGCACTGCCACTAAACTCCATCTGTCCACAGTAAAAATCCTGTTGACTATGCCAAGTATTCTGTCGTGGAATCACACCAGGATCCGTCCGTGTCCAAACATTTGCACTGTTGTAAATGTCAATAGCCTGCTAGATACCAGCGATATCTGCATTTACAAAGTCCCTCAAAATCAGCTCCTTTTTCTGCATCGTGAACTAATAAAAGAGCTTCTATCATGGTGTAAGAAAGGTAAGATGCTTCTGAGGACCTTCATCCAAACTGGGAAGAATCATGGTTTGGTTTCATGTGACAAGTGCAAAAAACAGATTTTACATAACTTAGAAATGCATCTTGCTGCCTCCCGTGGCTACAATATTTTTGGTAAGTAAAGTACTGTAATAATTTATTTTTATAAATAGTTTTAGGAGTTCACCATCAAGCCATATTTTATCATTGTTTACATTTTGAAATGTTTGTGACAAATGTCGCTGATAGATTTCAGATATGAATGTGTTTCCTTGCAAGTCATACAAAAAAAAAATGACTCAGATGGCAAAAGAAGGTATTGCTAACTAGATTAAAAAAATAGAACTGCAACATAATTATATCAAGATTATTTATACAATTCAAGTGACTTTGAGAATCCACATTTTGGAAGATAAATAAAAAATAGCAATAAAAGAGGTATAAAATATTTTGGGAATTGACATAGATGCTGGTCAAAAATGTTGAATGTCGGCTTTGCATGCTTATTTTAGGTGAACTTGCAGCTCTAAATTGGCCCAACCTGTGAACAACTGAACAAGGATTGTGTTCCATAACACTCAGCTTGTGATTGACCCTGGAATGGAAAAAGAGTGACGAAAATAAAATAGCAAATGTACTGTATAGGATACAATTAAATTATCTATTTCAAAGCTGAGAATTAATATTTGATGGGAAAACTTATCATTAATATAAACTCTTACTAATATTGCATTGCATTGTAAAACTGGCGTTAAATTACAGTAATGTGGCACAAAACTGCCAAAACAAAGAAGGCAAATGGTCCAGGCATATAAAGGACAGCACACTTCACATTTCAGGTCAACTAAAGTAAATTAATTTATCCTTTTAACAATATCCCATTTGTTTTATGACTTCATTTAACCCGGCCAAGCAAAAAATGTGCTGTACTGGAAAGCATTGTGAAAGAAAGGGGATGCCAGGCAGTTGTGCATGCTGTAATGCTAACACTGCCATGGAGGAGGTGACGCCATCTGTTTTTGTCAGTGGTTCACTTGGTGATACACCCTCTGAAAGCTTAATGCATTAAATTTGCACTATAGCGTGTCTCTCATTCTCTCTTCAGACATAAATACAGAGCAAATGAATTCATTAATATTTATGGATATACTTATACATGACGTAGCAGGCAAAAGGATTCAGTGCAGCAGTGGTTTGGCACGTCTTTTTGAATGAGCCGACCCCCTGATGATTAAGAAAATGAGATGTACACCGGAAAGCCGTATGATCCAAAGTTGTGCCTATTTTTACAGTGTTCTAAGCACTTTTTCAAAGAGATGCTTATTAAATAATTTTCAAGTCTAGCAGAAAGAGTACATTTACGCAATTATGAATGTTTTGCTCCTTTTCTCAATTCCAGTGAAGAGCTGTGTGTTTAATTTATCTTGATTTTAGACATTTGCTAGCTTTATTGTTCAGGATTATATACAAGTTATGTTTTGGTTTACAAATTCAACCCAGTTTTATTTTTTTGCTGCACCACATTTTTAGATTTTCTTTAAGAAATGAACCTTCCAGCAAATGTTCATTTATTTGTGAAGAAAGAAACGTTTTCTTCCAACCTAGTGTGTGCAACCTACTGTTTGCATTCGTCGCACTGAACTGGTAAGACGACTTTCTGTGGTACAGTGGCTGCTTGACACTTGAGTCTCACCAGATTGACTTTTTTTGTACTTATGCCATTGTGAGTAAAACAGAGGCATCATCTTTCAATATATTATGGCACAGCCATATTCTGAGCTTCTGCTTCATTTTACACAGCTCCAATTCTGTGATGAGGAACTTGTAGGGTCTGAAGATTGGGGCAAGAAAAATAAGGAGCTGGGAGGAAGCAGGCTGCAATGCCATTGGAAGCAAATGGAAGAGTTGGTCCATAGAACACCTCTTCTTTTCCCTCTGTGCTAGCATCCAGAACCTGAGAGACAAGAACAGAACACACCAGTTAGAATGACCCCCTTAAACAATGTGCAAACATTCCTAACGTGCTTACCTGTTAGAAAGTGCTCAAAAATTACAATTCAAAGCAGTAAATCAAAAGGCAGTGCCAGATAATTCAGACACATGAGAAATGAGCAAAAAAAGAGCAAGCCAAAGAAGTGAGTAAATTAATGAAAAATTCCTTAATCAGGCAACTTCCATTATCAGTGATGCTTCTAATTCTTATTTTAAAAAATCAGTCTGCTCAGTAAAATTGTTTATCTTAAGGGACACAGAGTAGCACTCATTAATTTTTATCCTTGTTTACACGCCACAAAACCTTTTGGAGCTGCTCTGTGCGTGTTTGTCTTTGAAGGGGTTACCAGCTCTGGTAGTCTGAAGTGCTGTATGAAACTGGCGATCACTGAGATCATCACATTAACAACACTGGGTTCATGTGAGTCAAGCCCTTAATTGCAATTATAATGTACAAATGAGTTAGCCACTCCAAAATCTAAGACCATTTCAACAGCTCTTACACAGAATTTCTAGTAAATTATTTTCAATAAATGCTTCTGTCTCATTTCTTGGAGTGATAATCACTCCATAAAAACATGTATTAATTAAAAATACAAATAGGCCCCATTGGATATTTCTGGGGTGATGTAATAATGAATCAGGGCAAAAAAATTAGGTCATGGCTTTCATTCATATTTTTTTCCAGTTCAAAGGTTTGGGAGAACCACAGCCTATCCTGACAGCATCAGGTGCAAAGCAGAGCCTGATCTTAGATAGAACCTGTGACATTAGAGCAAGACTAAAGTTCCCAGTGTTAACTCTCAAACTTCAACTAAGACTGACTGGCATTATAACTGGTTGTAAATCTGTTTTTTTATTTATAAAGCACCTATCAGAGTGAACATTGTAATATCTGCAAAGATGGAAAACAGTCCTGTCCTGAAAAGGAAGTTTTTATTAACGTGTTGTCCCTCAAAGGCAGAGTGGGAAAGGATGTACAGTTACAAAGACAGATGAAGAGCCAGAACAAGAGTAGGTAAAAGGCAAAAGAATGATTAAACTACCATATTAACATGATAAAACAACAGACAAAATGCACTATAAAAGTCAGAAGTTCAAAGAGTAAAAAAAGTAAAGAAGTAAATAACATTTAAGCAAATAACATTTGTAGATTGTGAAAGAAATGAGGCCGTCAGCGAGCCCCAAACCCCAAACACACAAAGAGTCCCAGGTTCAAATAATGGAAGGTTTATTAACCATGATTACTTCCAAAGTTGCAAAACAAAAGCACAAATAACAGGTTCTCTCTTCTCACAATACTCTCTCTTTTCTCAACACTGCACTGCCCTACTCCAGTCGAGTGTTGCTCCACATCCTCCCAGCTCCGACTCACCGTAAGGAAGTGAGGACCCTTTAATTAAGGACCCGGGAGTACTTCCGGTGCCAGGGTCACTTGCCCAAATGGAAGCACTTCTGGGTCATATGGAAGTTCCGTATTTTAGGGAGCACATCTCCCTACAGTGTTCCCTTGCGGCACCCACGGACCCCTGCAGGGCTGTGCTGCTGGACTACAACTCCCAGCATTCCCAGCTGGTTCCTGAATGGGTGCTGATACCGAGGGCTGCTGCCATCTAGCACCTGGAGGGAATAAACATCCTCCAGGGACAGTCCTTCCCTGTCTCCTTCTGTCGTGGCCAGGGAAGGTATAAAGTCCACATCCGGTCAGGATGCCTGTCCAGGTAAGGGATCTTCTGGACTCCTGGCTGGGCCACTTGTCCATCTTGTGTGCCTCCTACAAGATTTATTCCAAAACCAGGATACCAAGCATGCCATATTATTATGTTTTATTGTGTTTAAACATGAACAGGAGGTGCTACTGCGAAGGTACAATAAAAAAGCAAAAAATCACAGCACCTGTTAAAATTCAAGATGGTACAACAATTAAAGACCACAAACAAATAAATATAAAGCTTACAAAATGTCCTAATGTCTGGGTTCTGAATTCACCCATCATGCTTCAAAGGGAAACATCTGTAAAAAAAACTTGCAGTAAGTGTGGAGTGTGACAAGCCAGTACCCAGGTTGGACCAAAACGAGGCAATATACAAGATATTGTGCTTGAGCTCTTCTATACCTAGAATCCAAAATGGATTGATCCTCCATTTCAAAGTCACTTTCAGCCTCCACGAAGCTCCAGGAGGAGGAGGTTTGGCGTAATACAATAGACTAACAGGAACAGGTTTCAGTCTTGAAATGTGGAAGGAGACACACTAAAATGGCATTTTGAAAGGCATTTGACCAGTCTTTTATTAATCTTATAATGTCCAATATACAGTTTATGAGATGGAACTGTTTTGAGAGTCACACCTTCTGCCCAACCTTAAAACAAGGTGTTTATGAGCAGCTAAAAACATTTGGAAGAGGTTTCGCAGTCAACAGGTTCTCTTCATCGAGAACCATTCTGCTTAAAAATTTTAAGATACTCAGATAAACTGGAAACAGATGATTCAGCAAAGGAAAAGTTTTAAAAGTGTGGATGGATACATATAAAAATACTCAACTGAAGCCATAACCATGGAGGAGAAACAAACAACATTTCTAGATAATTTTGAAAATGGCAGAAGATTCACCCAATCAAACAAGAAGAATTTATGGTAGCGCAAAAGTATCAAATCTCATTAATACTTTCACATTGACTGTTAGTTTTTGGGTGGTATTTAGAATTGAAATTCAAGTGGATCCTTTGCTGAGCTCAAAAATATTGTAAAAAATGTGAAGCAATTTGAGGACCCCATAAAAAAATAGGGGATGCCAGGCATTACATGCTGTAATGCTAATACTGCCATGGAGGATGTGACGCCATCTGTTTTTGTAAGTCAGAAACAATAGATTGAGAGACCAAGCAATTGCTTTAACAAAGATTTCCCAAGTTTCTCTAGTACTTACTAGTTTTTTCAAAAGAATAAAATACATACTTTGGAAAAATGGTAAACTGTAACTAAAATGGTAACAGTAAGGGGCAAATCTGAAATAAAATTCAAAGAAATGTTCTCCCAAAGGTTATAAATGGGGAAGGAAAAGATTGTAATAATCCACCTTGAAAGCCAAGAGAGTTCTTATTTTGAGAACAAAAAACTTTACAAGTGGCAACAACTTTTTCCTTAAGCAAAGAATTCAACACCAACATAACCAGAAATGAATAAGATATGAATCCATTCAAAAACTTCATTTTGCAAATGATCAGGAAGAAATTTTAACCAACAGAGTGTTAGGAGAGGAAGACGTTGTGGAGGATAATAGCCAAAAAATGAGAATTTATGAAATGATCTACTTGGTTATTCAAATCCAGGGAAGAATCAGAATATCATCTGTGTAAACTAAAACAAAGTCCAAGAATGTCCCTAAATGTGTCATTGTCAAAAGCTTGAAAAACCACTGGAGCATCAGCCAAAGCATACAGCGTAACCAATTACTCATAATGCCCAGTACCCCTGTTGAAATTGGCCTTTTGCTTATCTTCCTTTCTTATGTTTTAAATCTCAGGAATGCCAAGAGCTAGGGCTTTATCTCAGAAACATCAAGAGTAAGACAGAAGCCAATCCTGGCCGTAATTCCAGACCATCACAAGGCACATTTCATTCACAGAGTATCGTTTCACAGTAAGTAGCTAAACTAACTCACTTAACTTAAGGATAAGAAAGTAAAACCAAAATGATGCCAGGATAATGTTCAAACAGAAGGCACCCAAGTAAACATTAGTTTTAAAATCATCTGCCTGTTATAATGTAAAGGCTCATTTTTGGTCATTTACTACAACATTTACAAAAAAATATTACATTGATGCTCAGAATAACTTTTATACAAATTGTTATCACCATAATACGGGAACATTTATGTTCACATACTTGAGTAGTTTCTTAAACTTTAAACAAAAAACAAAAGGCCTCTCTTTTCATCTGTTTTACTCTAATGTCATTAGTTATTTGAATATTATGCAGTGTTATTAAAACTCTTTTTTAATTCCTGATTATTTTCTCACCATACTTTTTCTTTCCTGATTGCAATGCAGAATAACGTTCTCCATTAAAACTAGTATTTTTATTTTTTCTTACATACTTTAAAATTTGCATGCCTGTTGTTTGTTATTGTTTTCTTTGCGTATAAAGAAAAAATCCTAAACGAACACCATCTGCTACAGCCAATAACTGACGTTGCAGAAAAACCTGTGGGTGTTGAGGAAGGAAATCAATTTTAGCCCAAGCTCTAATTATTTTGCTACCCACTTTAAAGGTTCCTTTATTCTGACAATTACCTCTGGCGGTGACCAGATGCACATCTGAATGTCTCGGGCTTGAAAGTGAGCGATCCATCCTCTGAGATGAAAGCATCGTACCTCCCAGAGCAGGGCTGGTGGAGACTTTGAATCGCTAGTGTGGATGTGCAAAGGGCCCATTAGACCAGTTAAAAGCTTCTTCTTTTTCCCTTTCAATTTGTGATTCCAGTGCTTTTTTTTTTCTATTTCTCAAGTGTGCAGTGCTGTGAAAAAATATTTGCCTCTTCCTGATTTCCTCTGTTTTACAAATGTATTTACACTGAATGTTTTCAGGTCTTCCACCAAACCCTGTCTGAGCAAATAACACTTTTTTACTTGTATTGTTTTCTTAAATGAACAAAAGAATCCAACACCAACTAGCATTGTGTGAAAAAATAGTTGTCCCCTCTTACTTACATAATGTTTGCACCACCTTTAGCTGGAGCGACTACAATCAAACTCTTCCTGTATCTCAACATTGGTGTTTCACATTCCAGGAATGATGTGTTTGTTGTATGCTGGACATAAGTCACACAAAATATTTTTTCTCCTCATCTCTCCATAGAGCTTTCTTCCAAAAAGACTGGCAATCATCCAAATGTTTTTTTTTTGTGTGTAATGGGAGACAAGCAATTCTTTGTTTCTTACATACTAGTAATTTCTGTCTTGCTGCTCTCCAGAGAAGTCCACTTTTGCCCAGTGTCCTTCTGATTATGGAATCATGAACTCTGACCTTTGCTAAAGCAACAGAAGGCTGCATTTTCTTTGGATGTTTTACAATCCTTTGTGACATTCTGGATAATTTTACTCTCTTCTGCCTCCTCCTTGGAAGATACTCCACATTTGAAATGTTTCCATTTGGCTGTCACTCTAGTTTGGTGGAGTCACAGAGTCTTAGAAATTGGATTGTAGCCCTTTTCCTGATCAATGGATATCAACAGTTTGTCTGTGGTCTCTTCATGAATTTCCTTTGATGGCTGCATTAAGTGCTTGTTAAATCCTTGGCTGGAAACTAGACTCTGATAGCAATGGTCAATATAAGAGATCTGGCTGTGTTCAATCAGCTGACATTTTCCATGCAGTGCCAGTTGGTGTTGGGGAATTTTGTTGATTAGATAAATACATTTTTGTTGTTTAAGTGTTATTTATTAATGCAGGTATTGTTTACCTAATAAACTTTGGTTGAAAACCAGAAAACATTCAAAAATTTGCAATAAGAGAGGAAATCAGGTAAGATCAAATACTTTTCCACGATACTCTATAATAATTTTGTCATTTTTTACTGCAATATTTTGAAATACATTACATAAATCGTAGTCATAATTTGATTTTGAGAAATAATTTTAGGCAGTGGTAATTGAAGTAATAGCATTTAAAATCAGTCTATGTATGTCCTAACCGTCTTCTGCATCCCTGTGTCCCAAATTACCGTGTGGAGTTTGGAGGTTTTCTCCTTGTCTACACCAGATTTTGTCTCACATCAAGGACATATTAGACTTAGGTTAATTGATGACTTGCAAAAAACTACAGTGGCTGAGATTGCAGACACTTTGCAGACTTTATGGGAGAGCGGCAAAGAGAAAACAAGCTAATGTTAAAAAAATGCATATGACATATTGGCAGAATGCACATGGGAGTTTCTAAAGTTAGCTGGAAATTGAGCTTGATGGCCATCAGACTAATTGCACCTTATCAAATACACATCATCATGAGGCAGGGCCCTGGAAAGTTTGTGGGGATAAAATAAATGGAGCAAAACACTGGGAAATCAAAGTGGAAGATCTTATATAGTCCATAAGAAATCTATACCTTGGGAGAAGATTTGATCTCCAGCAAGACAACAATCCCAAGCATAAAGCCAAAGCTACAATTCCTGGCCTGGTTGCTGTTTTCCTTGCCCATACATTTGCTGTAGGTACTCTGCAATAGACTGGTGCCTTGTCAAGGCCTATTTACAGTGTTGTGCCCAGTGCTGCTGGCTCCTGCTCTAAGTGGCCCTGAATAGAATTAAGTAGGTTTTAGAACATTACATTATTCTGTTTCTCCTCCCTTATCACCAAACATGCCTGTGTAAGTTTAATTGGTGACTCCAAATTTATATGGTGTGATTGAAAGTGCCCTGTGATGGACTGCTCAGAGTTAGCTCTTGCAGTGTTCTCACATGGCCTACAGTTGGATAAAGTGCTTAAACAATGAATCAATGAATACTTTTCTTACCATAGATACAATGCAACTAGGCTAAAGGTTCATTCTCGGGAGATTTACACCTCAAACTACATTTCCAAATCACCTGTTTCCTTTTAAACCAAACATATAATCAGAAAATTAAAGTTGTTAGCTGTTAGTTCCACATACCTGAATACATGCTAATGGCTCATTTGTCCATATTGAATATCCACCTACAAGATAGATTCTTCCATTGTGAACAGCAACTCCTGACTCATTTTGCCCTAGAAACAGAGAATTAAAATATGAAGATCACTATCGGGATGTCATGGATGATCTAATAAACAGGCCTCAGACTGCTTTGTAGATGGACTATTATGTCATCAGTGATCACATTTTGTCAGAACTACTTCACAGGCCCATTCAAAAATGTCAGCAGGAGTGGATATGGACGGGTAATCTAATTGTAATTCACCTTTTGCTGCTTGTGTGGCCATTGTTGAACTTTTCAACCAATTTGTAGAAACTTAGATTTGGGCTACAGAAAATCCACATAAAGCAACTAACAGCAAGCTGCTGTTCTTTGATACAATCAGAAAGGGAAGCAGCCATGTTAACAACGATGTAATGTCAGCAGAAATGGGTGAGGACCTGTGATGTGATTGCTCTTCATCTGCAACACTTGTGTGGCCATTCTTGAAATTTCCAGCCCATTTGTGGAGACTCTGTGACAGTGACTCCATCACTGAGACAAAGCATTGTTTTTGTACTGTGCTTAAAGTTGACAATAGACTTGTGCTTCTGATGCACCTTCATCCCATATATAGCAGCTGGCTGCTCTTCTTTGGTATAAAGAAAGGGAAGAGGACATGTTATCAATGGCTCCTTCAGTAATTAACCAGACCAATTTTGACCCATGTTGCAGCATCTTAGAAAAACAAAGCTCATACATGCACATTCAACTTCTTCTGTAGGCAACAGTATAAGCATTAGTGCTGGTTGTTGTTTTACTTACTTTTTTAAAATATTCTAATGATGTTTCACCTCCAACTTAAACAGATTCTTACATCAAAATGTGAGTGATGATATGGCTTGGAATCTATAGTTCTCTATAAAACCTAATACCTCTTTGGTGGTGCAACTATAAGTCATTTTAAGATTATCCTGCATTTATAAAAAAGGTAGATTTGATATGACCACCTTCACAAACCTGTTTAATAAAGAAATATCTACTACGCTTACTGATTAACATTGTGGATAATAACTTGCATATATAATTAAGTCAAACCTTTGCAGATTTATGTGATTCCAAAGCGTGGATTGTCTCAAAGAACCTTCATTGAACAATATGAACATATATCATTTTATTGACACAACTCTGGCAAACCTGACTTCTAAAGCACTTACTGTATAATTATCTATATGCAATATTTGTTGTATTTGCAGCCATACTGTTTTAGAAGCACTTTATGAATGCAAACTTACCTGTAAGTAAACTGAAACTGCAGCGTGTCCACTGGTCCATGTCAATATCATAGCAGTCTATATGGCGTACCAAAATTCGATCATTGTTGTAGTCCAGATCATTCCCCCCCAGCACATAAAGCTTTCTGTGAACTGCTGCCATGACATGGTATACTCTTCTTTGCAACATGGGACTGCGACTAATCCATTTATTCTGGAATTAGAAGATATAAAAAGGGTATATTATTAGGATTATAGTCAAAATAAGACTTGTTTTGCTTATTCCATTCTAATCACTCTATCCTCTTTTCCTCTGACAGGACGGTAATGTGGCTAGACTAGGGTGGGCAATGTCTGTCCTAGAGAGCCACAGTGGCTGCAGGTTTTTGTTCCAACCCAGTTTCTTAATGAGAAGTCAATTATTACTGATGAAGCACTTATTGCTCAAGTGACATTTTGATGCTTCATTTTAGTGGTCTCACTTGTTAATGTTCCCCACCCTTAATTGCTTATTTCAATCTTACAATAAGATGTAAAAGACAAAGCAGCCAGTAGTTCTCCATCTAACTTGTTTCCATTTAGATCTGTGTGTGTTTGATTAAATAAAACATTTAATAGAAAATGTGACAGACTGAAAACAATCCTTTTTAGGCTTCAAATCATTTGGATGATATCCTATGATACAAGAACCTTACATTGCAAAGCAACAAGCCATAAAATTAAATAAGGTCTGAAATTGACAAGGATTGGTTTCTAATTAAACAACTGGGTTGGAATGAAAACCTGTAGCCACTGTGGCTCTTCAGGACTGACATTGCCCACCCCTGGGTTAGACCCCTGGCCACTATACACCACTTGCAGTAAAGAACAACAGTTATGTGTTGCCATAAGCCCCTTTAAGCACCATTGTTATTATATTCAGCTAATAGCTGACTGACTGTTGCCCACCTTTTATTTTGCACAAGTCGATGCACCTCTACTGATATCTTTCAACAGCAGGTGGTTTCTGTCTACAGGACGTCTGTGTGGTTGATGTTTTTTGGGTAGAGGCACATTTCTAATGCACCTGTGACATTGATTTAAAAGAAAATTCCACCAAATTTGATGCTTTTGATATAATACATTTGGTGCCCACTACAATGCTACATCCAAAGCCACTTAGATCTTTGGTCCTTGCTCATTGAACAATTATAAAAAATCTACAGGGAAAGGGATAGAAAAATCGATCCTTACAGGCTGGCATACCAGAGTTAAATCCATGTGCATTATCATGAAAAAGATGATCAGATCCTTATGTACTGCACAAGGTTTTAAGTTAACTGTTAATACAATCAACAAAACATTTGCCCAGAAGTCTCAAGTTGGTTCCACCAACTGATCACTCAGTTTTATTATCTTGTTTACCTGCTTTTTGACTCTCAAGCATATCAATATGGGATATGTATTATTAATTTTCACTATTAGCTGTCACAAACCTTCTGAACCAGACATGATCCCTTCAAGGTTATTGAAGACTTTTGCATGTGAAATCAGCATTCCTCTTTGTGATATTATTAATAGTTTACTTAAAAATAGAGTTGTTCCTGGACATTGGAAAGAAGCCACTACAGTAATCCCTCGCTATATCGCGCTTCGCCTTTCGCGGCTTCACTCCTTCGCGGATTTTATATGTAAGCATATTTAAATATATATCGCGGATTTTTCGCTGCTTCGCGGGTTTCTGCGGACAATGGGTCTTTTAATTTCTGGTACATGCTTCCTCAGTTGGTTTGCCCAGTTGATTTCATACAAGGGACGCTATTGGCAGATGGCTGAGAAGCTACCCGGCTTACTTTTCTCTTTCTCTTGCGCTGACTTTCTCTGATCCTGACGTAGGGGGATTGAGCAGGGGGGCTGTTCGCACACCTAGACGATACGGACGCTCGTCTAAAAATGCTGAAAGATTATCTTCACGTTGCTATCTTTTGTGCAGCTGCTTCCTGAAACGACATGCTGCACGGTGCTTCGCATACTTAAAAGCTCGAAGGGCACGTATTGATTTTTGCTTGTTTGTTTTTCTCTGTCTCTCTCTCTCTTTCTGTGCTCTTGACGGAGGGGGTGTGAGCTGCCGCCTTCAACAGCTTTGTGCCGCGGTGCTTCGCATACTTAAAAGCCAAACAGCCCTATTGATTTTCCTCTGCCTTTATGACAGTCTCTGCTCCTGACTCCTTTGAAGAGGAAGATATGTTTGCATTCTTTTAATTGTGAGACGGAACTGTCATCTCTGTCTTGTCATGGAGCACAGTTTAAACTTTTGAAAAAGAGACAAATGTTTGTTTGCAGTGTTTGAATAACGTTCCTGTCTCTCTACAACCTCCTGTGTTTCTGCGCAAATCTGTGACCCAAGCATGACAATATAAAAATAACCATATAAACATATGGTTTCTACTTCGCGGATTTTCTTATTTCGCGGGTGGCTCTGGAACGCAACCCCCGCGATGGAGGAGGGATTACTGTATAGATCCCGTTATAAAATTGTCTCCACCAAATATTGAGTACTTGACGCCGGTCTTGTTGACAACCCAGCTTTCCAAATTATGTGAACAATTTGTTGCAAACTGGATCCTGAACAATATTAAAATTAATTTAGATCCTGCGCAGTCTGGAAGTCGACATTCTGCAGCACACTGTCTATTATGTTTGATGGCTTTTACATGTAAGACAACAGATGTTCCAAGTTCAGTGTGTATGCCAATTACAGCTGACTTTGCCAGGACCCTTGACATTGTGAACCACATACTGTACTGCAGTGCAGTGCCTTCTTTTCTGAGGTGTGAAACCAGGTTTGATGGCGTGGGTAATGAATTTTATGACCGTAATTCAGAAAATAGGAACACCTAACTGATGGAATTGCCCAAGGGACTATATGAGAGTCTATTGTCTTCCTTACTTCCATTAATAGTGTTCTCATGGACAGCATACACCACTGGAAATATGTGGATGAAATGAATTTAGCCCACTTTACAACAGTCTTTGAATGAACTTAGTCATTGGCTTGAGGACAATAAAATGAACCTCAATTCAAAGCAATGTCAAATTTTGCATGTCACCTATATTACGAGGGTCATTCAAAAAGTTCCTGTGCTTTTTTAAAAAAATCTATTTATTAAGAATTTCAAAACAAATGACATCACTTTTCTACATAGTCACCTTTCTTTGCGATGCATGTTTCCCAGTCACATGACACTCTCAGACACGACCAATTACTACTCCTCCTGCCTTTACTGTTTCCAATGAAAATATAACTTTTTGCACGTCCCTTGTAGATGTGTACTTTGCCAACTCTCTTCATCAATCAAAATATTCTCGTCTTTAATACAGTGTGGGTTATCAGGAGCCAGCTTCTGACCCCTCCTTTAACCGCCACCTTATCGTGGTGAAGGGGTTTGCGTGTCCCAATGATCCTAGGAGCTCTGTTGTTTGGGGCTTTATGCCCCTGGTAAGGCCACCCAAGGCAAACTGGTCCTAGGTGAGGGATGAGACAAAGAGCGGTTAAACAAACCTTCTATGATGAATGAAAACTTTGGACGGCGTTTTCCCTTGCCCGGACGCGGGTCACCGGGGCCCCCCTCTGGAGCCAGGCTTGGAGGTGGGGCTCGATGGCGAGCGCCTGGTGGCCGGGCCTGCACCCATGGGGCTCGGCAGGGCACAGCCCGAAGAGGCAATGTGGGTCCCCCTTCCCATGGGCTCACCACCTATGGGAGGGGCCAAGGAGGTCGGGTGCAGTGTGAGTTGGGTGGTGGCCGAAGGCGGGGACCTTGGCGGTCCGATCCTCGGCTACAGAAGCTGGCTCTTGGGACGTGGAATGTCACCTCTCTGGAGGAGTTCAAGTATCTCGGGGTCTTGTTCACGAGTGAGGGAAGAATGGAGCGTGAAATCGACAGGCGGATTGGTGCGGCGTCCGCAGTAATGCGGGCTCTGCATCGGTCTGTTGTGGTGAAAAAGGAGCTGAGCCGTAAGGCAAAGCTCTCAATTTACCAATTGATCTATGTTCCTACCCTCACCTATGGTCATGAGCTATGGGTAGTGACCAAAAGAACGAGATCGCGAATACAAGCGGCTGAAATGAGTTTTCTCCGCAGGATGTCTGGGCTTTCCCTTAAAGATACGGTAAGAAGCTCAGTCATCTGGGAGGGGCTCAGAGTAGAGCTGCTGCTCCTCCGCATTGAGAGGAGTCAGATGAGGCATCTGATCAGGATGCCTCCTGGACGCCTCCCTGGTGAGGTGTTCCGGGCACGTCTAACCAGGAGGAGGCCCCGGGGAACATCCAGGACACGCTGGAGGGACTATGTCTCCCGGCTGGCCTGGGAATGCCTCGGGATTCTCCCGGAAGAGCTAGAAGAAGTGAAGGGAGAGGGAAGTCTGGGCATCTCTGCTCAAGCTGCTGTCCCCGTGACCCGACCTCGGATAAGCAGAAGAGGATGGATGGATGGATGGATGGGTTATCAGGATTATCATCGAGGAGAATTTGCTATACAGTCGCCAGATGGACCATATATGCTCATGTCAGGAAGAGTTATTTCTTGCAATGTTTGGAAATAGCTGGTGTCTCTAAAGCTGAATCAGTTCTTTTCTGTTTTTAATAGCAATGTTTTTTAGTGTTCTTAATGAATTTTGCTTTTGAAGAAAAAACAAATAAAATCACACTGACACAATCCTGTTAGCCAGTAGTTCTAGCAGCTGCCTCTCAGCTCTACAAACCTGGGCTCACATTAAACTTTGGTTGCCATCCCATGTGAAGTTTTGTTCTTACTCCGTGACTATGTCCCCGTACTCCATCGTTCCAGCATAAGTTAGGTTAAATGGTAACAGTAAATTGACCTTTATGATTCTGTGTGGACATTTAAATTAATCTTCCTTATAATAAGCAGTTGTCCTGTTTAGACTGTTTCCCACATTGCACTTCATATATTTTGGAGCAAACATGGCTTTTGATAGTCCCTGCATTTGGTCAAGTAAAGATTAGACAATAAATAGATGGATGACTGCTGGCAACATCCACAGTCACACAAACTTTCAGAAACCATTACCTTTATTGAAACTAAACTTGATGTAATAACAGTGCTGTGTACAATCCCTTGGAAGGCTAATCAACTTACTAAAGTCTAAAACAAAATTTTATTTTATTTCTTTCTCGTTCAGCAGTGGAGCTCAAAAATGTAAAACTGACCCCAAAAAAATCAAAATGATACATCAATGAGCAAGGTTCTTCCCTTATTAAATCAAAAATAGATGGACTGAATTCTATTGCAAATAACATTTCCATCTTGGGCGGCACGGCATGGTGGCGCAGTGGTACCGCTGCTGCCTCACAGTAAGGAGACCCGGGTTCACCTCCCAGGTCCTCCCTGCGTGGAGTTTGCATGTTCTCCCCATGTCTGCGTGGGTTTCCTCCCACAGTCCAAAGACATGCAGGTTAGGTGCATTGGCGATTCTAAATTGTCCCTAGTGTGTGCTTGGTGTGTGTGCTCTGCGGTGGGCTGGCACCCTGCCCAGGGTTTGTTTCCTGCCTTGCGCCCTGTGTTGGCTGGGATTGGCTCCTGTGACCCTGTAGTTAGGATATAGCGGATTGGATAATAGATGGATGGATTTCCATCTTTCTTTTACCAACTCATGGACTGTAAATTCAGAATTCCCAGGCAGACATTAAATTGGCTAATACTAGAAAGTGTGAATTTTAAAATGATAGTGTGTCTTCCTTGTAACTCATTAGTTGGGTAAGCCTAAAAGTGTGGATAAAAAGCCAAACAATACTGGGACAGGAACAACGAACAGCCTCAACCATGACATGGGTAGAAGGTGCCAATGATGCAGCAGAGATGCTGACATCGCAGAAAGGCTCAGTTGAAGATCCTTGCCCATTATGCCGGGAGGACATGGGTGAGGTAAAATATATGATTTATTTGCTCCCCCAAGACATAAGATGGCAGCATCCCTGTTCTATGGCACCTGTACAGACACTCGCAGGGCATGTTGGAATCTGTAATCTGGCAGAGTGGCTCATTTGGCTTCCAAAGAACTGCCAGGGGGTGCTGCAGAGATCTGTGAACTTTACTTTGTGGGTCTTCCACATGAGCAATAGACTATGCCCTAACATCAAAAGTACTCCCGGGTCCTAAATAAAAGGAGTTGCTTTGCCTTGCCTTGGGGAGTTGAGTCAGGAGGCAGAGGACAATATTTGCTTGGAGGAAGAGGAGTAGGATAGAAAAGAAGGAAGACTTTTATTCTTATTGTTGTGGTGTGCTGTGCAGGATGACTCTAGAAGGTCCTGTTAAGGTACCAGAAAGAATAAAAATTATTGTATTTGACTGTTGTCATTTTCCGTTATGACAAGAATTTTGGGTGCTGCTATGCCCCCTGGAGGTCACAATAGTTACAGAAAAAGCCCAGGGAAACAAATTTGTGAATAAGGCCTTAGGGAGAGACATTCTTTACTTTTTACCTCAAAAGATCCCCCCAAAAAAACTGTTTTTGAAATTCTGTTAAGCGAGTATCACTATGGTTAATTCACAAGCATAACCAATTTTAGGGTTAGTTTTGTAAAAGTGTATAGGAAACCTGGCTATTTCGCTTAATTCTAGGGAAAAATGATGGTGAAGATGGAGCTGCCGCAATAGAGGTGGCCAGGTTGGGCATATATTCTGCAAATTTCAAATCTGCTTTAACAGAACAAGAACATCTTTCTAATGACTAGAGTAAATCCTCAAGGGCAAAAATTCTGATAACACACTCTGTTCATGAAGCTAAGACTCAGATACAAAGCAAAAAAAGTAACAAAATTACCAAATCCATAATTAAAATTCAGTGTACATCATGTCTGCGCTGTCATTTAAGATTACAAACTATATTTTAAAACAAGCTACCTACTGCTGTTAGCTGACAAGGCAGTGATGGAAGTTGCCTTCATGTCTTCTGTATCATATTTTAAAACTGAGATGCACAGCCTTCTCTGCTTGCCGCAGCTTCTTATAGGAATGATTAAAAATGAATATTCATTGAGGGTATAAACAGAAGCTTAACACAAATTACCTCCGCAAAACATTTCATCCCACTGCGCAGATGTCATTGAGCTTGTTTGGTAAAAGTCACCTGGCATTCTTGACTTGTTTGCAACAGGTTAATGACTCCTAAAACAGATGTAGTCCTTTAGTACATCTGGCCTCTTGCAAAGCATTGACCTCATTATGGATCCGACTCTGATTGGCTGCTGTCCAGACTAACGGTCAGTACCTGCGCTAAACAAGCAGAGTCCCAGTGGTAGCACGCTGACTTGTAATTCCAGTTTTTTTTTTTTTTCCTTATCCACATTCCCTACTAACATGAAATAAAGCTGGGAGCTTCCCCCTCTGACAAAAGACACTACAGCTGGAGGCAGCTTATTAAAAATGAGAAATAATTCTCTATCTGTTTGGGAAAGTGATTAGCCCGTGGTGGTCACACACAACACATCAGTCGTTGGTTTGCTAAAGAACAAATAATTATTTGAAGCTTCCTTTATATTTTAAGGACTGCCCAATCATTTCTGCGGCCCATTATAGTGCCTGTCAAAAAATATTTGTCTCTTTGGAAGCTTTCACAGTTTGTTACTATACAACATTGAATCACAGTGGATTTAATTTGGCTTCTTTGACACAGACCAACAGAAAACGTCTCTTTTATCAACCTGAATAGAGATCTCTGCAAACTCTTTAATTAACACGAATAAAGTAATGTAATTATTTACAAATATACAGTAAATATAATGAAGTTATGTATTTTAATACATTCTTCTTAATCATGGTGCCAGAGCGTGGCAACATGTTCTAAGTTGGTCAGATACGCAAGTAAGAATTTCACAGTACACAAAGCAATATTAATACTTCTACTATTACTACTATGTTACCAGAAGTGATCTCTATTATTCTGCCTAACAGCAGAGACTGTGCAGTAAATTGGAAACCAAAGCTAAAATAGAGATTGTGACGTGTAGAAATGGTCAATCACTCTGTAGGTTTCTTTACACTGAGGTACTTTAGATCGTTGTGTACAGGACAGGAAGCAGTTCTTGGGGTGATACGAAGAGTTACAACACTGGGGAACAGACAGTGACTCCACTAGCTAGATTTTGAACATGTGTTCCCTGCTTTATTTTATGACTACATTTCTTTATATTTTGTAACTACAGACCAGTGGCCCTCACATCATTGAGAAGCTGGTATAGGCTATAAGAGTCCTTTTGTGAAAAACCATAGCAGTTTGCTTGTCTGACAAAGTTTGGTGTAGAAGATGCAGTTATCTATCTGCTTGTAAAGGCCTGGGTTGGCTGCAGTTGCCATACTCCCTTGAACTGAGGACCATTGATAGTCATAACCGAGGGTGAACCAGGCAATGTGGACGCTTAACAGCAAGAGGCAGGGTGCAGAAGTGCTTAAGTGCTTTTATTTTCAAACACAAAAGTCAAACAGGGATCAAAACTGCCAAGTGGAGATGTGTAGTGCTCTTCACTAAATAAATAATTAATAATAAATGGCAAAACCAGTATTGAAAGTGGAGGTTAAAAACAGCTATCCAAAAATAAATAATAATCCCAAAACAGATTGACAACTAAGCTAAACACACAGGATCTGTCTATTTAAAACCACAGCTTGCCTTGGTGCTCTGTCTTAATTGACGTCTCCTCGGCTCACTGTAAGGGCTCCTCAGTCTGAGGAGACGTCCACCGGCAGGTGCACTCAGCTCTCACAAAGTCACCTCATCTGGTCAATACTGGGATGCCCCATGCCTTACTCGTGTCACTCAATGCCTTCCATCTGCATCTGCAAGGAACCCCATGAGCACTGCTCCTTCTCCTGCCTGCCACCATCGCACAGCCTCCAATGAGAGCCCACTCTGCTCCCTAATCACTCAGCAGGAATGACCCTGCTCCTCAATCGTTGTACGCTAGCTCCTTTATGGGGGCTAAACCTGGCTGCCTGAATGCTTTTTGATTTCTCCAGTGTCTTCAGTATTATCCAGCCATACCTGTTATAGGGGTAACCTCAGAGACATGCAGGTGGATGAACCTATGGCATCCTGGATAGTGGACTATCTGTCCAGCAGGCCACAGTTTGTGTGACTCCTGGACTGTGTCTCTGATATGAATGTGAGCAACACTGGAGCAACACAAGAAACAGTCCTGTCTCCTTTTCTCTTCGCACTGTACACATCAGACTGTAAATATAACACCAGGATTCAAATTCTCAGATGATTTGGCACTAATGGGGTGTATTGATAAGAGGGATGAAACAGCGTATTGGAGTCAGGTGGTGATCTTTGTTTCTTGGTGCAGAAAGATTTGTCTCCAACTCCGAAGCAACAGGATATTGACTTTCACAGAACCAATGAGCTTCTACACCTGCTCATGATTTAGGGAGAAGATGTGGAGGTGATGCACTGCTTCAGATACTTGCGGGTTCACATCAAGGACAGGCTGGACTAGCCTAGTAATACAGATGAACTATATAAGAAATGGCAGAACAGGCTCTTTATTCTTTGGAGACTGCACTACTTTGTTATGGGTAGTGACACCCTTCACATCTTCTGCAACACTTGTGTTGGCCAGTGTGCAATGGGTAACATCACTTTATGAGAGGCCCACCGAATCAACAAAGTCGTTAAAAGAGTAGACTCACATCTCCTCTGACACACTAACATTAAGCACACAAATTATTTAACAGAATGGTGTCAAGAAACACAACTGTGGCTCCTTTATGTCAACAGCAATAGGTCTGTATAGTGCATCACTGCGACTGGGACTGCTCTTCTTATCTTTAACCAGATGAAATGTTTTCTTTCTTTTTTAGTAATTCTGAGCTGTATTTTGGGGGGGAGGGGTCATTGTTTGTTATAGTATTTATTTATTTGGCTTCTGTAAAACCTAAATTTCCTAAATTCTATCTATCTATCTATCTATCTATCTATCTATCTATCTATCTATCTATCTATCTATCTATCTATCTATCTATCTATCTATCTATCTATCTATCTATCTATCTATGTACTGGCATATTTTTCAGCTTGATGATCTTGGTACATATTGTCTATTAACCCTGCTGTTTCAAAAGAATATTTTTTTTATTAGTTGTTTCAGATGTTTAATCAACTTCTATCTATCTATTGTGGCACGCGGCTGGCGTCCATGACCAGCCGGGATGCCCCTGCACTGTATCTTCAGGGGGAGCGGTCTTGGATGGTGCAATACCTTCCACTGGACGCTAGATGGCCACCCCCCTGGATTGGAGAGGTGCCTCGGGCAAGAGTTGGAGTTGGATGCAGCCCTGTTGGGTCCCGCAGGCACCACCAGAGGGTGCTGTAGCTGGGACTCCTGCGCCCCTGTGGGCCACGTATGCACTACACCCGGAAGTGCAGCCGCAACAAGCCAATCAAGCACCTGAAGCACTTCCGGGTGAATTATAAAAGGGGCCAGCAGCCACCACTCTTGGAGCCAGAGTTGGGAGGTGGAGGACAAAGCTAGATGGGAGGAGTGGTGGTGCCAGAAGAGTGTGTGTTAAATTAAGTGCTTTTAGGACTGTGTATTGCCTGTGGGGTTCATGGGGAAAACGTGCCCCACAGGTGAAGAAAAATAAAAGTCTTTGTGCTTTTACACGTGCCTCAGTGTGAGTCTGTGTCGGGTCGGGTGCAATATAGTGCCTTTTACCACACTATCTATCTATCTATCTATCTATCTATCTATCTATCTATCTATCTATCTATCTATCTATCTATCTATCTATCTATCTATCTATCTATCTATCTATCTATCTATCTATCGGTTTGTCTTTCTGTCTGTCTGTCAGAAGGCGCTTTGTAAAGTTTCTTTTAAAACTCTTCAATTATTTACATCCCCATATTAAACTCTGTAATGTTTGTGTAGTCGGAATTAATTTCTGGGTTAGCCGCTAACTCCTCTGACAGGAGCCTGTAGACACCATCTGCTTGTCGGAGGCTGAGATCGGTCCCCTGATTGTATCTCTGCTTCCCCCCACTGCAAGGACTGCCAGGTGAGCCATCAAGCAGCGAATCAGCAATGAAATGCTGGGGCCTGGAGGGGTCAGTCCTAATAAACCACTGTTTGAATACTAATCAGCAATGGGGAAGAAGAGGTCACCGCTGCCTGCTTGTTAGCAGGTAGCTGTGTGCTCAGCGGCAGATGGCAGGCATTATCGACTCGCTGCATACACACACAGACACACGCAGGCTTGAAAAAGAAAGATGGGGAAAATGACACACACACTGGCTTCAGTGCCTACAGATCAAGTGATTTGAATTCCACACCATACACATGGAATGTTTGCCTGCCTCTCTGTCTAAACATTACAGGGACAGCACAGAGTGTCAGGAGGAAAGGAGCAGAAGGACAAAAACAAAAAAAAAATCAGATCATGAAGGCAGCTCTCTTTTTGCATGGATCGACCTCACTAAAATGGTCTGCAAGGTGATGTTGTGTCTCTCTTTACCTTTAGATATGACAGCCTGCCTCATAATTGATCTTTTGAACCAACTTAATCCAGTCCAGGGTCATAATAGTTGGGAGCCCATATTGGCAACATCACTCCTACTCTATTTACTCAGTCCCTAAAGCAGGGAGTCTAATTGTCTGTTTTACTGTATGGATATATTTAAAAAAAATGTCAATCAACAAAAAAGGAAAATGAGATATGGGTGGAAATCAGGAAAGCATTTTTAAGTGTCTAAGCAAGAAAAATGAAGCAATGGCACACGGAAAATAACCAAATCTATTTTAATGCTACTGATTACTAAAGTGCAGTTATGCAGCACAAACAACATGCAAATTATTATATCATTAATCAAAGCAAAATGACAAAATCTTAAAATTAAAGAAATTAATTTAGCTCTAATAGCAAAAAGAAAAATTAATCATGGGTATAGGTAAGCCAATTCCTTTCTTTAAAGTTAAATAAAAATACTTATGAGCTTCATGATTAACGTTAGAATTTTTTTTTATTGTTATTTAAACCAATCGCTGTATGCACATACATTATTATAAAGCTTTGCTTTAGTAGGGTGAACTAATTATTTATTAGAAGAAGCAGTATTTATTCTCTTGGATACAATGTTTGCAGGAAATAGTGGGAATGGGCTGATCCCACTAATATAAGTTCCATAACCACCCCACAGCCATGGTTTCTTTCATGAAATGTTGTAGAAGACACAAGTACGTATTAAAGTAGCCAAACAAAAGTGTCACAAATTCTGGTCTACAAATTTTTTGGTTACTGTTCTGCTGGTTCTGATCAGACTTTGCGTTTACTTTGTGTTATTTTATTTACTTATTTTATACCCACTACATTGGGTTTCATGAGTTATGTTCGCCAGACACTCATAAACATAGGATCGCAGGTCACTCACCAACTTTTTGACTCTGTATTTGCTGACTCAGCTGGGCGGAGAGTGATCCTTAAAAAGAAAATGGCAACAACAACAGCAGACACACCCGAAACACGGCAGAGTGAGGGTCTCAGCACACTCACCACCACACCCAGTGTCCAGCTAGCTATTGTCCTGCCACTCGATAACAAGTTGGACAACATCAGAGCAAGGATCAAGTTCCAGCAAGACATTCAAGACTGCAACACCTTTTGTCTCACAGAAACATGACTGACTCCATCAGTACCAGACCATGCGATTCGGCCCACTAAATCACCATATGGACAGAGCAGAGGAGTCTGGCAAATTGAAAGGTTGAGGTGTATGTCTCATGGTGAACAACAACTGGTGCAACAGCAGGAATGTAACAGTCTTATCACACTAATGCCGACCCGATCTGGAGTCCCTGATTATTAAATGCAGACCATTTTATCTTACCCACGAGTTTACTTTGGTTAATGTCATGGCTGTGTATATTCCACAGATACAGATACTGCCCAGATGGAATTGTATGAGACACTTGATCGCCACTAGAATGATAACAAGGATGCTGCCCTGATCGTGGCTGGCAATTTCAACAAGGCTAGTTTCAAAAGGTAATGATAAACTTTTATCAGAACAATACATGTTCTGCCAGAGGGGATAGGAAACAGTATCACTGATCTACTCTGTATAAAAACAGCTATAAGGCAGAAACATGGACTGATTATGCTGACGTCTTTCTTATGCCCAAATGAAAACAAAATTTAAAGCAAGAAGCTCTAGTCATGCGTGAGGTCACACATCAGACAGATCAATCAGAGACTATTCTCTGAGAGTTGCTGACTCGGATATGTTTGGGTGCAGCTCTGATGATGACATCAATGTGTTTATGGAAACTGAGACTTGTTACTTTGGATATCCCTAAATGAAATAGCACCAAAAGTCATCATCAGAACTTATCCAAGCCAGAAACCATGGGAGTGATGCACTAAATGTGTGCACCACTGTCTACAACATGTGGCTTGTGTTTGGCAAATATGGCCATCCCAAAAAATCTAAGGAGAGCTGTGAAAACTACTAAGCAACATTATGGAGAGAAAGTGAAAGAACAATTTGAACAGTTTGATTCTTGGAGCATCTGGCTAGGCTTCTGGACAATAACAGAATATAAAGCAACTACACCCAGCATGGTGAGTAGCAACACAACAACATGTATACCCAAAAATCACACAAGGAATGCCTCAATAGTCTTTTGTGACTTTTCGGTAGCTAACTCATGTGGCTGGGGGTTTCTCCCCCCGTTGCGATCTGCGCCCTAGGTGAATGCCTAATTCGCTTTAATGGTGGTGCCGGCCCTGATTGTACTGTATGTATAATTTGTATGTGAACAAAAAATTTATTTTGATTTAATTGAATCCAGTTTAGGGTAACTGGGTGGCAGTGAATCCCAGCAGCATACACTGTATAACTCCATCAATTCACCTAAAGCACCAAATCATGTTACAAGTAGCTTTGTGATTTCCTATGAATCGACCATTTGGCAGCACCTAACCCTGCTAGCTGGTTTACTATCATTGACTTAATGAGTGATAACAATGTTCATCTGCATTAGCATCAAGAGCTTTGATTGCTCGTGATGTGCCCATGCTTGAGTGTAATTCATTGAGCACCCAAGCTGAATGAAAATCCTTTTGTAAATGACACTAATTAATGCTTCATTTGAATGAGTATATCACAGTACACAGTTATTTTTGAAGTTACTGGATAAGAATCTAAAAGCAATAAAAAAATCCTCTTTTGCTGCCTATACTTGCATTAATGCATAGTATGAGCTAATGAAGCACTACATAAATGTTTAAAATTACTGATCATCATCGTGCCAAGTTGAATCAAAATTACTGGACTCTTGCTTCACTTCTAAACATGTTTATGCACTCCTAATGTGCTTGCACATTGTAATCAGGCATTAAACTGCTCAAGCTCTTGTTAGGCTCCGTAGACACCTACTGGTCTACTGCATGGAGTTGGATTAGTTTGTGGCTAATCTTTCAAGTATCTTCGTATAATGTATTGGACTTGGAGTACCGTAGATACTCGCATATTAGTCGATCTCGCAGATAAGTCGAGTGTATTGTTTAAGCCAAAAATTACGAAATTTGTTACGACCCGCGTATACGTTGAGGGTAAAACTTGACAGCTATCAGAGATAGAGGGCGACAATCAGCTGTTAATGGCGACAAAACTCACTGTCACGTCACAGGCATTCCCTCTGTGCTTGGAGAAATGCTAGACGCGTTGACTCGGCAACTATTCCTTGCGTGTGCATGAGTTGCGAAATGTAAACAAAGGCAAGATGGCGTCGATATTTCACAAAAGAAAAGAAAACACTAGGCAGACGATGTTTTGCACAGAGTCGGACTCTGATTTTTCAGAATCGGATTTTATTGATAGTGATCAGGAATCGAGCAAGAGAGTGAGAAGCCGGCATCAGCTGATCGGACACCAGCCGATGCCGCGCCAGCTGAATGCATTCGCGCAGCCGATGCAGCTACTGCAAGGTTCGTGTGGGAGGAATACCCAGACATTGATTCGTGGGAGCCGAACTGGCTACCGGACTTCACAAGACAGCATGGCTTGCTGTTGGACACGACAGATCACCCGCTGCTGGACTACTTCAGGCTGCTTTCTTCTGATGCTGCTTTTCAGCTACTGTCAGACGAGACAAACAGGTAGGCAGAGAAATTTTTTGAATTGCGGGGTGCACTTGCATCGCATTGATAGCGAAATATAAACAAAGGCAAGATGGCGTCGATATGTCACAAGGGAGCGAAGCGAGTGCAGAAAAGAAAACACTCGGCAGACGATGTTTTGCACATTATCGCTGAGTCGGACTCTGATTTTTCAGAATCGGATTTTATTGACAGTGATCAGGAATCGAGCAAGAGAGTGAGAAGCCGGCATCAGCTGATCGGACACCAGCCGATGCCGAGCCAGCTGAACACATTCGCGCTGCCGATGCAGCTACTGCAAGGTTCGCGTGGGAGGAATACCCAGACATTGATCCGTGGGAGCCGAACTGGCTACCGGACTTCACAAGACAGCATGGCTTGCCGTTGGACACGACAGATCACCCGCTGCTGGACTACTTCAGGCTGCTCTCTCCTGATGCTGCTTTTCAGCTACTGTCAGACGAGAGAAACAGGTAGGCAGAGAAATTTTTTGAATCGCCGGCTGTGCTTGCATCGCATTGATAGCATGTGTTGCCTTGGTTCTTTTGATTCCAAATCTGGTTGCACGTGGCAGCTAATGGTATGTTTGTTATCCAAAACCTGCAAAAGCTAATGCTCAAATTAAAGTATTTCACAGTTTAAAGAATTATTTAATGAAATTAGAAAAAAACTAGCTAATTAGCAATAGTATTGCTGGCTTATAATTATTTCAAAGACCATGGGAAACAACAGATGACCGGTGACTTAACACCGTGAAGCGTTGAGTGTACAATGTCATTACCCAAATTCTATGGACAATTGTGTTGCCCCGCGGATAAGTTGATTCTGCTTTTTTGAATGAATTTTAAGGCATACATTTTTCGACTTATACGCGAGTATCTACAGTGCATACCAAATGTGCAAGTGTCTTCGATTAATTATGATGGAATACAACCTGTGTTGTGCTTATTCAGGACTTCAGGTTATTTGAAAAAGATCTGCAGAGATTTTTAATGAATGCTTTGTAGTGGCCTCTGCGTCTGCTAACTCTAGAAAACGATGAGTTGTTATTTTTTTCTGGAACTACTTGCAGCCCAAAATACATGAAATGGGTTAAAATGGAGCTGGTATATCATGCTATGTGCTGATAGAGATGGGTGGTAGTGAAAAAACTACTGCATTTTTTCATCAACAACATATCAACATATTCATCTTTTTCTTTCCATATGGGACACACTCTGGACCCCCTGGAGGTAGAAGCGAAGGAGAGAATTGCAACAAAACTGAGTATCATTATGAACAATGTTGCACATCCTCTGTCTGACACACTAACACCAAGCACTTTCAGCCAACAAATTATTCAGTAGAAGCGTGTCAAGAAACACAACTGGGGCACCTTTATACCAACGACAAAATGCCTTTATAGTGCCTCACTGTGACTGCTCTTCTCATCTTTAGCAAAGTCAGAAGGCTTCCTTTCTTTTTAGTAATTATGGTGTGTATTTGAGGGCATTGTTATTTTATTATTATTTTATTTATTTATTTATTTATTGAGCTTATGTAAAAAGCCAAATTTCCACCCTGGGAGAAATAAACTGCTATTTTGTTCATATTATTGTTGGTATGGATGCAAACACCTTCAATCCCCTGCTAGATAAAATGCCACCTCCCTTCCTAACTTATTCCTCATTCAGCTTGTTTACTGCTCAAATTTGTTTCTGATTTAAACCCAGGTTATTCTCTGTGTCTGTTAAAGTTTTGTTTTTCTCCTCCTGGAGTCATACTCTCTCCATTTCTACTTCTAAATCACTTGCTTTGCTTATTGCTAATGTGTCACTTGAAATAACCAACCTCACTGATTTATCACGTGGCTTATCTTTAGAGACTTCAAAAATGATTCTACATATAAGTACTCTACTTGTCTGTTAATTATTTATCTATCTTACATAAGTTCCTATTATTTATTTTTATATGTTATTTGGGTAGCCCTCTGTTGTGATGTGAAATTTTGCGTACATGTTGATAAATATTTTGCATGTCTTTAGTTTGTAACTTAGACAAAGCAATGTAATATTAGTGTTACATTATTGATAATAACAGCAATGGTTTGATGGTTTAAGATCCCCTTTCTCCCTTTTAGGAATGAGTCTCTTTGTAATTTTACGACAGGGCTGGGGAAAGTGCCTCAAACACGTTTGGCTAATATTTCTCTTCAGGACTCCCAGTCAACTCCCACAGGAAAGCCAGGCTGCCTAACTGCCAAACTTCAGCTCAACAAATGGTTTGGAGAGCAGGTGTTAAGATATTCTATCCCCCCATTGGTCTGAAGTATGGCTGTTTGGAACTGGCTTATATCAGAAGCCTTTAAGTACCATGACATCCTACTGGCTCTAGGGGTTGGACAGAAAACCTATAAATTTGCTTGCTTTACCTCATTCTCTCTCTCTTACCAAACTGATGAAAGATCATCTCTCACACCATGAACTGAAAAGGACAACACAATGAAGGGCACAGCTCGGCAGCCATATTGAGACAGGCATGCAGCCTGTTCTGAAGAAAGCGGACCACAAATGATGTCTTAACTAGAGACATTTTAAGTAACTAACAAGTCTGTGCGCTGTCTGAAACTACACATCACCATTTAAACAGGTTGTATGGTTGCCAATATTCAAACGTACTTTGCATATTGTTATTATTTATGAATATTACCAATAATACATTGTTTAAATTGTAACTTAACTCCTGTTTGTCTTTAACTACACCTAATTGTCTCAGGTTATAGATGTAGAAGGGAAGGTGGAGAGAAGTTATATGGTACAGTACCTTATAAACAGTGGTAAGTCTGGGAGATTTGAGGCATTCTGACAAAGACTATATATTAATAATACAAAAGGGGAAAGTAGAGCAATATATTACTCTACCAAGACAAAACACCCTCCAGTACAGTGACATTGTGTGGTATGTTCAGCAAGGAACAGGAGGCCTGGGGCTTTGTAAGGACAGACCTTTGTGGAAAAAGGCAACCACATCTGAAGGGTGAAAGTTGGTAAAGCTAGAAATTGACTGGCAGGAGGAGGCAGGAAGATGTGCTAAGGCTGTCTCTCAAACCAAGCAGGGACAGTGGATGAGGTGGGAGAGTGTCGAGAAAAGGAAACTCAGTTGGAAGTACTAAAGGGAGATGGAGGCAAGCAAAATTAAAATCCTACTCTGAGCAACCTATGACGTCCTTCTTTTGTTTAAGAACCTCAACCGGTGGCTGGGTAAAGATCCATCATATTTAGCACCTGCTACCCTCAGACGCATCCTCACTGAGTGCAATGAAAGTTTGTCTAAGGTTAGGCACACTTGGAGACACAACCAAGTGCTAAAGTGCCTGACAGTAGCCCTGGAAGCCAAAAGAACAGTTACTAATGCATTGCCTCCTAAAATATAATGCACAACCCTAAAAACATCTATTATTCAAGAGAAGGAACAAGTGCAGAGGAAGCTTCACCCACCGACCAGGGTAGGACAGCTGGAAGCAGCCCGAGACTGAGAAGTGCTGGTTGACATAGGCCAGTATCATCCATATTACTAACCGAGAATGGTAAACCAGAAGGCACAGACGCAGGTCTCGGTAAACCGGAAGGCACAGACGCAGGTACACGGCGATGGACCCAGGAGACATAGTGCGCAGGCGCCTACAGCGCGCGTCTCATAAACCACAAGCGAAGTCTGATCCACCGCGAACGAAGGAGTTACGGCTCAGAAACGAAAGAGCTCAACTAACGTAAATAGGACATGAAGCAACAACGCGCCCATAGCTAACAACTAACGACACAGCCACACAGAAAAGAGGATTCTGCACTGCACCCCAGAGTCAAACGGAACTACGGGGTCCGCAAAGGTCCACAATGATAGTACGGAAGGCGTGACAAAAGTACGAAAGGCGCAGGCACCTACAACGCGCTTCTGAACTAAACGTCCACACTACACAGCATGGTCCGGGTAATAAGAATAAACAAACTCTCCGTATTAAACGTACGGCATCCTCACACGTCCAAACCATATAGCATATGTGAATCACATTACAGTGATGCATTATTAACAGTACAACCACAGAAAACGCTCCGTATTAACAGTAAGTGCAATTATCCATATTACTAACGGTAGACAACGGATAACTAATGGAGTCACGGTCACGGCTCCAAAACGATCCAGCTCAACTAACGGAGCTACAAAAGCGAGCCCGCATGGATAAAAACAATAGACGTGGGCGCCTACAACACGCATCTGAAACTGCGGAAGCAAAACTGTCTCGGCTCCAAAACCAAACAGCTCTACTAACGGAGCTACAAAAACAAGCCCGCATAGACAAATACAATGTACATAGATACCTACAACACGCGTCTGAAACTGCGGAAGCAAAGGAGGCACGGGTTCAAAACGAAAGACCACAACTGACGGAGATACAAACACAAGCCCGCCTGGATAAAATCAATGAACGCAGGCGCCTACAGCGTGCGTCTGAAATGCCGCAAGCAAAGCAGGCACGGCTCCAAAAAGAAAGAGCTTGACTAACGGGGCTACAAAAACGAGCCCACCTAGATAAAACAAATGCACGCAGGCGCCTACAACGCGCTTCTCAAACAACGCAACCTAAGGAGTCACGGCTCCAAAACGAAACATCTCAACTAACGGACATACAGAAGCGAGCCCGCCTGAATACAATTAATGAACGTAGGCGCCTACCATGCGCCTCTCAAACAGCAGAGTCAATAGATAAACGGCAAAGAAAGGAATGACAGATGGCCGCTAAACAATTCCGCCAATTAGCTGATAACGCATTCTGTAATGAGTCCACTATTAGTGAACATTCATTAGGATTAATGAATATACTTCCTTTGTTCGTCATCTACACCTTTACACTCCAATATATCTCATACATTCATCAATGTATTTCGGGTTACCCAACACCGGGGGTAGGCGAGCGAAGCGAGCAGGGGGCGGAGCCCCCTTGTACATTCCTATCAGAAAGAGCTTCTACCGCCTTGAGACCAGACATAGTACTGTGATCCAACTCTCTGCACAATGTCTACTTTGTAGAACTTCGTAGAGCTCATAGTTTCCTGGGAGGACACTGTTGAAGAAGCAAGGGATAGGAAAAAGCTGCGCTGTGCTGAGTGCAATGGTCCGTCTAGCGGAGATTGGTTTTTGTTTTTTCATAGAAACATCCACCACTAGGCTGCTGATGGAAGCGAGAATCCATGGCCAAGCACTACGCCGAACTATTAAGGAAACATCTGGGATGAAATTGAAGAGGAATGATCCTAGCTAGGACCCAAAGAGCATGAGACAGCCTGTGGAAGGCCTGCCTCAGCAGAAAGTATATTCTGATTCAAAGGCAGATGACATTAAGGTACACAACTGAAGATGTGTCCCAAGTAACATCTGCTAATCAGTGAGAGGCTGGTATTGGAGGTTGTCAAAGGCAGACTGGCTCAATCTCTATCATGGTGGTGATAAACAACAGGAAGGGATTATAACATAACATCCTGTGTATTCAAATGATTTATTATTATTCTTATCTAATTTAAATTTATTTTTCTTTGCTTCTGACTGTTTCTTTGGCATCTTATAAAGCATTTTGAGCTACATACTGTGTATGAAAATGTGTTATAGTTTAACATTGTTGTTGTGGTTGTTGTTGGTGAATAAATTTGATTCCTCAATGCTGTTTTTCGTGCCACCCATTAGTGGTTTAACTCACAATAAGGAATTTTGTGATAAGCTTGCCACTAAGCTTACTAACTCCAGCTCTGTTAATGCCATATATATGTGGTTATAAAAGGTTTTACTTGCAACTTCACAATTAGATATTTTAGTAATCTGGATTGTGCATTCTTGACATTGAATTTCACTTCTCATGGCACAGTGAGGTAAATCTGACAAAGATATATGTGAAAAATAACAATATATGTTAACCATTTTATTTAGAACACACCACAGAGTGATACTGTTAAAAAGGAATGCTTGCTTGTTAAAACAAATGCATTAGTTTATATACAGACATTATATTTGTCTACAAATGAATGGTTAATAATGATGAATGATCAGAACAGGTAAGTTTTATTTCATATACAGTATAGTTTTGTGAAACTGACACTAAAATTTGTTTGAAAGGAAATTTAGCAATTGTGGAACATGAAACTCACAAAAAGAGGTTTATGGGGTTTTGAAGGTTTTTTTTTTTGTGTGTGTGTAGACAACAAGAAATATTGCTTCCTGAAGTCTAGTTCACACTTCCGTACTTACTTGTATTCTTTTCTGCAGTTGTGTGACTCATGTAATTCATACCTTCTCATGCCTCTTGTTCCATCACTGTGGAGAAGTGCTGTACATTTATTTCAAAATATGAACTGCTGCATATTTTACATACAACAACACACCAAAATGCACTATTCTGCACTTTGCTGTATTTTCTCCACTGCACTGAAAGCTGCCACTAGCTCTCTATTACTCAGCATCCACCTTCTCCTAGTTGAGGATCTTTACATCTCTAGTGATTTGTTTTCCACTGGAGATAATAATAATAATAATACATTTTATTTATATAGCGCCTTTCCCATGCTCAAGGTGCTTCACAGAGTCTTAAAAAAAATAGCAGGGTATATGTAACATTGGATACAAATGTTTTCCTGAATAGAACAATGAAACAGATAACAAAGCATTAAATAGAATAAAGGACAATAAACCAGAATAAAATACTAAATTCAATACTAAAAGAAAAACCTAACAAATAACCTAATTTTTGATATAACAGACACACAATTTATCCTGAACACCTGGACAGAGAGGTAAACTGAAAGAAAGGGCAGAATGTTAAGTTAAAAGCCTTCCCAAATAGATGAGTTTTAAGTTGCTTGTTATAAGAATGAATGGAGTCAGCTGATCTAATTAATTTCGGGATGTCAATACTTGATCCCAAGTATTTAAACTCATCCAGCTTCACCAACTCTACTCCCTGCATCCTCACCATTCCACTGACCTCCCTCTCATTTACACACATGTATTCTGTCTTGTTCCTACTGACCTTCATTGCTCTCCTCTCTCCAATAAAATATAAAAATTAACGGTACTTTATATGTGTGAAAAAATATTAAAATACACATTTTAAATTGGCATGTTGCACTGTTAGAATTAAACATAAATCAGGTAGTTAATGGTTCTTAATGTTAAACCAGTTTACCTGGTGGGGCCAGTGGTGGTCTTCCCATATGATTCATACAAAGAAGCCAAAAAATATATAAAAGATTTTTAAGTGACACGATTTTATTCAGAAATGCACTAAAAAGTAAACACATATTTTTTTTTCTTGTACTAAGATTTTGTTAGTCATATGTGACTAAATATAAAATCATGGGATGCCCATAAAAGAATTAATTTAATTCAACTAAAATGCATAGATTTGTTAAAGTGGTATTTCTAACCAGCTTAACTATGGAAAGAAAATGACACATCATATAAAAGTTGATGAACATTTATAGGATAATGGTTATAACTGGAGAAACTTTCAAATTGTAAGAGTTATTCTTTTTAGATAGATAGATAGATAGATAGATAGATACTTTATTAACCCCAATGGGAAATTCACATTCTTCAGCAGCAGCATACTGATACAATAAATAATATTAAATTAAAGAATGATAATAATACAGGTGAAAAAAACAGACAATAACTATGTATAATGTTAAATATTAACGTTTACCCCCCCTGGTGGAATTAAAGAGTCGCATAGTTTGGGGGAGGAACGATCTCCTCAATCTGTCTGTGGAGCAGGACAGTGACAGCAGTCTGTCGCTGAAGCTGCTCTTCTGTCTGGAGATGACATTATTTA
This sequence comes from Erpetoichthys calabaricus, assembly GCF_900747795.2. Classification (NCBI taxonomy): domain Eukaryota; kingdom Metazoa; phylum Chordata; class Cladistia; order Polypteriformes; family Polypteridae; genus Erpetoichthys; species Erpetoichthys calabaricus. Next base: position 222,017,708 of record NC_041396.2, on the reverse strand, counting down.
ATGGATGCAGTGGATTCTCCATAATTGATAGGAGCCTGCTGAGCGCCCTTCGCTCTGCCACAGATGTTAAACTGTCCAGCTCCATGCCAACAATAGAGCCTGCCTTCCTCACCAGTTTGTCCAGGCGTGAGGCGTCTTTCCTCTTAATGCTGCCTCCCCAGCACACCACTGCGTAGAAGAGGGCGCTCGCCACAACTGTTTGATAGAACATCTGCAGCATCTTATTGCAGATGTTGAAGGAAGCCAGCCTTCTAAGGAAGTATAACCGGCTTTGTCCTTTCTTGCACAGCGCATCAGTATTGGCAGTCCAGTCTAATTTATCATCCAGCTGCCCTCCCAGATATTTATAGGTCTGCACCATCTGCACACAGTCACCTTTGATGATCACTGGGTCTATGAGGGGTCTGGGCCTCCTAAAATCCACCACCAGCTCCTTGGTTTTGCTGGTGTTCAGGTGTAGGTGGTTTGAGTCGTACCATTTAACAAAGTCATTGATTAGGTCCCTATACTCCTCCTCCAGCCCATTCCTGATACAGCCCACGATAGCAGTGTCATCAGCGAACTTTTGCACATGGCAGGACTCCGAGTTGTATTGGAAGTCCGATGTATATAGGCTGAACAGGACCGGAGAAAGTACAGTCCCTTGTGGCGCTCCTATGTTGCTGACCACAATGTCAGACGTGCAGTTCCCAAGACGCACATACTGAGGTCTGTCTTTAAGATAGTCCACGATCCATGCCACTAGGTATGAATCTAATCCCATCTCTGTCAGCTTGTCCTTAAGGAGCAGAGGTTGGATTGTGTTGAAGGCGCTAGAGAAGTCTAGAAACTAAATTCTTACAGCACCACTGCCTCTGTCCAAGTGAGAGAGGGATCGGTGTAGCATATAGATGATGGCATCTTCCGCTCCCACCTTCTCCTGATATGCAAACTGCAGAGGGTCAAGGGCGTGTTGAACCTGTGGCCTAAGGTGGTGAAGCAGCAGCCTCTCCATGGTCTTCATCACATGTGATGTCAGAGCAACAGGCCGAAAGTCATTCAGCTCACTAGGACGTGAAATTATTGGAATTATTTAAGGAATTGTAGTCACATACTAGCTGATTACTCAGTGGCTTCGCTCACTGAGTGTAAGGGAAAAGAACTAAAATGTAGTATTTATAAAATAAGTTTGTTAATTACCAATGTTATTTTTGAACAAATAAAGTGCATTCACAATAACATAGAAATTATATAAATATTAATTATTAAGTAGTAAAACATTTTGATAAAAGAATTTGAAGAAGATATAAGAAGCGTGTAAATTATTAAACAGTCAAACATTAACATTTAAGAAGTAAAGATACATTGAGTACTACTGCAGTGGTTTCGGGCAAACTACCTGCTTGACAACCTTGCACTATGTGCCTGTGATTTGAGAGAAAAATTATTCTGAGAAATGTGGACGCTGCCTTTCCGTGCTTAACGGGCAGAAGGTCCAAACAATTCCCAAGTCCAATACTTAACATGAAGAGGTCGGTACATCTTTTTAGATGTAAACCCTCTATCTTATTAAAAGAATTAATCACAAAAGCAACCTTGAATGTTGCGGGGTTTTAGTGACCCGAATTCATCTTAAGGGACGGTTTACCAAGAGAGTCCCGCTTCGATAGCGCCAATTACACTTATTCGCAAAGATTTCCACTATCCCAGGAGCCGACGGGGCACTTGAAGTATGACAAACAGTGCAAGAAGAGAGGACGCTCCCCGAAACTGAGAAACTGTTGACCCGGAAGAAAAGCCCGACATTCCACACTTCCCAGCGTCCACTTTGTTCTTACGACCCCTCGCCACTGAAGGCGGTCTCGTCTTCACATTGTTTACAGCTCGGTGCAGTTAAGGAGTAGAAAGACGCAAAGCTGTTTTTTCATCTCTTCTATTATCAAGTACTGCGAATTAAAAAAAAGTTACAATGTGGCAGTTTTCTGTGTGAGAACGCGGTGGACGGCTCAGCGCTGGAGTCCAGAGAGGAGGGCTGGGAGAGGGCGACGCGGGGCGCATTTGTATGGGATAGATCGCCGTGTTTGTGTTTACCACTTTTACATAATTTCCATATCGCGTGTTCATACGTCATTTCTGTTTCAAACGCGAAAAGAATTTTATATATATATAGATGACCAAAAAATCTTAGTGCAAGAGAAAAATGTATTTTTTACTTTTAATGCATTTTTGAATAAAATCTTGTCACTTAAAAATCTTTTTTTGTATACCTGTATATATTTTTAGCCACCCTAATGCCACACAGTCTTAGGCACATTATAAAAACCTTGACTAGGGTGGGAAGGTGATTTGACAGAAAGGACATTGGCGACAGAGTGGAATTGAACCTACGATCTTAAAGTGAAACGTGACATTCATTCTTGTTCATTTCTCATTTCAGAAAATCCTAACCACAGTAAAACCTTACACGTGTGAAGTACTGGAAATGTGTGTTTGTCTATTAGAGAATCAAACCTTCAATGTTTCTTAGAAAAGCCCAACACTTTATCTATTCATCCATTATCGCCAAATCACTGAAAAGAATATTTCACCAAATTTGTGTATAAATGATGAAAGATTGGTAAATTAAAACAAAAATTAGTTTGTGTACATTGGTCTCAAACGTTTGACCATTTAATTGAACGTTCAGCATGCTAACCACTTGACCAATGCTGCTTAACTGTCATATTGAAGTAATTTGCCAAAATTTCAGTATCAACTAATCAAAATATTTTTTTAAATTAATTAGTCTATATTGGTCTTGAACCTTCGACTGTTTGATTGAAAGTCCAACATGCTAACCATTTGACTAACACCACTAATTTTTTATATACAGTAGGTGTGTTGGCTAAAAGCACTATATGTACAGTATGTGTAATTGCTAAAAGCATAATATAAAGAAATGAGAGATTTAAATTTGACGTAATTCATATACAGATACTGGGTAAAAACTGATGAAATATTGCATTGTTACCGGAGATCGGCATGTATGCAAAGGTTGAAGGAAATCGGTTCAGTAAATGTGGGTAAGAAATTAATTGCAAAATTTGAGCGAGACAAACACAGAGGGAAAGTTGAATAAAAAAACCAATAAGCAGACTGTCGTCTCATGTTTAGAAATGTATGCAATGATTTGTGATCCTAAACTATTAGACTATTTTAGGAAAAAAAATCAATGAAACAGGTTAACATTTAATTAATTTTGTCTAGAATTTTATAACAAAGAGCCGTACACATTAGCTACTGTAGTGTGGGATAATGTCACATCAAATGAAAAACAGAAAAACTTTTATTTATTAAGCATTACTACAATGCACAGACAAATAAAAGATGATACTCAATGTAGTAATGGATTAGATAAAATGGAAACAACTGTTTGAAGCTCCGACACAACCCTAACTCTTACCATCTAGTGGAGGGCTCACCTTCTCCCATCTCCAGAAACACTAAACTGCCTGTCCTTCCATTTCTTTCCCTGTTTTCCCAAACTTTGGACTTCACCTTCATCCTGCTTATGAGAATTCATCCAGCTCACCTCTTATCTCTACACTTAATGTCACACTAACATGGTGTCACCTTTAAATTTCAAACACCTGGACAATATTACTTTGTAGGTTAAAGTTAAGTCCAGAAGATCTCAAGGAGTATCTGATCGCCATGGCCTTTGCCTGCCTTCAAGACCACTAAGCCATATCCTGTCCTGGACTTGCATGGCCAGTTATCTGTGCTGAGTTGCAGATTCCTAGCTCTGATGGACAGGATTTCAGCTGACCTCCCACTAGTCCTCATGCATTTCCACCATTCTTTGGATAGCCAGGCACTGAGACCCTTTTCTGATCTTTCGTCCTGGTCTCCAGTGGTTTCTTGGTAGTTCTAAGTCAACCTTCTTTCACTATAGTGACAGTTTAGTTCAGAGGCATAAATGGAAACTTATTGACGCACACTAGCATAGGGGAGTGGCCTCTGACTTCCAGCACAGATCTTTGAGTATGTCAAGTGATGGTCACCCAGGATTGCCGTGTGATAACTCTTCACGTCTCAATTTCTGAGTTATTTGGGAATCTCCTTCGCTGCTATTACACTGGTCATCTCCTAATTGTTTTAATGTTGCAGCACTAAGATAGCAACCTTGAAAAAAAAAGTCTACCAGATGCATCAGTAGTCTAACAGATTAGAAATTGAAAAGAGATTTAATGTTAATGGGATGTAATTAAAAACATGTTAGAGAACAGCATATCTGGATCTTACTAGTAGGGGGTTCCCATTTCTTTCCTAGATTTTGACTACTGTGAGCTTTTGAAATTTGCCACCAGTGGGCCTTGTTATTGGTGCCATTGCTATGATTCTCACTATTCCTGTTTTTCACTGTTCATACCTGGTGGCATGGATCGTGAACTGTCTTATAGACAGACCTCAGTATGTGCGTCTCGGGAACTAGGAACCTAATCAAGGACTTTGTTAAATGGTGCGACTCAAACCACCTACAACTGAACACCAGCAAAACCAAAGAGCTGGTGGTGGATTTTAGGAGGCCCAGGCCTCTCACAGACCCCGTGATCATCAGAAGTGACTGTGTGCAGAGGGTGCAGACCTATAAATACCTGGGAGTGCAGCTGGATGATAAATTGGACTGGATTGCCAATACTGATGCTCTGTGTAAGAAAGGACAGAGCCGACTATACTTCCTTAGAAGGCTGGCGTCCTTCAACATCTGCAATAAGATGTTCTATCAGACGGTTGTGGTGAGCGTCCTCTTCTATGCGGTGGTGTGCTAGGGCGGCAGCATAAAGAAGAGGGACGCCTCACACCTGGACAAACTGGTGAGGAAGGCAGGCTCTATTGTTGGTATGGAGCTGGACAGTTTGACATCTGTGGCTCCTGTCAATCATGGAGAATCCACTTCATCCACCGAACAGTATCATCTCCAGACAGAGGAGCAGCTTCAGTGACAGACTGCTGTCAATGTCCTGCTCCACTGACAGACTGAGGAGATCGTTATACAATGTTATTGACTGTTATACCTGCCTCGCACTCTTCAGCTTGCACTTTTTAACATGCACTGTGTTTTTATCACTCTTTAATTAATATTGTTTTTATCAGTATGCTGCTGCTGGAGTATGTGAATCAATCTATCTATCTATCTATCTATCTATCTATCTATCTATCTATCTATCTATCTATCTATCTATCTATCTATCTATCTATCTATCTATCTATCTATCTATCTATCTATCTATCTATCTATCTATCTATCTATCTATCTATCTATGTACTGGCATATTTTTCAGTTTAATCAACTTCTTTAGGCGTTGCTGGTCTAAAATGGATGATCTGTTATTGCAGTCAAGATACTTTGAAAGATAACTCTTAAACACATATTTTTTTTTCAGGAAATCCAAATTTCATCAGTCTGCCTCTGCTAATAGCACCCTGCAGGCTTCTCGCCTCTACAACACACATCTGTTTGTCAAACTCCCAGTGGTCTTTACTTACAATTACTCTTTTCACTTCTTTCTTTACAATGCAGTGCTGATTCCCACAACAGGTTGTGTGTTTAAAGAATAATTTTTGGTGGAATAAGTGATCCAGGTCTTAAGTAATAGCAACAGAACTCTCTGTGGCCTTCATTCTCGTAAAATACTTTTTGTTCTTGACTTATTTTGAATTGCTGGTTTGTAGCCTTTACTTACACGACAGGCTTAGGGCTGCTGCCTTATAGCTCCAGAGGTCTTCAGACTCAGAGTTTGAACCCCGTCCCAATCTGTGCCTGTGTGTGAAGTTTGCACATTCTAGATGTGTTTCTATGGGTTCTCCCCCACGTGAATTAGGTGGTTCAGCAGGAGTGAGTGTGCGTCGGTGTGTGAGAATTACTGGTTTGTGAATGGTGCTCCATCTGCGGTGCATTTCTGCTTTGTACCCAGTACTGCTGGGATAGGCACAAGCTTCCCATCATTCTTAAAAATCAGTTATATCAATATCTAGATCATTGCAAGCATTTTGTCATTTGATTACTAAAGAAACTGTGTTTGGTGTAAACGCCATCAACTTTTCTAAAATCTTATATTCATTTTTGTTATTATTATTCAGTATATTTGGTTTATCCAAGGTGACTTTCAAGTTAAGGATACAGTACTACTATTTATGTACACGTCTTACATTTGCAGCATAGACAGGCTAAGCTTTTTGATTAAGGTAACAAAGTGAGTCAGATACGAGCATTGAACTGGCAACACTCTGATTTAAAGTCACACTTTGTACAAACAGTTACACATTAACCACAATGCTTTACACTGCTGGAAAGCACCTGTTATTTCTTACATAGGGCAAACATTAAATTCCAGACACACGTTGACTCCAAATTTTATCAATCTGTTAGTGCTAATGGCACCCTGTAGGTTTCTAGCCCCTACTAAACACATCTGTTTGTCAATTTCCCAGTGGGCGAGTGGTCAGTATTGGCATTAGATGCTTTGCTACTCTTTTTTTCCTTTACTTGGTTACTAAATATTTCACTGCATCGCAGCAACTTAGAATACTTAAATGACACTCAAAGTGTCATGAAATATGCAATATTGCTTTGCATTTACATGTTGTAGTATATGATGTTCACAACGGACACAGATACATAAAAAGTGAAATGAGACAAAGAAAGTACACACCTGACCAGGGTCATATACCATTAATCTGTTCTGATACTGAGCCGTGTTTGTCACACCACCTAGAACAAAACATTAACGCTTGGTTAGTCAAGGGTTCATGGCTGAAACATAATTTCTTTACAACAGTTTTCAGATTTCTTTTTCATATTTGCAATTAATCATTAGTTTTCATATTCATTTTCTTAAAAAAAAATAACACTTTATGGATAAAACAAATCAAAACCAGGCATTCAATCCCTTATTGTCGATGATACCTGCAAAAGATTAAATGAATGTTTTTTTGAGCAATCAAAGGGTCAAATATGGGCCATATACGTAAATGAAAGGGCACGCAAATAAATTATATAATGAAGTAAGTACCCCTCCATTCTCCAACACTTTGAACTAATAACATGCATTGTATGTAGCTGGAGAAGTCAACTGGTTCTCGGGGCCCTTGAGGCGCTCCCATGATCAGTGGCAAGTATCGCCAGCACCCAGTTGTGAATAATTTTGAGCCAGTGCTGCAGCTTGCTAGTATTAGTCCCAGAGGCCCCATTAATCACTGCTGCTGATAGCTCCAATAAGGTTAAATTAAGAAAAGAAGTTCTCCAACAGGATTTCCAACAGCTTATTAAAATGGATTTTGCATCAAGAGAGCTGAAGGAGAATATTCTCTGTTGAAGAAGATTCAGTGAGCAGGAATAAAGACCAAGCTGAAGAAAATTATGAGGGAAGAAAGGAATGTTGACTGACAAGAATGGAAAACAGAAAAGAGGCCACATTGGACCAAAAAGTAGCTATGACAGGACATGAAAACATGTGAAGCAAAGCATCTAATACCCCAGATTGACACAAATGACACAAAGGGTTTGCAACAGAGCAGAGTATAATCTGGGCAAAAGCACACATTGAATGTTTTATAGGTAAGATTTTTGAAGAGGTGGTAATATGTTTAAAAACAATAAGACTATTGGAGAGGAGGGGACATGGATAGATGACATAGCCAAATAGATTTGATAGTCAAAGTATGGTGTGAGGAATCTTACAAGAGGACATAGAGGGCCGACACTAACTTCATAGATGGAAATACTGAGGTATAAAATTTGATTAAAGGATGACAGAAAAGTGATAAGGATAATGAGATCTTACAGGCTTTAAGGAACAATCTAAGCTGACAAAGAAGCAATGTCATAGATGGACAGTCAGGACTGAAATGTACGAAGGACATGAGTCATCAAAAATGCCTGTAGACATGCCTCCTTTGGATAACAGTGAGAAAAACACCAGGTTACCGCTAATACATCTATCTATCTATCTATCTATCTATCTATCTATCTATCTATCTATCTATCTATCTATCTATCTATCTATCTATCTATCTATCTATCTATCTATCTATCTATCTATCTATCTATCTATCTATCTATCTATCTATGCTTGCTGGCATGTTTGAGAATGTGGTATGATCCAAGTGTTTACTTTGTCAGGAAACCAGACCACCCTGGCCCATTGGCAAAAGGTCAGTATAAAAACCCTGACCAGGCCAGATATGGACTGGAGACACTCAGATAATAAAATGCAAGAATTGTTTTTTTAAAAATGTGCTCAACACTTTACAGCAATGACAGATTACGTAATGGACTGAACATGAGAAAGAAAACGGCATAATTCTGGTCACATTTGTGCACAGGGATCTCCACTTTTGAACCATGGGAGTTTTTGAAGTTCCACAGTTAAGACCTCAACTGAGCAATTGTATAACTTTTTGTGGTAAATAGCTTGATAAACTTGAACTAAGTGGTTTTACAGTTTTCTGCATGGGACTGGAGAAAAACTGAATTGCTTTATTACTCAAATATGGTTATGTTATGAACTATTAGATTTTAAATCTTAGTAAGGCCATTTGATTGGCAATAATTGTGAAGCTTGAGATACACGTAATCAGAAGTAAGTAAATATTAACTATGCAATGACCATAAGTGGGTAGTTAGCTATAAAATAGAAATTTTCCAGTTCAAATGTTTGACAATCTGGGAACAAAAATGGAGGATCCAAACACATTTTTGCATTTTTTTCCTATAAAAACGGGATGAAATTTGTAAAATAGAGAGATCATATTGAAGATAGTAAGCAAGATCTGAATCTGTGTCATCACTGCTAAACTGCTGTAAGAATATCACTTTTCTATGACTTACTGTATATATTACATTTAGTATTTTTAATTTTGTATTTTATTCTTGTACTTTAATAGATATGCTAAACACATGTAATATTAATTTGGACCAGAGTCTTATTTTTTTTGGTCTCAGAAGATCAGGTCGGACAGAGGTGTCACCTCATGAGAGTTTCAATGAAGGGCTAAGAAAAATTAGGGAAGTTAAAGGCAGGTCTGTGAGGCAAACTTGTTAAAGCTTTAACGCCAGGTGCTAGGACCAGAGATTTGGAATGGCAGGGTGAATCTTAAAGTCCCTATGGACATCACTGCCTCCACGTCTCTCACCTTAGCCTGGGAAAGAGAGGCGAGTAATCTTGGTATCCCTCCAGGCCCAGATTTAGACAACTTTTGCCTCCTATGTAAGTGTATTCAATTCACCTTAAGTATCTTGGCACCAAGATTTATCTGTATAAGTGTAGAGTACAATGTTTGCAATTGCATTTATTTCTTGTAACTTAAACAAGAGCACCTTCAATGTTTTAATGACAGAGGTGCTGAATGATTATGTTTAACATATTAGAACATTAGGGCAATTATTTCAGTCCATCCTTTTCCCCATAGGTTGTCCAAAACAACATCAAGTGAAGATGTGAAGCTCCCTAAAGCCCTAATATCAGTCACACTACTTGGTATTTTATAAAGGCCATGCTGTGCACTTCCTAATCATCTGAATTTATGGAGACAAAACTAAATTCTGTGCCCATGTATTTAGATAGTGTTCTTGGCAAAAGACTTAAGCCTTGTTTGGTCTGACTTTGATTTTGTGTTTAGTCGATAGAATTGGTTTAACATCCCATTAACAATCTTATCATAAATTCTTAACTTGCATGTATCAAAAGGTCCTTTCTTTTTTAAGGCAGTACACTATAAAGACACTACCAATAAATGAAGATACAGATAAAGGAACAATCTGTCTATGAATATCTACAAAACAATTTACACTCGAAATGTTTGATTCAAAATTGGAAGGAAGACCTTATTCTCACAGTCACAGATAAACAGAGGTAGACCACACTTCAAAAAATACATAGATAGATAGATAGATAGATAGATAGATAGATAGATAGATAGATAGATAGATAGATAGATAGATAGATAGATAGATAGATAGATAGATAGATAGATAGATAGATTATTAATCCCAAGGGAACATTCACATACTCCAGCAGCAGCATACTGATACAAAAAAACAATATTAAAGAGTAATAAAAATGCAGGTAAAAACAGACAATAACTTTGAATAATGTTAACGTTTACACCCCACCCCCCCCCCCCCCACCCCCCCCCCCCCCCCCCCCCCCCGAATGGAATTGAAGAGTCGCATAGTTTGGTGGAGGAACGATCTTCTCAGTCTGTCAGTGGAGCAGGACAGTGACAGCAGTCTGTTGCCGAAGCTGCTCTTCTGTCTGGAGATGACACTCTTTAGTGGATGCAGCGGATTTTCCATAATTGATAGGAACCTGCTGAGCGCCTGTCGCTCTGCCACAGATGTCAAACTGTCCAGCTCCATGCCAACAATAGAGCCTGCCTTCCTCACCAGTTTGTCCAGGCGTGAGGTGTCCCTCTTCTTTATGCTACCTCTCCAGCACACCACTGCGTAGAAGAGGGCGCTCGCCACAACCGTCTGAGAGAACATCTGCAGCATCGTATTGCAGATGTTGAAGGACGCCAGCCTTCTAAGGAAGTATAATCGGCTCTGTCCTTTCTTACACAGAGCATCAGTATTAGCAGTCCAGTCCAATTTATCATCCAGCTGTACTCCCAGGTATTTATAGGTCTGCACACAGTCACCTCTGATGATCATGGGGTCCATGAGGGGTCTGGGCCTTGATTAGGTCCCTATACTCCTCCTCATGACACTTCAACTTGTTTTAGATATACATTTTAAAATAATACAATAATGCTACACATCCGTATGACATCAAGAGATATGTATTTTGAAGGTCAGACCTTCTAATATTTAAGAAAAACTGCATCCTACCTGTGAGAGGTACTAGTGTGTTGGCCTCAACTCTCCTGGACATCTGATGGCCATCTATTTTTACTATGCTTTTGGAGAAGTTTAGTAAACCCCATAACATAGTTCCTAAAAAATATGATGACCACCTTCAATATTGTAGAGGTTTGTGGTGTTATACTCTACTGTATAAAACTGGAGATAGGAGAGTTTAGTCAGCAAATGTATACATTTTTTTAACTTGCCCTTTACATTCCAAAACAGTTTCTCTTCTGCGATGTTTCCTACTATACTATTTATGTCTAATCAACAGAGAGTGATCAGCAAAACAAAAAGGGATTTTATGTTAATAGCGATGAAATGATTTTAAGGGAGACTGAGAAGAAGTAGTCAGACAGGTAATGATTGTAACATTTAGATGTTAGAATGCAGAATTGTTTAATGTCTCATCAGGCAATGTAAAAAACCTTCAGACAGAATGAGTCAAAAAAACATTACATTCAGATAGGTGATCAAAACCAAAGGGGTAAGGAAAAATCCTAAAAGCAGAAAGCAGGCACAAGTTCAACAATGATAGGAAATACCTGAAAACAAAAGAACTGTGCTATTCTTCTTCTAGCACTGACTCTTTTTCTTTGAACAACAAAGTTCAAACACCACGTAACACATGGCTTGTTCTTAACTACAGGGTGGCGCAGGGAAATGGGAAATTTTCATTTGACGTTCAATGCATTAATAAACACATTATAAAATACATTTAATGATGAAATGTATTGTACAGTATATGCAACTAATGATGGCAATCAATATTCATTCAATATTCATGTTATGTTTTGAAGAAAACATCATGAAGTTTTGTACATTTCTCCATACACATTCTGACAGCCTGCTGTGGAAATTTTGCATTGCTCGACTTAACATGTCATGAGGTATGCCAATGATTTCCTCTTCAATCCTATTTTTAGTTCAGCAATGGTTTCAGAACGTGTTTGGTACACTTGGCTATTAAGATGTCCCAACAGAAAAAAAAATCACAAACAGTGAGATCTGGGCTCTCGTAGGCCATGGAATGTCACCGTTGTGTGAAATGAGGCACCTTCCAAATAATCGTCAAATAGCTGCCATTGATTCAAACTAAATAAGGAGAAATCAGAAACCTCAGTGATTGGCAAAAATGGATATAATGAGAGTATTAGAAATAAACTTGATCCATTAGGCTTAAAAGTTAAGACAGAGGTAAAGAATTTAGGGGTGATTATTGACTCGGAGGGCAGCACGGTGGTGCAGTGAGTAGCGCTGCTGCCTCGCAGTTAGGAGATCCGGGTTCAATTCCCGAGTCCTCCCTGTGTGGAGTTTGCATGTTCTCCCCGTGTCTGCATGGGTTTCCTCCGGGTGCTCTGGTTTCCTCCCACAGTCCAAAGACATGCAGGGTAGGTGCATTAGCGATTCTAAATTGTCCCTAGTGTGTGCTTGGTGTGTGTGCATGCCCTGCGGTGGGCTGGTGCCCTGCCCGGGATTGGTTCCTGCAACGCACTCCTCTCAGGACTCCCCAAAAAAGACATTAATCGATTGCAACTAGTGCAGAATGCAGCTGCCAGAATCTTAACTAGGAAAAGAAAATCTGAACACATCTCTCCAGTTCTGGTGTCACTACACTGGTTACCTGTGCCATTTAGAATTGACTTTAAAATAGTGCTTATGGTTTACAAAGCCTTAAATAATCTCGCTCAATCCTATATTTTGGAATGCTTCTCACCTTACACTCCAAATCGTAACCTTAGATCTGAGTGTCAGCTTATAATTATAAGAACTAAACTTAAATGAAGTAGTGAGGCAGCCTTGTACTGTTATGCACCTAAAATATGGAATAGCTTACTGATAGAATTTCATCAGGCTAATACAGTGGAGTACTTTAAAAAACTGCTAAAAACCCATTACTTTAACATGGCTTTCTCATAGCTTCATTTTAGTGTAACCCTGATATTCTGTATGTGCATTTAATTATCTTTTTTTTTTGTGGCTCCAAAATCCGTACTAACCCCTACTTTCTCTGCTGTTCTTTTTCTGGTTTTCTGTGGTGGCGATCTGCGCCACCGTGCTGTCCCTACATTGATGGATTAAAGGCCAGAGGTCCACATGACCATCATCGTCTAATTCTTTCACATGAAGCCTGTAAACCATGAGGCCTGATTTAGATCATATATATTAGGTAGAATGCCCAGTGGGGGCTGGGTGGTCTCGTGGCCTTGGAACCCCTGCAGATTTTGTTTTTTCTCCAGCCCCTGACAATCATCCATCCATCCATTTTCCAACCCGCTGAATCCGAACACAGGGTCACGGGGGTCTGCTGGAGCCAATCCCAGCCAACACAGGGCACAAGGCAGGGAACCAATCCTGGGCAGGGTGCCAACCCACCGCAGGACACACACAAACACACCCACACACCAAGCACACACTAGGGCCAATTTAGAATCGCCAATCCACCTAACCTGCATGTCTTTGGACTGTGAGAGGAAACCGGAGCGCCCGGAGGAAACCCACGCAGACACGGGGAGAACATGCAAACTCCACGCAGGGAGGACCCGGGAAGTGAACCCGGGTCCCCAGATCTCCCAACTGCGAGGCAGCAGCGCTACCCACTGCACCACCGTGCCGCCCCCTGACAATCAGACCTTACTTTATTCTTTGTTAATTAGTGTTGCCTAATTTTTATATTTTTTCTTTTTCTTTCTTCATCCTGTAAAGCACTTTGAGCTACATCATTTGTATGAAAACGTGCTATATAAATAAATGTTGCTGTTGTTGTTGTTGATTGTCAGGCAGTATGCAAAGTGGCTCCACCTGGGGACTACTTTTTTAAGGCTGAACCCATTTCTTTGAAATTACGCACCCATGCTGTAATCGCATGAGCAGACGGGATGCATGGCGTCCTAACTGGTAATGATGCCGAAATTCCCTTTGCGCCGCAGTCACACTATCACCATTCTTATAAAAGGCTTTCACAGTGAATGTTTGTTGCGTACCACTCCACTGCTCCATTATAACTAATTGCAAGGGGTTCTAAACAAGGTCACATTGGTTCCAAACAACTGCCGATGCCCCAGGGTCGCCAACACCTAATTCGAAAATGTCCCGTTTCCCAGCACCGCTGCCATGACATCACACACCATACAACACAAATGTACTCCTGGAGATAATCAATACCACCCCTGATAAAGACCAAAATGGTGCCAGCAATAACTTCATCCATATCAGATGGAGGGAGGAAATGATAAGCCTAGTAATACAACTGTAAATTAAAAATAACCAAGACATCCCAAAAGAATGAGCTGTGAGTAAACTGAACATTAATCCCCTCAAGTCTCTACCTCTAATCAAATCATGATCAGGGGATTTTGAAGAGTGGCATAAAACAGAACGTTGTCTAAGGCCAGCAACCTACTGGTCTTCTAGTTGGACAGCATGTCAAATTTAATGACTGCATTTTGTGGATCCCATCACTTTGACACATTTGACAAATTGCAGAGAAGACAGATTACATAACTGCATCATGACTTCTCAACGCCATTTCAAATTTGTAAAGTATCATGAGCTCGCTGTGTGTTGACAACCAATTGACATGCTGCCTGACAGCACCAGTAGGTATATGAATGTTTCCAGATATGGTAAATTCACGTGTCTTTTTCAATTTTTCCATTCTGTTATGGAATGACAAACACAAGCCATCGAGCATTCAAATCTCCCTTCTGATATCATGATCTAATACACCTTATTTTCTTCTATCCTTGCAGATGCACTTCTGCATTGTACTTCAGGTTGAATGCTCATTTGATGTCAACTCTTTGCACACACAGGAGTGTTTCGTTACAACTTGTGGAGAGTGCAGACTGGTGTGACCGAGTCCCTGCAGATGTCATGAATAGCGGTCACAGGGACACATAACAACTGACCCCAACTGTTAGGTTAGTTTTTTTTCTTTTATTTACGTATTTTGGGTGCCATATATTTTTGTTTATTCTGTTCTAATTTTATATAAAATGGGAATCTAATGACAAATTTTTTTTCTATGAAAATCTTATGTTTAGAGCTGTTGTTTTATTTCAGCATTATGATTTTGAATTTCCGCCCCACCATTTGTTTTTTCTATTGACACTGCCATTTTGGGTAGCAGTTGTTAGCAATTAAAAATTATTGATGAAAAGGATGGTGTTCGGTTGTGTACATTTTCATAGAATATTTATCTACAGTGCTGATACTATATTTTGTTTTAATCATTTTAGAAAATCTATTACTATTACTGTTTTCAGGTGGTGGCGCAGAGGTAGTCTGTGTCCTGGGTCCTCCTTTCATGGAGTTTGCATGTTCTCCCTTTGTCTGCACGGGTTTCCTCCCACAATTCATTGTTTCGTTTTACATGCAGGTGTATCTGATGATGCTAAATTGACCCATGTGGTTTGTGCATGTTTATTTTGCGAGGAACTGACGCCTTGCCCAGGAATTTTTCCTGTGTTGCATCCCATGCTTACTAAGATAGACTCCAGCCACTGACAGCCCAGGATTATGCAGGCTTGGGAAATGGTAAGGTATGGTAGTAATGTTTGCCTTTTCTACAAAAGTGCTTTAAGCATAGGAAAGGTGATATATAAATGAAATGTGTTATTATTATTACTATTATTATTATTAATAAAGTAAATATACTACTCACTGAGGATATAAGCCTGAAAAGCACACATCATTTTCACACACTACAGCACAACAACTGTTCAAAACTAATAAAAGTCTAAATGTTCTTCAACTTAAATTTCAACAATTTAAGAAAAAATTGTCAGTTAGCCTTGACAAGGATTTGAACAGAGGTCACAAGAAGTCCTCGCCTGGTGGTCATCAGAGATATCATGCCATTTGAACCTATTACTGCTCCTCGTGCTGGATTTTCAAGCTAGTGTAAATGCATTACTGAAAACTTCTGAAATGTTATGAGCGTCATGCAGTAAAGACAGGGCACCGCAACAGCACTCATTGCTCATTCTGCTTGGCTGCGTCTGAATGATGCTTTTACTGTGAAAATCTCTATTTGGTTCCTGACAGACATGCTAGTACCCAAGTCATCTAAAAAATTTTATTTTTGTCTCATTTATCCATAGCACATTTTCCTAAAATACTTCAGAAACATCCAAAGACCTTCTGGCAAATGAGTGTTGAACGTTTCTGTTTTTACTTGTTAGCTATGGTTTCTGCCTTGGAACTTCCAGTGAAGCCCATTTTTCTAAGCACCTTTCTTACTGTGATGGTGAGGTCTAAATAAGTGAAGTTTCTGCTGAGCACGGCTGACTGTAACGAAGCCTGACTGTGTCCAAAAAGCTGACTCTAATTAATCCTTTATTTGAATTGATCTAACTAGAGGCAATTACTTTTTCACGCAGTGCGAGTTAGTAATGGATCATTTTATTCATGAAATATGTTAAAAATGTTGAATTTGTTTATTCAGGTCCCTCTACCTAATATTTGATCTTGGTTGAAGATCTGAAAACATTCAATGTTAGAAATGTGCAATAATAGAGAAAACCAGGAAGAGGGCAACACTTTATGTGCTTGGCTAGCAAAAATGACCAAAAGGTGGAGTTCATAATTTATTGTTTGTTAGTGATTTGATTGCTTCTTTTAATCTCTCACTGTACACATGTCTCACTTGTTCTGTTATATTTGTACCTTTTGTAAAAGTGTTTCTTTTATATTTGGACTTCAGGCTTCATACATTATATAGTTTATGCCTACATTTTGTCATTTACTACTAGAATATGAAAAACGTTTCTGTTTTAAAAATGTGTTTACACAGATTACTGTAGAAACGGAACACACATGAAATGCGTGTGTTCCAAATAACGATCTATTATTTCCACTCTAAAACTCCACTTCACTCCCAGATAATCAATCAAGGCATGAGCTGGGAGAAGTTCGTGCACGTTCTAAGTTGGTGGGGGGATGGAATAGCCGGCTGCTGGCAGCTTGTCTTTATCAGCACATTTAGAGGACAAAAGACGCTGGCGGAGAGCTGCGAACAGATTTAAGAAGCGATTTAAGGTGGGACAGATCTACGAGTTTTTTCTTAGGCTCTGTTAATTCTAGTGTTAAATCCATTTAATAGGAAACTTATTGGTTACTAGATAACTTACTATGGTTATTTTGGAAGTCGTTTTGAAGCATACATTCTGACTATATTGTGTTTATATAATTTATGTACTTTTATAATGTTTGTTATCACAGAGGAAAATCATCTTCTTTTTAGAAATCACTTGATAGATAGATAATTTTATAACGTCTGTCCAGTTCATGTCATCTGATTGCGCACTATTGCCGTGCTCATTCTTTCTAGCTGTTATTAGATGTGCATACTGCTGGTTAAGCAGGCAGTATCTTTATGAGATAACTCAATAATTTTGTGAAGTAACTCTATCACCCTGCCCCAGTCTTGAAAAAAACAACAAAAGCAATTGTACTGTTCTTAATATTTTTAAAAGAGTTTTGCCATGTGAATGTAAGCCTGAAAAAAGTACATGACATTCACAAACTATAGTATAATACCTGTTTAAAATCAACAAATGTGATTGCAGACAGTACACAAATTATACTCTCTGGGTCAGGGGTTCCCAACCGGGAGGCTGTAAATTTCACTTACTCAAGGGGGTAAATTTGTTTATAAAAGTTAAAATCATGAAGATTAGTCCCTAAAGATGACACGAGACTTGCGCTTTCAACAACTTCAGCAAGAATACCCAAAATTGTAGGTGGACAGTAAGCGTCTCACAGACTGATGTGTTCTCATCGATAGTGTGTTTCGTTCAGGTATACCGGTATCTGCTCATCATTAGTTGTTTTTAAATAAGTGAAATAGCATTATTATGTGCTATTACTTTTGTTATTATTATTTGAACTTAAAATAAAAATGGCTTAAAATTTCCCCTTTGCCGATCGCTTATTTTGTTAGAAGTATATACTCAAATTACTGAACAAAACAGGGTAGGATTAAATCTACTTTTGAAAAGCTGGCATGGTGTAAACGGGTTGGGATCTCCTGCTCTGTGTGGGAAAAGGCTGTCACTGGTCCTTAGTCATGATTCAAACCCATTGTTTTTCCAGTAGAGACTGAAATGCTTGATATGGCACTTCAAGCATTCACTGCTCCACCGTGTGGTTTTACAAGGTAGTGCAGTCAAATTACTAAAATGTCTGCAAAGGTCCTACTGTATGCAGTGCACTACAGGCAGCACATCACAAAATACTGCAGTATTCCTCGCTCATTCTGGAAGGCTGCACCTGTACATCCACACACTCAGTTAACCTGCAAAAGGACTGGATGCCTATTTTCAGGTGTTGTAGCCAGAAGAGAGCAGCACTAACCACAGCTTCCTGTCCTAAATGGAACAATAATGTATTAATGTAATAATCTTTCAAAAACAGGCTTGTTCCAACATAAAGTGACAACAAGGCTAGAACCCACTAGTTAAAACACCCACGCTCACGCATTCTCAACCAGGTTTAGAGTTGCCAAATCACTTGGATATGTTTGGGTTATGGCAAAAAAAACTGGAGTACTCCAAGAAAGAACAAAAGTCCGACATGGCAAGTATGTGTAAACATCACCTAAAACAGTGTCCAGCCTCCTACAGAGTGAGGCAGCAGCAGCGCTAACTACTGTGCCACACTGCCACCATAACATATTCAGTAGAACTCCTCTGTATGTTGAGCTCTTTATGAAGAACACCGACACCCAATCCATCTCACAAGACAATGCATACAAGAGGTGAACAGGGTAATCATCTGAGGACAGTCACCTTATTTCAAATTCAGCTTCTCAGCTATCACACCACACTTTCTACCTTTTGTGATTTCAGTTAGCCACTAACGAGACTCCATCTTCAATACATGTAAAGAATTTAAAGAAGATGAATCCTAATACAGTTGTAACTAACAGGATAATGCATATAGCATGATAAGTAGCCTGTCACACACAAATGCATCTGGGACACGTTCAGCAATATTCCATAATGTGAATGTTAACCTCCCAAAACCTATATGCTTTGACTTAAATAGACTCACGTTTGGGAGAGAAAGAACAAGGTATAATTTTCATATCTTTCATGTAATTGTGTGTTTTTCTGTTACTCCACTTCCCATTTCCTTACTTGTTCTTTTGCTCATCTATGTCTCATACATTTTAGCAACGTTTCCCTCCCTCTTTCTATATATAAATGTATATACACATAAGCAGTATAATATTTTAGACATAATTAATGCAAATCATAAATACTTTTATTTATGAGGTCACATAACTCACTGCCTTATGTGACTTCAGTCAAATTTTAAATTGAAATTAAATGAACCAAGGACAGTTGCACAAGCAACACAATATAAGCAAACCAACTGCTTGATCTACGTTATCAGAATATTCTTCACTAAAAAAAAGGCAAAATCAGAATTAATTTGCATATAGAAGACTGTCAAAGGCAGCAGCGACACCTGCTATGTGGTGAAGTAGTCGGGAATGGGGCCTCGCCATCAGACACAGAGCTGTCTGCATTATCTGTGTTTTGCCTTTATTTCTGTTACCTTCGTCTCCTCTAACATACAGTGTGAATCTGCCAGAATTAGATTGGAAGGATTTGCATACAGATTTGACTACTCTAAAACTATATCTTATTAATATTGATTACTGTATTCTTTAATTTCGGTAAGACAGGAGTACCCTTGCCTGTAGCAGTTCTCTAGGCTTTGAAAGTCATCAAGCTGATTTGTCTGCATTTAGGTTATGATACCCCATGCTGGCTTACTGTCCCTCGCAATCAAAGTAACTGCTTGGATTTGGTAGCTTCTCTAACAAGTATGTTACATAGGTTGACAATTTTGATTTGCCACCCCGGGGAGCTAATCTGCATTTTAAGAGCTTTCAACACAAGCAACTGTCATTAAAAACACCTAGTCCTTCGGAGGTCTCACTTCACTGGACCGTTTTTGTATTCCCTTAAGTTTATACTTCTTTTACTTCTGATCTGATTGCACATTTAGCATTATTTTTCTTTCTACCTTTCTTACCATAAGATTGCAAAACTTACTTTATTCTGTCACATTTAATCAAAGAGACCTTAAAAAATTAAAGTAATATATTCCTTCCATCCTTGTACTGTTTAATCTGCTTACCCAGCTGACAGTTCAAAATAAACTCCGCAACTAGATCTACACACACACATGCAGCTGCTCATATTCTATGATTTTCTTTTTTATTTCTGTATTACAGTATGGAATGAATGGAAGTGTGGCCTTACTGGCTAAGGCGGTGGGCGTGAATCCCTGTGCTTTATTTTTATTATGTGACACAGGAGCAAACTTGCAAATTTCTAAATGCACCAATAATTATTGGGGAGCGGTTCATGAAGTGGGGATTTCTGATTGCCTTAACTGCACCAATCTCTTTCAAACTTGTTGACAATTACAGCCTGTAAAGGCTACTAAAATCCTCAGTTCCCGTGTTTGCTTACTATTCCCAAATGTGTTATTGCATTAATCTATGGAGACTACGGTGATTTTCGCTTTATCCCTTTCAAATAAGACATGGTATATTCTGTAGATCCCCTCTGCTGATGTATTGTCTGCTGGGAAATTAACAACCATTTTTTCAGAAGACGTGCAGATGCCGACTGGCGCATGATCTGTACAAAGGGCCTTTAATGAGAAGCAAATCTATGACAATGAGGAAGAGGCATGGGACGTGTTCCTAGAGTGACCTGTGCTCAGTTTACCTGGTCAAACACCTTCATGATCACATGAATGAAGACTCATATAATGTATTTCCAAACACCTCTTAATTTGCAAGGTGTGTTTTATCAATGTTATATCTAGAAATAGTCCACTGTATTTTGTATTTAATATTTTACGTTGGATATTGTACAAGTGTCTTGGTTAGAACCCACATAAATAATTTATGAAAGGCAGGGACTATGCCTTGCATTTGTACAGGGAGGTTGTAGCTCACATTTTTTAAAAATGGGCGCAGGAAGATGTGCTGTAGGTATCAGGAAATTATACTGCTGAGCATCCCTGCCAGGGAATTGCAATGGAGCCTCGGACTAATAATCGAATATCAGATTCAGGAAGAGCAGCGGTACCTCTGTGCTGTCTGTAGAACAGTAGACCAGCTATTTGTTCTTACCCAAATAATTGAGGGGTTGTGTGAGTTTGCTGATCATGTCTGCATGTCTTTATATGTGTGTATTCTGTTTTATCTTGTGGAAGTTGCCCGAAGAGCATGGAGTACTCTATTATAAATGAGTGTCAGGCTCCTCTAGGGATGCGTCTTGTCTCCTGATGTTTGAGCTTGGGATATTATGTAAGAACCAAGGCTTAGAAAGTATCCAGTTTGGGGAACTGAATGTTTTGTGACCCCTCTTTAGGTTGACCTCATTCTGTTGTTTTTAGCAAACCAGTGTGCAGGTGAGGGTGCTGTGTTTGAAGTAATTTGCCCCTCTGAGGTTGTGTTCTTGTCTCTGAAGTGTGGCTTGGTCTAACTACCTATTCAAGAGCTAAATTCAAGAGGATTATGAGACTGAATAACGAATCAGTAGAGTGGAGGGAATTTGGTGAACATTGTATGGAAAACTGATGATAAGGTGGAAACTAACATACTAGAATGTCTGCCTTCTACTATAAGAGATGCCCCTTCGGTCTCAGCTTTTAAATCCCGGCTGAAGACTCACTACTTCAGTTTAGCATATCCTGACTAGAGCTGCTGATTAACTGTACAGACTGCATCTCTGTTGTTAGTCATTAGCACTAAAACATAAGTAACATGATCGTTATAATTTGTTACTAACTCTTACCTATTCTGTTTCTCTTCTCGGTACTCAAATGTGGCACTTGGTGCCATGGCCCACCTGCCATGTTGTTTTGCCTGCCTAAGGTAAAGTCATCCCTGATGGAGGATCGCATGAATAGTGGGGTACAGGGGTCCTTTCATCAGATTGGCTGGCCCAGCGCTGTTTCAGCTGTGGAATGGCCAATTGGGGGAGGCAGCTTGATGGCTGAGGTCTTCAGGACTCTAAACAAATCCAAATCATATTATGGGATATCATCTACTGTTAAATTCTGCTCCATACTTGTAATATTTTTATTTTTATACTGTATTGAGGATTACTTGTGTTCTGTTCTATGTATTATATTGTATTGACCCCCAATAATAATCTTTTTGATACCCACTGCATGCCCAACTTACCTGGTAAGGGGTCTCTCTTTGAACTGCCTTTCCCAAGTTTTCTTCCATTTTGGGAGTTTTTCCTTGTCTTCTTAGAGAGTCAAGGCTGGGGGGCTGTCAAGAGGTAGGGCCTGTTAAAGCCCATTGCGGCACTTCTTGTGTGATTTTGGGCTATACAAAAATAAATTGTATTGTATTGTATTGTATTTAAGCTCTTCCATTTTTTATATTCATCCTCATACAGGGTTATGAGACCCGGGTTATGATTAAATGAAACAAGTGACCAAAATGGGGGTACCGGAGTAGGGCTGACACAATGAACAGCTCACCAATTGAATTGGAACTACTGCTCCCATGGATCAAGACCACTAGTTGAGGTGGTTTCAGCATGGAGTTAAGATGACTACCAGAACATATTTTGCTTCAAAACCCCTGGGATTATTCATTATTCATTACTGTTAAAATTTCCTTGCAATGCACACATCGCAATTCTAAGAGTCCGTTCAACAGCTGGATTCTAATGTGTCCTTTTTTGTGCTGCCTGAGGCCTCCATGACCTTTTCCGTTACCTCTTTATCTGTTGCTAGAACAGGAGCACTTCATCATCATGAATACACATTTACAGTATTTGAGCATCTGCCTTTAAAATGGTTAAATGGCCTTAAAAATAAAAGACCTCTTTTCATATCTTGCAGTTTCTTCAATGGACTACCACTTGTGGGAGCTGACATGCTAGTGATGCTATTTTATTGTTTTAATCAAATCTGAAAGTTGGCTCGCTTTCACATTATCGTTTTTGATGTGGTTGCCTCAGACTATAATAAAAACCTTTAAGCACTGACA
Organism: Erpetoichthys calabaricus; assembly: GCF_900747795.2. Lineage (NCBI taxonomy): Eukaryota > Metazoa > Chordata > Cladistia > Polypteriformes > Polypteridae > Erpetoichthys > Erpetoichthys calabaricus. The sequence continues at coordinate 221,994,795 of NC_041396.2, read as the reverse complement.
TACAGTTCTTATAGTTTCTCAGGCCTACTGCTCTAATGCCAGCAGCTGGCAATGGGAGGATGTTGCAGGTTCACTTAGCAAGTATAGCAGTACTCAATGGATAACAATAAACTGCAGGCATGTTGGATGGTGTAATATTTTTATGCAGTGAATTAAATCAGCCCTGTCTCCTCTTGCTATAACCTCAAATCTGATCTGTGCTTTAAGGAATATTGTCATGCTATATTTTATACCACATCATATGGTAAGGATAGAACTGAAAAAAGTGCTGGATCTCTTGAAAATTCTTTACAATGTAAAATGTACAGTTTTATCAACTAGTAGATTATTCTTGTGAGAAATACTGGTTATCTTGACTGTTAAAGTAATTCAGGCATTCATTTACTAGCTGTAAGTTCAAGATCTTGGGATGCCAGACGCATCAGGTGCATGGCCGGCATCGAAAGTGGCATCTTTAAGATGGACTGGTGAATGTGTGCGTGCCCTGTGATGGATTGGCATCCCATCATACCTCGTGTTGTTGAAATAGACAATGGCTTCTTGTGACTCTGTAATGGAATACCAGGGTCACATAATGGACAGATGGATGACAGAATTATAGTGGAAATGTGGACACGTGGGACCATATCAAGTGTCAGAGGAAGTGCCCCACAGCAGACTTCCAGAGCAGGCCCAGCAAATAGAACATAAAAGGCTGTGACAGTGTGAAGTGGTTTTAAAATGAATGCAGTGTAGCCTTGTGTTGTGATGATTACTGGTGTGATTGGCTTTTAATGCAACTCCTTTTCTAAAGGCAGGAGAAAAATAGTCCATCATGACTAAACCCTAAATGGAAGATTAACAAAATGTGCATTCCATTATTTGCATAAATATCATCTTGTCTTAATAAAATCACCGAGTTTAACTGTACTGTACACTTGAACAGTCTGACACAATATATAGTAGTTCAAGGTCAAGGTCTTTTTATTGTTACACATACAAAGTACAGCAAAATCCTTTTCCTTGCAGATACAATAATCAGAATAAAACATAAGACTAAAAAAAAAGCTCAAATGTAATTCTTTTATTAATAATAATCACAATAAATAGCCTGAAGTGGGCTGGCATCCTGCCTGGGATTTGTTCCTACCTTGCACCCTGTGCTGGCTGGGATTGGCTCCAGCAGACCCCCGTGACCCTGTGTTCAGATATAGAAGGTTGGAGAATGACTGCCTGACATGACTGACAATAAATAGCACTAAACACAGCATTATGTACATTTGAATCACAGAAGATATGGTATATAATGTTACTCAGTCATTTTCTAATCCATTTAGCCCTGAACAGGGTCACAGTGGGAAATGCAACAACTGCCATTAAAGGAGCTGGTGGACGACATTCACACAGACTCCACCTTCATTATTAAATGCCAGTGTGGGAGACAAAGCACTGGATGGCTTCCTTTCTGCTACATGGTATTTAAAATCTTTGTTCTGGCACTATGGAAATTTTTGTGATTATTCAGCATTATATATATATATATATATATATATATATATATATATATATATATTCCTATAATCTTGCTTTTCTGCATTTTGCATAAATGGCATTGTGAGTTTGTGAACTTGAATACATAATCATGCATTTTGCATTGTGTTGTGTTTCATAATATGAAATTCTTTGGTTTAACAGCTGTTTAATAAATAATATTAATAATAATATTAGTTGATTTATTTATAAACATTTAATACATTTAATGCAGCCGAAAAGTGGTATACAAAAATTATTATAAGAATTACTTGGAGAAAAGCTTAATTATAAAGATAAAACTAGACAACAGTAAAATAAGTTACAGATATACGTAAAATTGAATGTCTGTCTGTCTGTCTGTCTGTTTCCTATTCACTTCTACACCCTTTGACAATCTGGACCATATTTTGCATAATTTCTCGCTAGGACCTTAAGGACAATAAAACTACTTTGGATCCCAAAATTCTGACTCCAGTTGTCCCAGTGGGTTTTTTTCTTTCCTGTGTGCTACACTTTGCATACCAGTGCCACCTGCTGGCTCCAAGAAAGTGAAACATCTGAACAGACTGAAGGCAGACTAGCAGACAAGATGACCAGAGCTTAACATTACTTACTTGGGCAACACCGCACGCTGCTTCAATATACTGTAATATAAAAAGGCAAATCGTTCACTTTTGCAGGGGGGTGTTGGTTGTGGCTTGATCAAGAGTGGGAGCGCAGCACAACATAAATGTGAATCAAAAGCATTTCTTCATAATTTAAGCACTACAAACTATCCACCTTGAAATAAGATGAGTCAGACACAACAGTGTTCATGGTTACAACCCTGCAAGGAGTTACCGCAACTTTGGAATTCAATCATAACCAAAAATAACAAATTCTCGACTCATGAGAGCAGAGACATTGATAGAGAGGTAGTATGGATAAAAGATGAGACAGCCAGCAATAAGAACAGGGTCACCATTTAAAACATGTGTAAACCTTTGCTTTCCTTCATTAACCCATTCGACAAATATACCCAGGCAATGCTTGGTACTTTGGTTAGTACACATATATATATCTATATATATAAAATTATTTTGGCGTTTGAAACGGAAATTACGTATGACCACGTGATATGGAAATTACGTATGAAACGGAAATTACGTATGACCACACAATATGGAAATTACCTATGACCACAGAACATATTATAATACAGGAACTAATCACTTCATTTGTGGACGCCATTTTTATATCGTCTTTACGAATTGTTATTATTTGTGTGCACCCCGCGTCGCCCTCTCCCACCCCTCCTGTATGGACTACAGCACTGAGCCGTCCGCCGCCAGGTGCATTCTGACAGAGAAGTTTTATTTATTTGTCCACATGACTGTCGCTGAAACTGACACATTCTAACTTTTTTTTAGTTGGCAGTACTTGATAGTAGAAGAGAAGAGGAAAACAGCTTTGCATCTTTCTACTTTTTAACTGCGCCGAGCTGTAAACAATGTGAAGACGAGGCTGCTTTCAGCTGCGACGGGTCTTGAGAACAAAGTGGACGCTGGGAGGCGCGGAATGTCGGGCTGCTCTGCCGGGTCGAGAGCTTTGCAGTTTTGGGCAGCGTCCTCCCTTCTCGCACAGTTTGTGACACTTCAAATCCCCCATCGGCTCCTGGGAGATTGGAAATCTTTGCGAATGAGTGTAATCTGCGCCATCGAAGCAGGACTCTGTTTGTAAATTGCCCTGCACAACTACTTACTGTCCCTTAAGGTGAGTTCGGGTCACTACAACCCCACAACATTCAAGATTGCTTTTGTGATTAATTATTTTAACAAGTAAATCACAGGCATGTAGTGCAAGGTTGTCAGGCAAAAATTTGGATGATCACATAGAAGATCTAATTTCTACTGTATACCACAGCGGTCGTGTAGCGCTTTTCACAAGGGATCTACTACTTACCTGTTGTGTTATAGTGCCTTTAAAATGTAGTTTACCCGAAACCACTCCAGTAGTGCTCAATGTATCTTTACTTCTTAAATGTTAATGTTTTACTGTTTAATAACTTATAGCAGGGGTGGGCAAAGTCATTCCTGGAGGGCCGCAGTAGCTGCGGGTTTTTGTTCCAACCCAGTTGCTTAATTAGAACACAATCCTTGCCAATAATTACATTTCATGGCTTGTTAGTGTTTTAACTCTGCTATGTCAAGTCATTCTCATATCCTAGATTTTTTTTCCATTCTAAGGATATCATCCAAATACTTTGAAGTGTAAAACGGATGGGTAATTCTCAATCCTTCACTTTTTTCTCTTCTCTTTCCTTCCAAGTATTTAATTAAGCCAAATAGTGTACAATAAATACACACAGGTGCAAAGGGTAACAAGCAAAATGGATAACTGCTGGTTTCTTTTGTCATTTGCATCTTATTGATAATAAGGAGCAATTAAAAACCGAGAATGCAGCTGTTTAAGACTTAAATATGCAATAAGGGTTCAAAATCTTAATGAGGGAGATAACTAAAATGAAGCAGAAGATGTTTCTTGAGCAATAAGTGCTTCTTATTAAGAAATTGGGTTGGAACAAAAACCTGCAGCCACTGCGGCCCTCCAGGAATGACTTTGCCCACCCCTGACTTATAGACTACATTTTATTTTTTTCCCTTGCACTCAGTGAGCGAAGCCAATGGGTAATCAACTAGTATATATATATATATATATATATATATTGGGGCCACTGTTGCCCCTTTAACTCCAACAGACAAACGCTCAGGACATAAAGTAAAAGCAATAAGAAGCATTTTAATCCTTTTCTTTTTATTAATAGTGCCCAAAGAACCACAGCCACAATATCACAGGCAATAAACACAATCAATAGAAATATCTCTCTTTATCTATCTCCTCCACACCTCCCAGCAAGCTTTGTCCACCTTCATCCGACTCTGGCTCCCTTACTGGGTCTTCAGTAGTTCTTTATATAGTTCTTGACCCAGGTGATTTGCCAGAACTTCTGTGTCAGCCCAGAAGTACTTCTGGATTTCCGTCCTCATGACTTGACGGTATCTCCAGGCTATAAGAGAAGACCTCCCCCGGTCCTTCCATAGCACCCCCTGGCGACACCTTCAGCACCCAACAGGGTTGAGATAGCGAACTACAAGTCCCAGGATGCCCTTTTTAAACATTTGTAAATTATTGTTGCTCTAATTAAAGCAGTGTTATGTAAGTGAATACTGGTGTTAGAGTTGGAGGTAACTGTGATGAACCAAAGAGTCTTTTTCTCTTCAATTCTTTTGGAAAATTCTTTTGTTCCAGTGATGTTTCTGTGAACAACTAGATTATTAAAGTGGGTGTAAACCACATGTTATTTCCTGATGCTGACAATATCGTAACTCATTTATAAATTTTCACAATATCGTACATCATAACAACATCTCACAACATTCAATCAATAAATGGTATGCAGTTCATAAATGCAGGAAAGTTGCTGTTACAGTAAGGGTGGTGTAGCACCCACAACTTCAGCACACAGCACCTGAGGTTTGTGACTGGTAAAGTTATAAAGTTGATTCAAAATCAATTAAGAGGACAGAGAGAGAGAGAGAGAGGTTAGGAGCACGCGCTGATACAGTGCATTGCCACACCCACCACATGACAAACCAACTCAGGATCCCAGATTAGGACCTGAGTGCAGCCATGTATAGTTCAGATGGAATGGAACAGTGTGAGGTTTTTTATGGTGGCTGAAGTGCCAATTCTGCCACCAACCCCCAGGTTTTTCTCTGCAGGTTGGAGGGCCTACATGCAGGGCTGGATGAAGATTAACATCATACCCAGGACGGAGCAATTGCAGGTTAAATGCCTTGCTCAAGGGCCCAACAGGGTAGAGTCCATCCATCCATCCATTTTCCAACCCGCTGAATCCGAACACAGGGTCACGGGGGTCTGCTGGAGCCAATCCCAGCCAACACAGGGCACAAGGCAGGGAACCAATCCTGGGCAGGGTGCCAACCCACCGCAGAGGGTAGAGTCACTTTTGGTATTTACAGGATTTGAACCGGCAACCTTCCAATTGCCAGTGCAAATCACTAGCCTCAGAGCCACCATTCTGCCCCAAAAAATCAATTTAAAGGCAATTAAAAATGACAGCCAGGTTTACTTTTTTCCCTTTTATAAAAACAGTGTAGGGAGGAGCACTGTAAATGAATATACAGTACACACATGAACAATCCACAAATGACCCTCTTCTGGCATCATATTAAGAAAGCACATGCTGGACCTGCACAAATGGCTTATGACCAGAGGGGTACTCCATTTTTTTTCTCTAATGTACAGATATTGTGTTTCCATCAGTTACTGAATCAGTTTAGTCCACTCTGAATAGCTTCTCATAATCCACACAGGTGGTGCAGTGGTAGCGCTGCTGCCTCACAGTAAGGAGGTCGTGGGTTTGCATCCCAGGTCCTCCCTGCATGGAGAGTGCTTTGAATAGTGAGAAAAATGTAAAAAATAAATGTAAAGAACTATTATTATTATTATTGTAATTTAGGGACCGCATGCTCATTTTCCCTGTGTAAAACTGTTTTTGTTTTCTGACGCTGTTAAAAGTCGAAGCCAACACATACAATGCATTTATAAAGTAGTTAATGTTTACTTTGGTAAAAGACTCTTTGAGTACAGGTACTTCACTACTGGGGAGAAAAACAAAAGATTTTGTAGAAGGATTTTCTTTGTTTGTTTTATTTTTCTGCAATTCTGATAATGGATGGCTTGATAATCCGTTAGTGGAGATGATGCACCAATTCACGTGTTCTCTCTTTAACAGGCTTGGGCAATTCATAACATTGTAAACCAGTAGGTTATTTTAGATTGGCGACTTTGGATTACCCCGGCCCTGTGTGAGTCTGGAAGTGTTTCGTTTAAGTGCCCTGCGATGGGCTGGCAAACTATTCAAGAGCTACTTCCCGCTTTGAGCTTGATGCTGACAGTGCAATGAAATACGCAGAGCACTGTGAAAATCAGAGTCCCTTGTACTTTGAGGCATTTTATTGGCCTCTGAATTTTCATTACATTTCTATAGATTCTCGCTCCTAATTGGATAACGTGAGAACCTAAAACGGTTGGATTCTCATATAGTGAATTGATTCCTGTTATACTGCACGTGCACAAGATTTGTGTTAATGCCAATATTGGCTAAGTATACTTCTGTAAAACCTGTCATGAATTTATTTGAACATGTAATTATGTTGCAAATGTACTTATCACCAGCAACTTGCCCTTTAACTCTGATGGAAAACAGACTTTTATTAATGTTCCTGCTCTGAATTACATGCATCTTACTGCTACATTCATGCTGAAACCTATTTACTGTACAAACTCTCATATGGCTGAAGTACACTCACACTTGATACCGCTGGTGAACATGAAGAGGTTATGCTTGCAGCATGGGGCACCAGGCAGGAGTCATACCTGAAAGATGTGCTAGTATATCAATAGACACTGCTTCACACACATACATACACATTCAAAACAACAAAATTATACAAACACAAACTCTGTGACTCTGGTAGAAATGAAATCTGGTGTTATATCAATATGTCTTTTGTAAAATTAAACAGATACTTTATATATAGGTTTCTGTTTCCTATTCACTTCATACATATCCCAAGAAGAGAAAATAAAAAGCTAAGGCAATATGTCTAGTTGTAAAGAGGCAGAACGTTTGCAAAATTGTGTAATATTATAATTTAAAACATTTTTGGGAGGATAGGGAAGGAAGATTTCATAGTACAGACAGAAAGAAACAACCCCTTAAAAACAATAATGGTTCTATTCCTCACTGTAAACCAGACAAGTCACCAAACTAGGTTTTCACAGAAACCAATTCATCATCTGGCAGTTGTTTTTGGAATTTCAAGGATCGGGAAAATAACGCTTAAAAAATATGACTGGTAGAGTTATGAAGCAATGGCGCAAGATAACATTTTTTTCTTATATTGCCCAAAATCACACAAGGAATGCCTCAATGGGCTTTAATAACCGCTATTTTTTGACAACCCCTCAGTCTTGACTCCCGAAGAAGACAAGAAAAGATCAAAAACACAACAGCTAAATTGCCATGGGTACACGTGACATTTCTGTGAGTTCAACTGTAGCATATAATGAATTACTTACCAACACAATATAATTAACAAGATTATAAGTTACAACATTCAAAAGATTTACCTGAACTGGGTGACAGATGTGAGGGGACTAACAGAGGTGGATAAAGATGAGAGAGAGAGGGAGGAGATGACTATCACAAATGCCATTTGTAGTAGAAGCCATTTATGTCTTAAGTTTCAGTGTGTCCCAAGTCTGCCTGCTTACGTATATAAGACAGTTCCATTCAATCTCAACTTTTAAATCCAAGGAAAGACATCTACGATACTGGGAGCATTAGAATCAGCAGATGGAAAGATTCTTTCATTGTATTAGATGGCCCAGTACAGCCTCTACTATACAATGCCCAGGAGGGGTTGGGAGGCCAGTTGGCTGAGGTTTACAGAAGTGTGACTTTCTCTGATTTTATCTTTCATATTCTCTGTTGTCTAACTGACCACGGGTACCCCAGAAGTTTATTTTCTCCAGGCAGTCTGCTGACTGGATGTTTAGTATTTCTGTCCTCCGTTGTCAACTGGCCATAGTTCAACATAATATTATTGGACAAATAATGATGGGCTCTATTTATGTTAATCAGTTTTGAAACACTTTTTTCTTGTCTGTTTAAACAAATCTGTTTCTTGTGTACCTGAGTTCTCATTATGTAATTAGTAATTTGTAAAGTATATATTTGTATCTACCAATAATCTTGTCACAGTGCTCTCCGCCTGCTCTCAGTGAAGACAGGTTTATAAAGTAAACTGAATTGAAATGAACTGAATTGTCACTCGGGAACAAGATGTTGATGACAGAAGCCAGGGCAAACAATGGGTAGAAGACATGGAGGTGAGCAGTTGTGTTGTTGGCATGAAAATTCTAGTGGGGCCAAATAAACCTGGGAGAGAGAAATGCGGCAAATACACCTGCAGACTGTCAAAAGTGACGAAGACCTCCTGAGATGCCAGCCATGAAAGAAGCCTGTGCAGTGGGTGGGTGTGTGAAAGATGATCTTCTGCTTAAAATATTTTTTATTTGGAATAACTACATTTTTTTGTGGTTTTGGGTGCTTGAGAAATTGAGCTTATGTTATTATATTTGCTTTTTCTGGACTAGTTTTGAATTTTGTTCATGTTATGTTTGTATTTTACCATTTCACCATTTTGTTTTTCATTGACATCACAATTTTGTGGTCTTGTGGCAATGAAGGGATGCATCATTGTAGGAGTGGTTTCCATCAGTCACCTGCTTATGAGGCATCTAAGATTGTGGATTCATTATAAAATTTATGTCCTAGCTAAAATTATTGGTTCTGACTTCTGGCAATTCTGGCCTTTCTGGCCTTCCAAGTTCCTTCTTTCTAGAAGTATATCCACTCCTTGACTTAAATCCACTGGCCTGGGTATGTGTCTGTCAATGAGTTTCATGAAGAATCGTGACTTGGATCGATTCACAGACTTAGTGAAAGTGAGTTCAAATTGTGACTGGTGTGAGGCAGTAGCAGCAATGTGAATGTGCGAGTAGTGGACATCACAGAGAAATGACTATAGAAGCTACATGGAAGGGTAGCCTGAAAAGCTCGCATATTGAAATCTTTTTAGTTAGCCAATAAAAGGTGTCATTTCGCTTGACTTGTCATTACATCCATAATGGCTAACACAGTACAACACCCTAGTGCTCATGTCTAGAAGAAAAGAAGAAGTAAGGAGGAGAAAACAAGCCTGGGAAGAGTTGCAGACTGCTCAGGGCTAACTGGATGCAATTCTGCTTTGACTGAGGTTAAGAGTGGCTCAAGCAATGCAGAAGAAAGGAAAAAGGAAAAACACATGTGGCTTGTTCTACATTATGGGTGTAGACTTTTACAAATATACGTGTTGTGAATTCAGCTCCTGTCCCATAGCTCCATATACCTGTGTTGACTACCTGCCTTGTCACTGTGATGTTATCATGAATATTCCAGTTTCCTTTCATATTACAAAGGTTGCAGTCCAGGTTGACTGGCAACTTTAAACTGTCCAGATGCCAGCAAACAGAGACATGCACAGAGTGGTGGCTACAGTGGCTCAGGCAGTGATGAGCAAAGTGCTTTGTTAAAGCTAGATAGGCTATCTATATGGAAATAAAGAATGGTCTATGACAGGGGTGGGCAACTCCTGGAGAGCCACAGTGGCTACAGGTTTTCATTCTAACCATTTTCTTAATTAGTGAATAGTTTTTGCTACTAATTAACTTCATTTAATTTACCATATATACTCACGGATACATTCTCCCATGGATAAGTCGTATAATTTCTGGCATTTTATAATGTCAGTCGTATAAGTCGAATGCGGAAAACTCACGCTATTGGTCCAAGAGATTATGATATGCTAATGCCCACCTGAGAGAGTAACCACGGAGCACACTCCTATGTATTGTGCCTACTTGACCACACGGTAATATCTGAACTATTCCGAAGCGACGTTCGCACTGATTTGTATTTTCTTGTATCTCACACCCTCATACACCTTTATTGTAAGAGCATCCCTTATCTACAATGGAGCGTTCGATCAGAAGAAAATATGAAGCTGGTTTTAAATTAAAAGTCGTTGAAGTAGCAAAAGAAATTGGTAACTGCGCTGCTGCAACAAAATTTGATGCATCTGAGAAACTGATGCTAGATTGGAGGAGGCAAGAAGATGTAAAAAAAAAATTTAAATTTAATTTACTGCCTCACAACTCAAGGCTGAGAACAATCCTTCAATGTCACAACAGAAACAGAGACTGTCGACTTGTGCAAAAAATTTGGTTATATCATGATGTCAGCCTCGAAACACTGGTGACAGCAAACACCATTCCTGCAGTCTCGAACCCAGCAGCTCGGCTTTTCTTTTGACAGACCCAAATCTCTGACCAAATCGTTCAATTCGGACTGTGTTATCAGATGTGGAATTGCCTGATGAGCACAGTTCAAAATCTGGGTCAATGTCACTGTCAGTACCCTGCAGTTTCATCATATGGTTCGTCTAAGGTCCAATCCTCTGGTGATTTCAGAATTGGAAGACTGTCGTCATGCGGCATGGGTCTCATTGCTGAAGGCAGATTAGGATATTCAATTGACTTCTTGTTTTTGGCAGAGAAACCAGACACATTAGTCAAACAGAAGTAACAGTCCGTCACATGGTCTTTCTGTTCTCGCCATATCATCGGAACAGCAAATGGCATCGTCTTTTGAGTGCCTCTGAGCCAGGCTCTCAGACTGACAACAAATGTCGCACAGAAAATGTGAGGCGCTCATTCCATGTCTTGATCACCAATTTTGCAGCCGAAATACAGATGATAAGCTTTCTTCTCAAGAGCAGTCATTCAACGTCTCTGAGGCAGAAGTGTTTATTCTCCACAGATATAGCAGAATGTATCGCGGCTGTTACGACATTGACGAGACATATTGCCCGACACCAAAACGTCTATAGCATCAAGCTTACTTACTGTTAATATTGCTACAGATATTAACAGTACTGATACTATACATACACACTGACCATCTATATTAACCAAATGAGCAGGATCAGTGTATGCAAGCCACCTTTATAGCATTCTGAGACAGCGTCAAGCTTGTTCAGACCTGCCCAGGATGTCAACTTCCACAGAACAGCTTCCAACCTGGCCTGATTCCATGCCTGGACATGCCCAGGCTGCACAAACCGTTGTTGATAAGTCACTTACGGGAGCAAAGATGTTTGGATACAAATATAAGAAAAAATCATGACAAAGCTGAAGATTTCTCTGAAACGGTACGTGATCAGCACCCTAAAATCTATAAGAAACACCCAACAGTGTTCAAGAAGCAAAAACTTTGTTGTGCAGTGAAATTACTCATTCGTTTTAGGCTTCAAATTGCTTGGATGATACATGTATCATTAGAAAGGAAAAAAAAAATCTATGATTTAAGAATGAACTGACATGATAGAGTTAAAACACAATCCATTAAATTAAATAAGATCTGTTATTGGTGAGGATTGGCTTCTAATTAAGCAACTGGGTTGGAACAAAAACTTGCAGCCAATCCGGCTCTCCGGGATCGGAGTTGGCCACCCCTAGTCTAAGATAATTATTGCTAATAATTTCATAAGAATGTATAGCTGTGTGCTGGCTGTGTTGGTTTGTGTAATAATATGACGTGGAAGGTAGCTGTAATGTAACTGCACAACCTTCACATATTCACTTGCTTATAACAGCAGATTTTCTGCTTTGCTTGTTACAGTGCTGTGCTGTGATGTGATGTGAACTCTTACCATTAAGATTGGAAGAACCTGCATTTAAATTTCATGTAATTTCATTAGAACTCTTTTTAACAACCTATCTACTGATCTTTTATAAACATAATGAAGACCAAAAGAAGCCTTTGTTAAGGTCTTGTTACATAAGAGGAATGAGTAATAGATGCAGTTTTCCAGTATCTGAAATGTTACCAAATTCCTCTATTTGCTCTTTCATCTTTTTAAGTTATATTACGAAAACAAAGTATACTGGGTGCGCAGTAGAGGGTGTGTTGTGTCATTTCTAATAATCTAACATAATATACAATGATTTTCTGCTAAATGGGTGAATTTTTTAGTGCCCCTGAAGTTACATCCAAACTTCTGATATAATTAAGAAATACTACAATAAAAGTGTGGAACAAGTTGTTTCCAGGATTAAAATACAACAAATGCTGCCCTTCCAACCTTTTAAGTCTTTGTCCACCAAAAGGTCTATATACGTCACTCTGAGCCAGTGTGTGTATAGTGTATGTGTAAGTGGGCCCTGTGATGGACTGGTATTCAGTTCTGCTAGAAAACATTCCAGTCATTAGTAATCAAATTGGATCAAACAGATTTTGGAAAATGAATAAATTAATAAACTATATACTGTAGCTGTAGTTAAAGATTATTTAAGTGCTCAATCTGTTCCAGCGGTTCCATGTACTAATCAAATTATAAACCAAAACACCACATTTACTGAAACAAAAGCAATCAATGAGGAAAATGAGAAAGGGAATGCGGTCCAGGGAATAATACTCGTTTTGACAACATGATAAATGTAGTATTCAGAGAGACTGAGACATTAACTCAAGATACATGAATTGAGATTAAATTCATTGGATAATTTGTGAATATTACACTTGAAAGCAATTAAGAAAAATGTAGCTTCAGTATGAATAATCTCATGATCGGAATTCTTAGGACATAAATAAATTCGGAATATGGGATATATACCCACAGGGGGATATAACGAAAAACAATAAAATGTCATGCAAGTAAAGACATGTAATAGATGTTATGAAGGAATTGCATTAAAATATTCAGAATATCACTTTGAAGAATAGACTATACATTTTTGATGTGGACAAATTTGTTGAAACCCTTACAGCTCATTGAAAAAGTGCAGTGTGCCCCATGAAAACGGGTTAAGTGAAAAGCAATTGTCCCATGTGTACCTGCATGCCTTTGATATGTCATTGAGTAAAGCAAAGCCAAGTGAGAGTAGCGATCAAGTATTGCTTATTCTACAAAGATATCCTAAAATGGCCTAAACCCCTAGAAAAGATCATAAATAATTGGATTCAAGTGATTTTTCAAATTGGCTGATTTCTTTAATTAGTATCACACGTGTCTCTAATCATGCAAACAGTCATTCAAACTATTTAGATGGAGAAAAGTAATCACTCTACTGTTTAGTATCTTTGTGTGTCCCACACTGAATGTGGACCAAAGAAAGCAAAGGAGAGTGGAGTCTGAGCAGATTAAAATGAAAATTATAGACAAAGATGTTAAAGGCAAAGGCTACAAGACCATCTCCAAGCAGCTTGATGTTCCTGTGATAAGAAATATTATTAAGATGTTTAAGGTCAATGGGACTGTATCCAACCTCCTTGGAGGCAGCTGCAAGAGGACAATCAACCATAGAATAGGAAAAAGGATAGTGGGAATGGTAGACAAAAAGCCAAGGACAACATTGAAAGAGATACAAGCTCCAAGGTCAAGGTCCATCAGTGTCTGATCACACCATTAATCGCTTATTTGAATGACAGTGGGCTCAATAGAAGAAGATCCAGAAGGACTCCACTGGTGAAAGAAAAACAAAAATGTCAGAGAGGAATTTGCTAAAGTGCATATTTACAAGCCACAATGCTTCTGGGAGAATATTCTTTGGACAAAGGAGATAAACGTGGAACTTTCTGGCAAGTCACATCAGCTGTATGACCACAAATGAAAACAATGAAAAGAACACCATACCTACAGTGAAACATAGAGGCTCAGTTATGTTTTAGGGCTGCTTTGCTGCATCTCACATAGGGTGCCTTGATTTTGTGCAGGGGACAATGAAAACACAAGACTATCAAGACATCCTGGAGTATTGCCCAGTTGTTTGCAAGTTCTGTGTCAGTCTCAGGTCATGGATCCTTCAACAGGATAATGACCCAAAACACTCAGCTAAAAGCACACAAGAATGGCTAAGAACAAAACATTGCACTACTCTGAAGAGGCCTTCTAAGCCCTGATTTGAATCCTGTACAACTTAAGTGATACATGCAATCCGGAGAAGGCCCCCTTCAAACCTGGCAGAGATAGAGCAGTTTGCTCAGGAAGAGTGGGCCACACTACATGTTGATGGGTGCAGAAGTCTCATTGAGAGCAACAGGAACCACTTGCTTGCAGTGATTTGTACAACAAAACATTAGGTTAATGGTCCAATCACTTTTATCCATGCAATTTTCATTTGTGTTATTATTTGAAATATTCTGTTGAATCAAAACTTTAAAGCAAAGTTAGATTTTTAATAAATTCAGAATAAACAATGATGGTTGCCAATTACTTTTGTAATTCTTTTCAGTTATTTCAGAGACAATAGTGGGTTTTTTCTCTTTCGTGGAGGGGTACCAAACAATTTGTCCACGTCTGTAGTTTACGGTTTTATCAATGACCCAGACAGGCTTCATTCCACTTAGAAAGTTCACCCTTTATTTTTTTAATTATAGTCCAATATGACTTAGATTCAGCCTCCATGTGAGTTGGAGGAGCCAGCTGTCCTGTAGCCTTCTTATTGCTTAACTCACGCTGACAAAAAGGATGTAAAGAAAACTGACAGTCAAAAGCATTGGTCTGAACCGATCCAAAGTGAAACATTTTGTTGGGTCCTGCTGAGGTGCTATTAAGCAGCATTAGTTTATGTAATAAATGTTCACAGTGGCTGGGTAGGTCGTGTACGAAAATGTCAGTGTTTTCAACACTGTTTCATTAGTTCACAGTGTACGTGAGGTCATTACATTCTAGCAACATCTCAGGACCAAAATCAGAAAAATGTATAAAAACTTAAAACACCATTGTGAAAGCAGCATGTTAATGAACTCCTTGCTAGCTTCATGCTACTGCTACACAAGTGTTTATATTCCCTTTGGAAGCCACATTCATACAATTTTGAAACAAACACAAAAACACATATTTCTGATAGATAGACAGACAGACAGACAGACAGACAGACAGACAGACAAACAGACAGACAGACAGACAGACAGACAGACAGACAGACAGATAGATAGATAGATAGATAGATAGATAGATAGATAGATAGATAGATAGATAGATAGATAGATAGATAGATAGATAGATAGATAGATAGATAGATAGATAGATAGATAGATAGATAGATAGATAGATATCTTCAGCAGAAAACAGCAGGGATGCTACGCTAATCCACTCTCACAGCACATTCATAAACTCGTCAATATTCACTTATAGTGCACACATCATTGGGCAGTGAGAGGAAGCCACAAACCGGGAACAAAGCCTACATTTATATGGTAAGCTGGTGTAAACACAATGCAAGTGGTGACCTGGCTGGGAGTCAGTAGATGGACCTTGAAGATTTGGTAGTGAGTAACACCAGGCACTACACAGTCATACCACTCACGCTGGCATAGCTTATTATCTACTGTGTTTCTAATACTTCAAGAAGAAAATGAAGTTCTGATCTGAAAGTGCCTAAGATGGTGCTGGTTACATCAGTTTTTTTTTTCTGTGCATTAATATTTGAGTGACATGTACTCCATTCCAGCTCTCATCTCACCCTCTAAAAATTGATGAAGGACTTAAAGCAGGGGTGGGCATCAGTCCTGGAGGGCTGCAGTGGGTGCAAGTTTTTGTTCTAGCCCAGTTTCTTAATGAGAAGTCAGTTATTGATGATGAAGCACTTATTGTTCAAGTGACATTTCAATGCTTCATTTTAGTGGTCTCGCTTGTTAAGGTTCCCCACCCTTAATTGCTTATTCCAGTCTTAAACAGATACATTCCATGTTTTTCATGGCTCCTTATTAGCCAAATGATAAAGGAGCCAGCAGTTCTCCATCTAACTTGTTTCCATGTACACCTGTATAGATTCATCATGCACTGTTTGGTTTAATAAAACGCTTAATAGAAAAAATTTGGACCCTAGGAACCAAGTTACCTGAACTATTCTATAACATTTCAGTTATTATTTACCGCTTCGTAGGTGGTCTTTCTAATCATAAAATAAGTCATTATGATAGCAATTGACAAGAAAAATTCATAATTAATTGCAGAATTATTCAATTTGCTATAATTCTCAGGATATTATCAAATCTTTGAGGGTTCCCCTAGAGTGACTCTCTCTCTTTTGCACAATTTGGCTCAAAAACTAATCAGCACATCGTCATCTCATAACAGGCACAGGTTTTGAGTTTGGTACTGTATCTTTCCATCCAGCCATTTTAGCTCTAGACCAGGCTGTGTCACACAGACACACACATACAAATACACCCATCTTCGAGATACATCAATGTTTTCGGTATGAGGGGACTGGAGTTCGAACTTTTTAACGAAACCTTTGATGAATCTAAAACTTTCAAGCTCTTCCCCAACAGACGACAGGTTATGGTAGGGAAGGGCACAAAGCAAAATGTGACAGACTGAAAATTATTCGTTTTAGGCTTCAAATCATTTGGATGTTATTCTTGGGAAGAAAAAATCTGTGATATAAGAATCTAATATTACAGACTAACAAGACATAAAATTAAATAAGGTCTCAGACGGGCAAGGATTGGTTTCTAATTAAGTAATTGGGTTGGAACGAAAACCTGCACACACTGTGGTCCTCCAGGACCAACATCACCCACCCCTGGCTCAAAGTAACAACTTGATTATTTTCTTCATAATAATACATTATTTCCCATTAATCTTCACTTGCCTAAACTGACAAAATTCATATCCTTTAGTCTTCACCATTTACACCCTGTACTACTGGAGTTAGTCTACTACTTTTTCTGGTGTGTCCTTCCCGAGATATGGAGACAACAGTTTCACAAAATACCCCAGATGCTGTCAATATAAATCTTTACAATTAAACTAAAAAAATAAACTTTAGTTTTACTATTAAACTTCAATGGCCGCATTCTGTTTCTGGCCAAGTTTGAAATTCGTCCAGCTTTATCTGCTGGGACTTAGCTGACCTTCATGTATTTGGTAATGTACATAATTAAGCATCATCTCTAAATATAACAAATGTGTTTGCTACATTTTTACCTACATTTTTTTAAAGTAAGGAAAACAATGGGTTCATCCTCATCCATAGGGGAACCCACTTAAATAAAAAATAATTCTTGCATACTTAATATTTTTGCTAAAAATTCTTCCAAAATCTACCTGCACACAACACTCCCTGAAGAAGTTTTATGATTAGTCCCTAATGGAGTTCTGTATCAAAGGCTTTTTGAAGATCAGTGCAGATAGACTCTACTACTTATGAATATTTTTGCTGCTTTTTGAAACTCCAGTATATTAGTAAACTAGGATCTCCCTCTTCATATTTTATGGTGACTGTCAAAACATCCCAGTGTAGCTGGAATTTTCTATCCTGTCTTTAAAACTGATATATTTATTTACTTGAGACATAAGTTGTCCTACCTGACCACAACTACTCCTTCGAAATTCTTCCTATTTGCACTTTTACTGGGCCAGACCTAAGCACAAGGCTGACCAGCACTGTCATGGTAAACAATTGTAAATTTTTGTAAACAGCTCTGTCCCACATTAACAGATGGACCTGTAAAACATTTAAGCATTATGATCCTCAAAGTGTTGTAAACATCCATGGACAACCTAAAGGACGTTTGTATCTGTGATATTTTAGCTAAGACAAGACTCTCTGCTTCCATGGGCTGGCACAGAATGACTTTGAAAGCCATAGGAGCTAAGACCATTTGGACTGCATTGGTCTTCTCTCAGTTGCTGATACTTAGAACTGCAAGCCTTTCCTAGTAAAGTAGGCCGCTGCTGAATTGCACATCTCTATAAATGGGTTTTGTATCTGTAAGTTTTTTACCTTGTGAAACCGATTTGGGCTCTAATTATTTTGGTTTATTTTTACAAAATTAATATTTCATGTCATTTCTTTCGTTTGTTTATGCCTGGAGATGTGTCACGTGACCGCCATTGGAGCATTGGTGATGTAAATAGTAGTTATGCTATAATAATGGCGGCAGTTCCATGTGTTGGTATTCCTCAGTTGGATAAGCTTCAAAAACTCTTTAGCAGTAGTTAGTTTGTAATCCAAACAGGCCAAGCGCTATGCTTTGTTTCAGGTTTCTGATCTCCTTTCCGTCTTTGACTTTGATTTAAAATTTTTCCCTGAGCCGTGGTCGCTTATGGTTCTTTAAGGTCTTCCAGTTTCTTACTGGGCCTGGGCCTAATTCTCATGTTATCGCTCACAATAACCCCTGGAGACACTGTCTCATAATGTCAGCTTAGTATCTTTTGGTGTTGTATCTTTTATTAAGCTCCGGCAGAGGTGGACTTGAAAGGGAGTTATGAAGATATTTAGCTCATCTCATGAAAGAAGTAGTAATTTCTACACAAAACAGCACTGATTTCGATGGCTTAATAAGACAATCATGAGCTTCTTTAGGGTCTTTAGAACTTTGAAAAGTTGTGCAGGACTTGTGATTATTTGTATTAGTCTGTAGCAGTGCTACAACTTGATGGACTTCATTTCCCAGGTCCTCCGAAAGGTACTGCCCTCACTCGACGGGTACAGGGGCTGTTGGGGACAAGAAGGACTCGGGGGAACTTTAAAAGAGAGACAGCTAAACAGAGAAGGAGCACCGTTGTTTGTTTGTCATCACCATTGTTGTTTGTCTGTGTGGATATTACGTGGTTGTCCTGCATTACTGTTGTATTGGATTCAAGTTTTGTTTCATGCCCGTCTGCATCGTCTTTGTCAGAGGGAGTGCTCCCACGCATCTCAACATGAAACGCTTGAAAAACGGTAGGACAAACTTTATATTCACCTCTACAGTTCACAGGATCTGCCACCCCCCAGCTTCATTTGCATCCATTACATGGGACTGATTCATGGACATTGTTGTAGGTGTTTATTGTTGTGCAACGTATTTGTTACTGCCGAAGGAGAAGGGGGTGGAGGGAGTTGTCTGATTTTTTGTTCGTTATATTTGATTTCCATTTAATATATTATTCATTCATTTGATTTAGCGGATTCATGTCTCGGTCTGTGAGTGAGTATGGGTCAGGCCAAGGCTGGGTGCGTTCCTGGAATCCTCACCAAAATAATAAATAATTCTCTGTCCCATCGACGGTGTGAATCTGAGCAGCACCAGACCGCTACAAGTCTATCCCTACTTTGTATCACATTTCTGTGACTATTCACTGATGGCTAATATTCTGAATGAATATTTTTTTACCACTGACTTCATCAGTAATAGTATTAGTAATAGTCCTCTGCAGTGTTCTCTTAACATTTATATTTCCAGATTCACAGCAACCCTTGGTCCATGATTCACAAAAACCTTCACATACTTTTAACCCTGGCTTTGTCTCAAAATATGTTGCTCTGCACTTATGCCCCACCATTCAGACACAAAGCCACATTGCATCTCGTAAGTCTTTGTTTTGTCCTCCTGCCTGCCAGCAGGCAAAATCTCTGCTTTTCGAACCCAAATTCTCCTCCAAGTACATTACTGGGAAGAAGAAAAAAGGCAAAAAATGGTCAATATGGCAAATTAGTACTGTACTTGTCAAACTGGCCAGCAAAAAATCTTTTATTTTCATTACAGTGCATCCAGAAAGTATTCACAGCGCATCACTTTTTCCACATTTTGTTATGTTACAGCCTTATTCCAAAATGGATTAAATTCATTTTTTTCCTCAGAATTCTGCACACAACACCCCATAATGACAATGCGAAAAAAGTTTACTTGAGATTTTTGCAAATTTATTAAAAACAAAAAAACTGAGAAATCACATGTACATAAGTATTCACAGCCTTTGCTCAATACTTTGTCGATGCACCTTTGGTAGCAATTACAGCCTCAAGTCTTTTTGAATATGATGCCACAAGCTTGGCACACCTATCCTTGGCCAGTTTCGCCCATTCCTCTTTGCAGCACCTCTCAAGCTCCATCAGGTTGGATGGGAAGCGTCGGTGCACAGCCATTTTAAGATCTCTCCATAGATGTTCAATCGGATTCAAGTCTGGGCTCTGGCTGGGCCACTCAAGGACAGTCACAGAGTTGTCCTGAAGCCACTCCTTTGATATCTTGGCTGTGTGCTTATGGTCGTTGTCCTGCTGAAAGATGAACCGTCGCCCCAGTCTGCGGTCAAGAGCATTCTGGAGCAGGTTTTCATCCAGGATGTCTCTGTACATTGCTGCAGTCATCTTTCCCTTTATCCTGACTAGTCTCCCAGTTCCTGCCGCTGAAAAACATCCCCACAGCATGATGCTGCCACCACCATGCTTCACTGTAGGGATGGTGCCAGGTTTCCTCCAAACGTGATGCCTGGCATTCACACCAAAGAGTTCAATCTTTGTCTCATCAGACCAGAGAATTTTCTTTCTCATGGTCTGAAAGTCCTTCAGGTGCCTTTTGGCAAACTCCAGGCGGGCTGCCATGTGCCTTTTTCTAAGGAGTGGCTTCCGTCTGGCCACTCTACCATACAGGCCTGATTGGTGGATTGCTGCAGAGATGGTTGTCCTTCTGGAAGGTTCTCCTCTCTCCACAGAGGACCTCTGGAGCTCTGATAGAGTGACCATCGGGGTCTTGGTCACCTCCCTGACTAAGGCCCTTCTCCCCCGATCGCTCAGTTTTGATGGCCGGCCAGCTCTAGGAAGAGTCCTGGTGGTTTCGAACTTCTTCCACTTATGGATGATGGAGGCCACTGTGCTCATTGGGACCTTCAAAGCAGCAGAAATTTTTCTGTAACCTTCCCCAGATTTGTGCCTCGAGACAATCCTGTCTCGGAGGTCTACAGTCAATTCCTTTGACTTCATGCTTGGTTTGTGCTCTGACATGAACTGTCAACTGTGGGACCTTATACAGACAGGTGTCTGCCTTTCCAAATCATGTCCAACCAACTGAATTTACAACAGGTGGACTCCAATTAAGCTGCACAAACATCTCAAGGATGATCAGGGGAAACAGGATGCACCTGAGCTCAATTTCGAGCTTCACGGCAAAGTTTGTGAATACTTATGTACATGTGCTTTCTCAATTTTTTTATTTTTAATAAATTTGCTGGGGCGGCACGGTGGCGCAGTGGGTAGTGCTGCTGCCTCGCAGTTGGGAGATCTGGGGACCTGGGTTCGCTTCCCGGGTCCTCACTGCGTGGAGTTTGCATGTTCTCCCCGTGTCTGCGTGGGTTTCCTCCGGGCACTCCGGTTTCCTCCCACAGTCCAAAGACATGCAGGTTAGGTGGATTGGCGATTCTAAATTGGCCCTAGTGTGTGCTTGGTGTGTGGGTGTGTTTGTGTGTGTCCTGCAGTGGGTTGGCACCCTGCCCGGGATTGGTTCCTGCCTTGTGCCCTGTGTTGGCTGGGATTGGCTCCAGCAGACCCCCGTGACCCTGTAGTTAGGAATATAGTGGGTTGGAAAATGGATGGATGGATAAATTTGCAAAAACCTCAAGTAAACTTTTTTCATGTTGTCATTATGGGGTGTTGTGTGTAGAATTCTAAGGGAAAAAAATGAATTTAATCCATTTTGGAATAAGGCTGTAACATTACAAAATGTGGAAAAAGTGATGCGCTGTGAATACTTTCCGGATGCATTGTATATCATAAACTAATGGATTTCAGAAAACATTAACAAGGCAACAATGACTTCATTGGATAACTGAAATATTTAAATGCAAATGCAACATTTAGTTTTTTGTGAATACTGTATAAGAATTTGTATAGGAAATAACTACAATGATATACAGTATAAAAGTTGAATTATAATTTTTAGAAAAATGTATAAACATACAAAATATTTTATAAATTATTCTATTAACTTGAATAAGGGTATGCAAATGAAATGATTATTTTTGACCCACACAGACTGAATATTAAGAACTTATTCAAGGACTGCAGAAGTTCACTATTATGCTCAAAAGTGTCAAAGTTAAACATCAGTTTTTTGTGCAGGAAAACATTAGGCAGGCATCTGGCAGTTTTAAACAGCTTTTGGCAGGATTGGACATTATTGACTGCATTGCAACAGGCAGTATATGTAAAATACTCCAAAGTTTATAAGAGTTACATACTGTCAAAATGAATAACATGGACCTCTGTACATCAGCTCCCTTAACAGCAGATACTTATGTGTTACCAGATGGTAATGGACTAGTTGCACCGGTTTACTCTTGACCTCCCTATGTGGGTTGGCAAAAATAGTGAGATAAGCCTGAGGAAACTGCTCTCTCAAACATCTGGTCCCCGGCTGGGATCAGCATTCAGTAGCTACCAAACTGGAGTGTGAGCCTGTGGACTGCAAGGGTCAGCCAAACCGCACAAACACTCCCGCTCTGGGTATCCACAAACCTGAAGTCGCATGAGCACTTCATATTGATTTTACACTTCCAAAAAAAATAAAATAAAATAAAATAAAAACTGAGTTGCAGGAAAATAAAACAAAACATATTTAATTAAGATAAAAAATGTTTAAATAATCCCCTTAAAATTTAATGGTTTGATTGCAATCTATTACACAATGAGTAAAACAATCAATTATATAACATGCTCTGCAGGTAACTGTTTTATTTTAAACAGAAATGTATATACATAATACATATACAGTATACATACATAATAATATACATACATAATACATATACAGTATATATATATTTTGTAAGACTTGCCCGGACACCATCAGGCAGACACCACATCTTTATAAAACTTTCGTTTATTTTCTGCTCTTTCAATACCATCACAACACAGTCCCGCATAGCACACTGTGCTCCTTGCACCAATCACCGTTACTCCGGGCCTTTCTCTCTCTGTCCATGGGCCACCTGTCCTCTCTCCACAGGAACTTCGTCCTGCTCCTGCTCCCGACTCCAGCTCCCTGATTGGAGGGAGGCAGCCTCTTTTATTCTCACCCGGATGAGCTCCAGGTGCTCTGCCTGACGTTACTTCCTGGTGTAGCGGAAGCGTCAGTAGAGCACCCGGAAGCACTCCGGGTGTCCCTGGAAGAATCATCGTCCATAGGGGTGGCGGAAGTAAATGTGTCCCGGGCTCCATGAGGCTCGGTGCACCGCCTGGTGGTGGGCACGGGCCCCAACGGGCTTGGTTTCTCTGCTCCCCTTCCTTAGCTCTCTTCCGACCTAGGGCGGTTGCCCCCTCGTGGCCCGGAGGACTAATGCGCTACCTCTCGGTCCTTCCAGGCGTCCCGGCGGGGTCCATCCCCCAGCCTCCTGCGACACTGCCCCATCGCCAGCAAAGACTCATCTGGGCAGGTTCCCAACGAAGCGGGTCCTACTGGTGGTCCTTTCCGGCACCCCCTTCGTGGGTTCCGTGCCCCTTTTGATGGGACCACTCGCCCTCCAGACATCCTCGCTAACTTTGGGGCTTCCCTCTGCACCCGCAGAGGTCTGCCTGTCTCCGTACGTGAGCTCACGGGCTCACGTCTCACTCTGTGGGATGACCTGGCTTCATTCCTCGGGCCCTCCCCTTTCTTCTGGGGTGTCCTGACGGCTTGAGTCTCCCTGTGGGAAAGGAAGAGACCCCTCGCCGTCTGCACCCGTGTGGATCGACCTGCAGCTGATGCTGGTGCCTGCACTCATCAGCCGGCGTCTAGGCACCACCCCTCCCAGGCGATCAGCCCTTCTTGTCGCCTCCACTGTCGGAGCTGCGGCTACTCGTTCACCGGAACTGCACGATACCGGGAAACATTCGCTCGCTTCTCCATTTTTATTTACGGCGCAAGTCCTACTCACCTGCGCCGCCACGATCCTTTGGCCAGAGATTCCGGCACCACGTTGCTCCTCCCCCTGATGTGACGCGATCGCCGTCCTCTTCAGCTCGACTAAACAGTCTCGAAGGTCGTGCATCACCTGTAATACGGACTCGATGGACTGAAGAGAATACTCCGGCTCACGCTGAGCCACAGGCACAAAGGGAACGTTAGCTGGCGAAGGACTTACCAGTTCGTCGGTCCTAATCGCTCCCTGGAGCTCTCTTCCGGGATTTCTCCGGCCCTCCCCCTGCTCGGGATGGATGTTCCTTGGTCCCGCCTCTATCCAGTCATCGGCGGGCACGCAAGACACACCGTCCAATCCCTTGCCTGTCACGGGGATGGACTTCCGGTCCGCCGCCATCTTCTCCCTTTTCCCGAGGGGTTGACGAGACCTGCTGCCGCTCCTCTGTCGCGGAAGTGTCACGAGAGCACCTGGAAGCACTCCGGGTGTCCCTGGAAGGATCATCGTCCATAGGTGTGGCAGAAGTAAATGTGTCCAAGGCTCCATGAGGCTTGGGGCGCCGCCAGGCGGTGGGCATGGGCCACAACAGACTTGAGCCTCCCTGCTCCCCATACGTAGCCCTCTTCCGACCCAGGGTGGTTGCCCCCTTGTGGCCCAGAGGACTAATGCGCTACCTCTCGGTCCTTCCAGGTGTCCCGGCTGGGTCCGTCCCCCAGCCTTCTGCGACTCACATTGTGACGTGTGAGTCCCTGTCTTGCACCCCAACTTTACTCAGCTTGAAATAGGAACAGCATGGTTATTTATTGTAGCGGGATCTACCACTCTCCTATACACAGATACAGCAATCAGGCAGGGTCGTGGCCAGCTTAGTGGCCAAGTAATACTGTTCCCTGCATTTATAATGTTCCTTGCATCACCCATCGATGACAGGCGCTTATAGTGTGAACGCGGTCAGCTCGGATTTACTTTTGCTGTGAGCTGCTACAGCGCTGGGAGCCTGTGGTTGCCCTGGCAACTGATAAGCTGTCTTGCACAGACGTGGCGATTGTCTTCAGCGAGTCATATCATTGGGGGGAGTTCCAAAATTGTTTAGAAATATATATATATATATATATATATATATATATTGTGATAATGCGTTATATAGGCGCCTGACACAGACTGACAACCGAGGCACGTGTACAAACTAAAGAAAAGATTTTATTTTTCTTCTTCACCATGTGGGAAACGCCTTCCCCATTTCCCACAGGCACAACACAGTCCCACAAGCACGCAAAAGCAAAACAGAAAGCACAACTAAAATTTCTTCCTCCAATCCTCCCAGGCGGCTTCGTCCTCCTCCTCCCAACTCTGGCACCTCGAGTAGTGGCTACAGGCTTCACTTATAGCCCACCCAGAAGTGCTCCAGGTGATGACTGACCTAATTCAGGCTGCAATTCCGGGTGTGGCTGCATCACTGCCCACACGGGCTCAGGAAGCCTTGCAGCTCCCCCTGGTGGTGGCCACAAAGCCCAACAGGGCTGAGCTCCGATGTTCCATGATTGTGGCCCCGATGTTACTCAGGAGGGCTTCCACGAAGCGTTTGGGGGACATAGTGTGCAGTCCATATCTGCTCCCCCGGATTCAATGCCAAAGGGGCATCCCGGCAGTCCCTCAACTATATATACAGTGGTGTGAAAAACTATTTGCCCCCTTCCTGATTTCTTATTCTTTTGCATGTTTGTCACACAATGTTTTTGATCATCAAACACATTTAACCATTAGTCAAATATAACACAAGTAAACACAAAATGCAGTTTTTAAATGATGGTTTTTATTATTTAGGGAGAAAAAAAATCCAAACCTACATAGCCCTGTGTGAAAAAGTAATTGCCCCCTTGTTAAAGTGTTGTTAAAAAATAACCTAACTGTGGTGTATCACACCTGAGTTCAATTTCCGTAGCCACCCCCAGGCCTGATTACTGCCACACCTGTTTCAATCAAGAAATCACTTAAATAGGAGCTGCCTGACACAGAGAAGTAGACCAAAAGCACCTCAAAAGCTAGACATCATGCCAAGATCCAAAGAAATTCAGGAACAAATGAGAACAGAAGTAATTGAGATCTATCAGTCTGGTAAAGGTTATAAAGCCATTTCTAAAGCTTTGAGACTCCAGCGAACCACAGTGAGAGCCATTATCCACAAATGGCAAAAACATGGAACAGTGGTGAACCTTCCCAGGAGTGGCCGGCCGACCAAAATTACCCCAAGAGCGCAGAGACGACTCATCCGAGAGGTCACAAAAGACCCCAGGACAACGTCTAAAGAACTGCAGGCCTCACTTGCCTCAATTAAGGTCAGTGTTCACGACTCCACCATAAGAAAGAGACTGGGCAAAAACGGCCTGCATGGCAGATTTCCAAGACGCAAACCACTGTTAAGCAAAAAGAACATTAGGGCTCGTCTCAATTTTGCTAAGAAACATCTCAATGATTGCCAAGACTTTTGGGAAAATACCTTGTGCACTGATGAGACAAAAGTTGAACTTTTTGGAAGGCAAATGTCCCGTTACGTCTGGCGTAAAAGGAACACAGCATTTCAGAAAAAGAACATCATACCAACAGTAAAATATGGTGGTGGTAGTGTGATGGTCTGGGGTTGTTTTGCTGCTTCAGGACCTGGAAGGCTTGCTGTGATAGATGGAACCATGAATTCTACTGTCTACCAAAAAATCCTGAAGGAGAATGTCCGGCCATCTGTTCGTCAACTCAAGCTGAAGCGATCTTGGGTGCTGCAACAGGACAATGACCCAAAACACACCAGCAAATCCACCTCTGAATGGCTGAAGAAAAACAAAATGAAGACTTTGGAGTGGCCTAGTCAAAGTCCTGGCCTGAATCCAATTGAGATGCTATGGCATGACCTTAAAAAGGCGGTTCATGCTAGAAAACCCTCAAATAAAGCTGAATTACAACAATTTTGCAAAGATGAGTGGGCCAAAATTCCTCCAGAGCGCTGTAAAAGACTCATTGCAAGTTATCGCAAACGCTTGATTGCAGTTATTGCTGCTAAGGGTGGCCCAACCAGTTATTAGGTTCAGGGGGGCAATTACTTTTTCACACAGGGCCATGTAGGTTTGGATTTTTTTTTCTCCCTAAATAATAAAAACCACCATTTACAAACTGCATTTTGTGTTTACTTGTGTTATATTTGACTAATGGTTAAATGTGTTTGATGATCAGAAACATTTTGTGTGACAAACATGCAAAAGAATAAGAAATCAGGAAGGGGGCAAATAGTTTTTCACACCACTGTATATATATATATATATATATATATATATATATATATATATATATATATATATACTAGCCATGTGCGCCCAACTATGTTGCGCGTGTTAAAGTTGTCTGTGAAGGGCTCCCTGTTTAAACGCGGCTGCCAGTCGTGAACTGGGCCCTTCATCGCATAGCATTATGATTTTTTATAAGCGAAACAAAATTACAAAACAAAACCCTTGGACATTGATTCGATAGGAACGGCCTACTCGGAATCACTGTCTGAATAGTAATTATGTGGTGGTGGAGGAGCATTTCTGCTTCTCTCCGTTCACAGTCCGTCTCGTTTTCATGACGCTGTCGTTTCCTCTCACGATCTCTTCTCAACGTTTCTCCAATCTCGCAGGTTGCTTTGTGGCAATCCAAAGAGTAAGGAAGAACCAATGCTTCTTTCTTGAACTCCCAGCGCCGACTAATGGAAAATCACAGAAGTGTGTCCGACTTATATACTCTGACTGCCGACTCCAAGAAGTGGGTGAACATTCAATTTGGACGAAGTGCTGCCCATGACGGTCGATAGAAACACAAAAAAACCACAGTCTCGACAATGAAGCAGGTGTCAACACCAGATCTAAACACAAAGCAGGGTGTCTACGCCAGATCTAAACACAAAGAGTGGTATCGACAGTGTTTGTAAACAAAAGTAACAACCAAGGTGTTGTGTATTCAGCCAGTACAAACAGCACGTAGTCTCCTTTACTTCAATCCTCTTTAATAACCACACTCCAACCTTATCCAACGATCCTCCCCCTCACTTCCTCTCCTCCTCCATCACTACTGCCCTCTACTGAACACAGCAGGAACACCACACAAGGCAGTGTCAGGGGAACATGAATTTGCGGACAAACAAAGATCAAGTTCCAAATGTAGATTATATATAAAGATTAGTTAATTTAAAGCACAGCAATTTGTTTAGTTTGAATGTCTGTGTTTTGAGGTGTGACTGGAGTACTACAGTCTTCAGTAGTATAAGCCTGGAGGAGATTCTTAATGCAATGCCTATGTTTTAGTTGTCTCTCTACTGCCATCTAGTGCTTCTTCTTCTAATTCATTCGCGCACAAACAAAGATCAAGATCCAAATGAAGATTATATATATATATATATATATATATATATATATATATATATATATATATATATATATATATATATATATATATATATATATATATATAAGATTTTTTTTGTTATATTTAGAACGCAGGCAAGATTCATTACTTGCATAAAGTCACCCGAACTTTCACCCTAGGCCACTAGGCCACACTTCTTATTGACTATTCTGCAGTATTTTTATTGTTCTTACATGCATTTTAAACTTTATATATGTACAGTATGACTGATTAAATACTGTGAAAAACTGTACTATGCATCATATGTAATACTATTCTAACTTTCTTTATCTCTCTCTTTTGAGACCTGAAGGGAGGCTCCACAGAGTCTCAAACCCCAAACACAACCTGGTTCAAAAAAAGGTTTTTTTTATCACACAATGGCTGTAAATCATAAGGATGATTGTTTATTTGCCATCACTGACTTACTGTGGCCCTAAAAAAGTTACTTAAGCCAATTCCCCTTGTAAAAAAGAATGTGCAAATTTCAATACATGTAAAACAGCGAGTTTCTGAGTTTAAATTTTAGAGGACTTAGATGATGCATGCATCATAGCCAGCATAAAACTGTTAAGAGGTTTGTTTGCAGAAAAGAAAAGGATGTCATTTCAAGGTAAGCAAACTGAACTTCATTTTAAGTAATGTTACACAATACAGGAGAATGAAGCATAGAGCTTGTGATGCAGATTTGTCTTTTGGTGTTATTGTACAGCACACTTGCATACACAAAGTAAGTAACAGTACACATCAGGCACTACATCAAGTCTCATTTCATCATGTTACATGCCTATTTCTTCTGAGCGTTTTTATTTTTTTCAAACACACACAATAAAACAATTTAGCAACTTAATAAATGTAATAAACTGACTTGTCAATATATATTTTTTCTTCTGTTCTACAATACATCCTTAACTTGAGGGTTTTCCGAGTATACTGTCAGTCATCTCTGTAGCTGCTGAGGATTTTTCTGCCTAAGGTAGCAAGCTATGTATTAGCTGCAAAGCCTTTAAACTTTTCAAGAAACTGTGGAAATAATCCTGGAAGCATCTCCAGTTTTTTGTCCTTTTGACTTCTACTACATGAATAAGTTGAGATTCTGAGGGTGGAAGTGGACAAAAGTGGCACCTACTTTGACAGAGGAGGACTTGTTCTGTTTTGATAGTGTGATTGAGGCATTAAATGCTTTTCAACCACAATTACTGTGTCAGTTCAGCAAGTTTCTCCATCAAGATTTACTGTAACCTTTTCTCGAGGAATGCGCCTGCCATATTCACATTTGTTGCACCTTTTAGCTCCTTCACCTCTTTTTCTGGACAGCTTAAGGTCTGGCCATTTTGAAGTTACAGTCCTCTCCAATGTGGACACAGTTGTTTTAATCTGGTGTCCAAGCATGAGCCTGTGGAATAGTGGGACTGCGGCTAAGAAATTGATGGGCCATTTTTGAATAAATAAATAATTGAATGGCCGGCTCAATCTCCGTGAGTGTGTGTGCTCATGCAGCTATGAGAAGTTGGTGAGGTAACTGGGGTGAGATGCACCTGCATTTGAGGGTGCAGTCTGTCTCAAGGAAGAAGAAATAAAGAAAGAAAAGGGAGGTTAAAGGAAGGAGAGAGAAAAAGGCAGGAGTGAGCAACAGCCAGTGCAAGACAGGAGGAAGCAGGCAGATGGGAAGGCGAGCCCCAGGAAGGAGCATGTAGCTGGCGCTCAGGAGGGGGCTGAGGGATCGCTCTTGTTGAGCGACTATGGAGCAGGAGAGACAAGTATGCTCAGGGTGTGCTCTCACTGTGAGGAGCCAATAATCATCAGTGGTGCGAGCAGAGCAGGGCTCTGTGGCTCCCTGTGAAAGGCTGTGGGATTGGCAGCGGGGACACAGGCTGGAATAAAAGGTTATCTGTGCCTGTTGGATGGACATTTCTCTACGCTGTGGGGCCTCATCAGGGTAAGATGGAGAGACATCAGTTTTAAAGGAAGGCCCCAAACTTATTTATTGGGATTTTTAACCTCATCATTTATTTAGTTATTGAACACTTTTTGCACTACACTGTCTATTTGGACACTGTTTTTGATTGTTTTAGTAAAAGCACCGGCACTGTTTCACCTACCCCTAGCTATGTTTGTGTGTTGGTTCCTCATCCGCTGGCTCATCCTTCAGGTTCAAGAGGCTTCCCAGAAGGACCTGGTAGTGTGGAGCCAACCCACACCATCACAGAGCCATGCAGAACTCGTGATTGTTGGTTAAAGCAGCGTTGACCTGCAGCTCACCAGTATGACAAATATACAGTATCTTTCTGCCTCAGGGTTTCCTTGGCTGCCTTTGCTGCCTCTGTGTTTGAATGAATGAAGTGTTATTGGCTGGTAGTAATAGAACACAAGTCATATTTCTTAGAAAATTATCCTCCACTGTCCTCTACCAGTTGATCAGGTAATTTCCTTCTCATAAAGATGTTTTTCAAACACTTACATGTGGCTTCATTTTTTAGATTTTTAAGATGTACAATCTCCAAGTAGCGTAAAAAATATTCAGTGATGTTATGGTAGTATTTCTCACCATACTCACAGATGTGATTGTGAGCCAGGCCTTCTCGTCCAACATCAGTGCCTGACCTCATAAATGCTCTACAGAATGAATGGGCACAAATTCTCACAGAAACAAAAAGAGTGGAAGCGATTATAGCTGCAAAGGGGGGACCAACTCCATATTAAATGTATTTGAATACAATGTCATTAAAGTCCCTGTTGGTGTAATGGTCAGGCATCCCAATACTTTTGTCCATAAAGTGTAGGATGTGTGTTGACAGTGCATCTGCGGCTAAGAAATTGATGGGCCATTTTTAAATAAATAAATAATTGAATGGCCGGCTCGATCTCCGTGAGTGTGTGTGCTCATGCAGTTATGAGAAGTTGGCACATTTATGGCAATAAATCCTTATTAAAGGCGTCTATGATCTCGGTCACACTGCATTCAGATCCTTGTTGTTTATTACAGGCACCAGAGGTTTGTGATCAGTTTCATGTATGAAGAAGTCAGCAATGCAAAAAAGCAGAGAACTGTTCATAGGACCAAAGAGCAAAGAGAAGGAGGAGTAAAGGAGGGATTAGAAAAGGGAGAATGGAAAAAAAGGATTGCATTGCTGTGATTGGAGAAACAAGATCTGTGTTTAATAAAAATGCCTTCACTTGAACCCAGACTGTCTGTGAGTTGTTGTGTCTGGGGTTTTGGGGCTCAGTGACATCCCCTACAGGCCACACTCTGCTTTTAATGGTGTTCGCTATTAAAAAATACCAAATACTTACTATGTGTCTGTGATTTTAGTGTGACTGTTTCCCTTACTTAGAGTATATTCTAAAATGCAAGGTAACATTTCCATATTGAGAAGATATAAACTGGCATCCTCTGGAGAGGATATTTAAACAATATGGCTCCAAAGAGCTATATTTTTAGAAACCTATGCTGCACACAATTTTTGACATTTTGTTGTTATATTGTTTCATAACATTTGTCACACCCTTCAAATAAATTAAAAGTAACTTCAAGGTTTTCCAGTGTTAATTCTGACAGATCATTAAAATATTCCCTTACTAAAGCAACCACATTTACATAAGTGCTTGGCTAGAATTCAAAGCCAGGGTCCCACATGTAAATGTGATGAATGCTAGACATTTTTGCATCATGTTGTATAGTGCTACAGTGTAAGCTAAACACACAATCTGCCAATGTTAGTGTAATGGTACATATGTGCTTTTCTACTCAAAAACATCTTAAGAGAAATTGTTCTTACCAGATATCCAGAGAAGGCCATCTGAAACACACCCGGCATGGCAAGACAGTGACCTGTCAAATGACTGCACAAAGGTCCACTTGTTTTTCTTGGGGCAGTACCTCTCAACTGTAGGCAAGACCTGGCGTAGTTCATTTCGTCCTCCCACTGCATACAAGTATTTGTCAAGCGTCCCAAGAACAAAGTGCTCCCGACAATTTTTCATCTGAGCAATCTCAGTCCACTTATTACTCCGTGGGTCATAGCGGCAAGCAGTCCTTACAGCACATGAGCGGCCAGTCGCATGTTCTGCCTCCCCTCCAGCGACAAAAAGAAAATCCCCCATGACAGCCACACAGTGATGACTCCTTCCTACTGGCATGGGGGCGAGTTCACTCCAATTTGACACTCCAGCTATGTGAACATGCTCCTGATCCACTGGGTTAAAAAAACGTAGTTCTTTTACTTTGCAGATCTCCCTTTTCTTGCCACCGACAATATAGAGGGTTTCTGACTGGAAACGAGGTTTTGTTTGTAAGGTTTGCCAGATTGGCTGTGCATATGTGCTGCAGTGGTACTCTAAGGCCTCATTGATCAATGAGGAGGCAGTTTTGCTGGTGCGCACCAGAGAGTGGGACTGTGCCAAATTATGAAGAGTGTCCACATCCATGAGTCCATAGCGCACATATTGCAGAAGCTCTTCAGTGTATTGATAGCGACAATCGTGCTCAAGCCACCTCACCGCCAGCTGCAGAAAAGAGAAAGAATCTTGTAAGAAATGTGTAAAATGCAGACATTGTACAAAGTGGAATAATAAGCTTTTTGTTTTTTTGTTAAACAAAAAAATCAGCCAATTGTCCCTGCAATTGGAAGCTTTACAACTGAAAATAACATACTCAAGCCCATTAATCAGAGTAAACGTGGTGGAAGGAGACTATTCTGGACTAAAGAGTTGGCATATTTTCCCATCTCATTCCGACATCCCTAAAGACGTGATTCTCAATCAGCCTTCCATGAGTATGCATGTGTATGTTTGAATGGATCCAGTGTTGGACTGATGCTCTGGCCAGGGCTGAAAAAGATTATTCACTTCTTCATTGTTTTTTCAAAAATATATCATTATCGTGGACTATCTTACAGACGGACCTCAGTATGTGCGTCTCTGGAACTGCAGGTCTGACATTGAGGTCAGCAACACAGGAGCGCCGCAGGGGACTGTACTTTCTCCGGTCCTGTTCAGCCTGTATACATCGGACTTCCAATACAACTCAGAGTCCTGCCACATGCAAAAGTTTGCTGACGACACTGCTATCGTGGGCTGCATCAGGAGTGGGCAGGAGGAGGAGTATACAAATCTAATCAAGGACTTTGTTAAATGGTGCAACTCAAACCACCTACACCTGAACACCAGCAAAACCAAGGAGCTGGTGGTGGATTTTAGGAGGACCAGACCCCTCATGGACCCCGTGATCATCAGAGGTGACTGTGTGCAGAGGGTGCAGACCTATAAATACCTTGGAGTGCAGCTGGATGATAAATTAGACTGGACTGCCAATACTGATGCTCTGTGCAAGAAAAGACAGAGCCGACTATACTTCCTTAGAAGGCTGGCATCCTTCAACATCTGCAATAAGATGCTGCAGATGTTCTATCAGACGGTTGTGGCGAGCGCCCTCTTCTACGCAGTGGTAGGCAGCATAAAGGGGAGGCAGGATAAAGAACAGGGACGCCTCAAACCTGGACAAACTGGTGAGGAATGCAGGCTCTATTGTAGGTACGGAACTGGACAGTATGACATCCGTGGCAGAGCGACGGGCGCTGAACAGGCTCCTGTCAATCATGGAGAATCCACTGCATCCACTAAACAGTATCATCTCCAGACAGAGGAGCAGCTTCAGCGACAGACTGCTATCAATGTCCTGCTCCACTGACAGACTGAGGAGATCGTTCCTCCCCCACACTATGCAACTCTTCAATTCCTCTCGGTGGTAAACGTTAACATTATACAAAGTTATTGTCTGTTATACCTGCATTTTTATCACTCGTTAATTTAATATTGTTTTTTATCAGTATGCTGCTTCTGGAGTATGTGAATTTCCCCTTGGGATTAATAAAGTATCTATCTATCTATCTATCTATCTATCTATCTATCTATCTATCTATCTATCTATCTATCTATCTATCTATCTATCTATCTATTTAAAAAGTAGGGCATATTTTGTGGAACATGCAATATTTTGCTTATTTATCTTCACACGCAATACTTACTATTTGATACCATGTATTCATGATGGCATTTTTTAGGAACAACAATTTGATAGATTTATTTATTTTATTGATTTAGGCCTTGCAACTCAATATGAAATAATTAAGTAGTATCTGCCTTGAGATTTATTATGTTTAATTAACCTGAATGTTGTGGTTACAGAGGAAAATGGTAAGGTATTGGACTCACTGTTGAAAGTAACATTTGAATTAGATAATAACAAGATTATCCAACATGTCTAACCCTGTCCTTACATGGACTGCTATACAGAAATTCCAGTCAGCCTTTGGACATCTTTTCTCTTGCGCAAGTCACCAGAACGTAGAACAGGGGTTGGTAACGTCGGTCCTGGAGGGCCAGAGTGGGTGCAGGTTTCCATTCCAATCCAATTACATAATTAGAAACCAATCCTTGCCAATCTGAGACCTTATTTAATTTTACGGCTTGTTAGTCTGCAATGTTAGGTTCTTATATCGTAGATTTTTTTCTTTATATCACATTTTTCTATTAAGTGTTTTATTAACACTGGAATCCCTGAATCCTACAAAAAAACTCATAATCCCAGCCCACCTTAAATTCCTTTGCACCTCTACCATCGGTGTCTTTTGTTTTGTAAATGTGTCGATCAGCATAAGCAGCAAACAGCCTGCTATCCCATCCACCCCCGCCTTGGCTGAGCTCAGCTTGCAGGCGAAAAGTTCTCCCAGCTCAAGCCAAGGCTCCTTATCTGTGTGTGATGTGCCTGGAGTTGTATAGGGAAAATAATAAAATATAGCGTTATTTGGAATACATGCATTTCATGTGTGTTCCATGTCTACAAAGATCTGGGTAAGTGTAGGATGAAAGGAAATGCGAGACAAGAAATGCTGAACACATACTTAAAGCAGAAACTTTTTCCATGTTATACTAATAATGATGTAAAGTGTATAAAGTGTGAAGACTAAGACAAATAAACACGTGTGCTTTTCTTCAAGCATATAACCAAAGAAAAAAAACATTTGATTTACATGTTACTGTCAATGAGGCAAGCAATCAAGCTCTCAGTCCATTATCGCCATGATGGTTGTCAGTTTTGTTTGGCGTTCAAATCTACATTTGTCTCATTACTAGCTGCAGCTAATGGCAGAAAGCAGCGAAGGCCTTTGTCCCGCCTGACAAAACAGTATAATGTTCAAAGAAGATCCACATACAAATAAATACGTCACAGAATAAAACACATTCTACTTAGGGTGTAAATAAATGGGACAGTGTGGATGGCATCACAATTTAACAGTTTGACTAAACAACCTGAATGTTATTGCTAGCTAGGCTTAAAAAACATAACTGAGATGAAATATATACAAATTAAATGTTGTGACAGATAGGGGGCGCTGTCGACCCCTAAACACGTTGAGACACCAGGTAAAAGTCCAATAATTAGATTTATTTTTATAATACTGTGCACAAAGCACCTCCACTCCACAATACTCAATAAATCAATACTAAACAATACACTAATCAATCCTCCACTCCCAGCAGCACCGTTCCACACCCTCCCAACTCGGCTCAGTCTGCTGGGGTTTCCCATCATCCTTTTATAGTCCCTGACCCGGAAGTGCTTCTGTCCCTCAGTCCATGTGATTTCATAGCACTTCCGGGTCAGATGAAAAAATCCTTCTTTTCTTCAGCCCGGAAGTACTTTGTTTCTTCCATTCCCGTGACTACAGAGTACTTCCGGGCTATATGGAAAATATAAATTCTTGTTCCTCCCTGCAGCGTCCCCTGGCGGCTCCCACTGCATCCAGCAGAGCTGTGAAGAAAAACTCCAATGTCCATGATGCCCTGCTGGAATTCGAGGCCCCTCCATGTTACAGGGAGAGCTCCATCTAGCAATGTGGGGGTATTGGCCAGGATAAACTGCCGGCCATATATCACAATGTATTTAAGGATTCTCCAAAAGCTTTCAATACCATTCTTTGCTTTTGTACTACTTCAGCTTGAACAGTCAGGAAAGTCAAAGAGAAGTATAAGAGAACGCTTCTGCATGTCAGATCACACCACATTTGCTGATGATGAAAAAAACTACCACTTAGACTTCTAGGGTACCATTCTGAGAAACAGCAACCCTTCAACAATTCAAAAATGTCCCCCAAAGAGAAACATATGAATTTCTTGCTAGGCTGCTGGCATATCTTTGTTCAAATCACATAACCCCAGTTAATATTAGCAGTATAAAATTCAAAAGAAGTTATGTTTTTACTATGGAGAACTTTGGACTTTCTGAGAGGTACCACGCATGTGTGTATAGAGGACAGATTAAGGGCTCTGGTGATGGTAATTTCCCACCACTCTAGGGGTTGGCGCTGTGTGAAGATTGATGGGTAAACCACCACTGATGTCACTTCTGGTGTCCGGCCTCCTGGACCTGCCTCTGCCTGCTGGAAGGACTAATAAACAGAGGATCTGTCATCTTTGTTCAGTTCACTTTGGAACTTGTATCTGTAAAAGACGCCTCTGCCATTATTGCACCACGTTTTATTGTTTTCCAAACCTTGAATTATATGTGTCACCAGGGTGATTCCCCAAATCTTTATCTTTGTCAGTCTCATATTTTACAATAGATTATGTCAATGAATGCTTGGATCTACAGCCTAGTATTCAGAGAATCAAGTACCATGTGATTCAAATCACTCATGTACCACCGATCAAGTTATCGATTATATCACCAAGGATCTGTGATCTATCAGTACCTGCACAATCCAGGCATCTCTCAATAACTGTTCACACTATTAGAAACAGCAAAGCACAAATCACTTAAGAAACAAACTCACTCATTCAAGAATCTACCCAACTGTATATTAAACATATGATTTGTACAATGAATTAATATAAGTATTCCATCAGTCACACCCGTTTCCAACTCACCTTTCCAAAAGAACGTTTTGGGTATAAGATAGGAAGG
The DNA here is from genome assembly GCF_900747795.2 of Erpetoichthys calabaricus. Lineage (NCBI taxonomy): Eukaryota > Metazoa > Chordata > Cladistia > Polypteriformes > Polypteridae > Erpetoichthys > Erpetoichthys calabaricus. Next base: position 221,957,553 of record NC_041396.2, on the reverse strand, counting down.
ACACAAAACCAGTCCATGCCAGGACAGAGACTCCCATACCAGCATGAAGTGCGATTTACAAAACTCATTCTTAATGATGAGTGAAGCGATTTCCCACAATTGAATCTGTAGTGTTTCAGCAAAATTTTTTGCAAAATAAATTGCATTTCAGTTCTGATGAAATATATGCCAGTCACACAAGAACAGTTTTTTTTCTGATTTAATTCCACATGCATCTGCCTATAATTTAGTATTTAAATAAAGATCTCTAATGCAAAAAAAAAATCATCAAAGAATGTGCATTTCCTCAACTAGCATAAATGGTGGCAGCAAAGGGGCAATTCAGAAGGATTTTGGCATCAGCAACTTTCAATGTTCTGTTTTCCTGTGGTGGAATCCCAGTAATGTGTACAGTGGTGCATTTTCCCATGTCTTCATTAGGATAATATGTAGCACGTCACAATTTTAAAAAATGTACTGCACTCCTCTGTAGTGTTAAGAACATTAGAACAGTCTGGACGAGAACAGGCCATTCAGCCCAACAAAGCTCACTGGTCCTACCCACTTGATCCTTCCAAAATAAAGTTGAGTTTTGAAAGTCTCTAAAGTCCTACTATCTACCACACTACTTGGTAGCTTATTCCATATGTCTGTGCTTCTCTGTGTCATGAAAAACTTCCTAATGATGGTGCAAAATGTACCCTTAACAGGTTTCCAACTGTATCCCCATGTTCTCGATAAGCCCATTTTAAAATAAGAGTCTTCGCCGCTTGGACTAATTCCCTTAACAATTTTAAACACTTCAGTCATGTCTCCTCTTAATCTTTTGCTTAAACTGAAAATCTCAGCTCTTTTAATCTTTTCTCATAATGCATCCCCTGTAGCTCTGGAATCATCCTAGTCGCTCTTCTCTGGTCCTTTTCTAGCGCTGCTATGACCTTTTTGTGGCCTGGAGACCAAAAAGATGTGAAGCGCACACACATACATAGAATTGATTTTAACAGTGTGCTACAGATTACATGTGCGATACAGCTGAAGAAAAGACCACAACTAAGCAGAGGAGTGTCATCAAAGCTTTAGGGTGTTGTACTCCTTGTTTTACATCCAAAAAACCTTTTAGTGAGTTTTGTACTGTATAATTACAAAATTGGCTACAAAACGAATTTCAGCATCAGTTTCATGAAAATGCAAGCATATTAAAACTTGTTTTGCTCACTACTACTTATTTTATACATAAACGTCTACACGTGGAAGTGTGTGTGTCTGTCCGGCCTGGAAGTGAAAGGTGGAATCGGGCTAAGGGCTCTGCGAGGCGTGCACATCGGCAAAACGAAACCTCCGAAGAAAGACAGACACTTAGCCGCTAATGCACAAACGTGCATGTCGGCAAAATGAATCCTCCTAGGAGAGAGATGCCCAGAGTAGTCCCTTTCAATTACCTCACATCTCTACATTTCAATTTTTTTTCTGACGATTTCAATAGTTTCTAGGACTCTGGGCTTTTTACAGCACGGACTTAAACAGCTACTTATAAAATAATGCTAAACAGTAAAATCCAGAAGACACAAATCTGTGAGCCCCAGAAGCTCTTTATAATCTTGAAATATAAGCTTCAAATCAGGAACAGGTGAGAAGATTCATACATCTAATAAAAACATAAAAACAAAGCAGCAATGCTAGACAAAACAAACTGGCCCAGGATGAACAGTCCAAATATGCCTGATATGATGACAAACGAGAAAATGGTGAGGAGTATGACTAGTGGGGGGATGCTCTCAAGCCAAAACATTACTTAAAATAATCCACAAACACCACATAGTCCAGTCACACAGGTTGTTACAGTATTTATAGGAAAAAGTGTTCCACAGAAGTTAAGGGCACAGGCTACATAAAGATAAAACAATAATCCCTTGCCACTTTGGGGCCTACCTCAACAATATGTAATATTCTGTCCCTGGCCTACCTTTCTCCTCCTCTATCCATCTCCACCTCAATGGTATTGGTGCATTCCTCTCCTCCTTCTCCACTTCCTTGGCAGGTGAACCCTTGCTTCCATTTAACTTTCAGCTCCAGGTTTATATCCACCAAGGAATAAAGTAACATGCCAAATTTATAGTGTCACATCCTGTGATGTGAGAAGCATGGCAAATGTGGTCATATGACCAAACTCAAAATGGGGTTGCATAAATAAAATGGTAATAAAAATCAACTTTCAAATCCCCAATCTAATTGGAACACTGGAAAAGAAAGGTGCACATATGAAAAAATGCTAAAACAAGTGAAAATACACGAATAACTGATGCTTATATTACAGATGGTTCCTTGGCCTCAACTTCGTGCAGTGGCCTATTTCAACTCTGAGGGGGCACAAATACCTCTCCACGCACTTCCATCTTTCACAGTGGCTTATTTTAGAATGTTCTGGCATTAACTTTGGAAATGAGTACCTCTTCAGCAAGAAGAATGTAAATTCTCTAAATAACGGCATGCAAATCCATATCATACAAAGACATGAAAGGTCTATAAGCTTCACCAAAGTTTGTCTGCATCATAACATTCCAACTAGTATCAGGGCCTATGCTGAAAAGATCCACAGATTTTGTCACTATTTTTCACCAATGATCACACATCTCGGTGGGTTTTAAGACAATGTCTGACATTAACTGAAACAAAGTATTTCTTTTTATTTTACGTGCATCACCTTTAATTGTTGTTATTGGAAGACTGTGTGATACAAGAGTAAATCTTGCCATAACTGCATTACTAGTAAACATTTCTACTCACACGGCTCTATATTGTTAAAGGTGTTGCAATGGAAATACGCGGAAATTCAAGAAAAACATTATGTGTGAACTCACCAAGTATAGCCATCCATTAAAGCATGAAAATGACATACAGAGAAACGAGTCTCATAGCGGACAAATGGCATTTTAGGTGACACATTCAGATTCCAAATAGCTGGAAAAATTCGGAGTTGGTTACACGAGGTGAGTCCACTGAGGGGAACATATTTAGTGAGCAATACAGGCTACCACCAGGTTTGTCATCCTGCTAACTATTAATATGAAGTATATAATTTTAATATTCTGTCTTAGTATGAGGTTTTACTAGCTGAATTGTATAACTTGAAACAAGTTTTACAGTGAGTAAAAAAAATCAGGGTTACAGCATTTCATCACAATTCCAGTTCCACATTCTAGTTTCAAAATACAGCAATGTGCTATGCTAAATGTAATCATCATTATATACTGTATGATAAAAATTTAAAAAGTAAAAAGTACTACTAGGCCGATACCCGACATTTCACAAGTGTGGGATACTTTATTATTGTTAGTTGCATTATTACAACTGGCACCTTAAAATGACTTGCTCAGGTCATACCATGAGTCAGAAAGAGGGCTTGAACTGGTAGCCTTGTGTTTGAGGGTCCATTGCTGTGGGCACATTTTAAAGATCAAATTCACCACACCGGTACAAAGTATAAATAACTGTAAAATAAGAAATGAAAGGCCAACAGAAACTGAAAACAAGATTACAGTAATCCCTCGCTATATCGCGCTTCGACATTCGCGGCTTCACTCTATCGCGGATTTTATATGTAAGCATATTTAAATATATTTTGCGGATTTTTTGCTGGTTCGCAGATTTCTGCGGACAATGGGCCTTTTAATTTCTGGTACATGCTTCCTCAGTTGGTTTGCCCAGTTGATTTCATATAAGGGACGCTATTGGCAGATGGCTGAGAAGCTACCCAACCAGAGCGCGTATTACGTATTAAATAAAACTCCTCAAATATATTGTAAGCACGGGGGCTGTTCGCACCCCTAGAGGATACTGACACTCCTCAAAAAACGCTGAAAGATTACCTTCACATTGCTCCCTTCCTTGCTGGGCTTACATGTGGCTGCTTTGTCAAGTGACATGCTTCGCATACTTAAAAGCTCGAATGGCACGTATTGATTTTTGATTGTTTGTTTTTCTCTGTCTCTCTCACTCTCTCTGACATTCTCTGCTCCTGACGGAGGGGGTGTGAGCAGAGTGGCTGTTCGCACACTGGCCTAGAGGATACGGACGCTCCTCTAAAAAATGCTGAAAGACTACCTTCGCATTGCTCCCTTCCTTGCAGCTTCTTTGTCCAGCGGTTCTTTGCATACTTAAAAGCCAAACAGCCCTATTGATTTTTAGTTGTTTGCTTTTCTCTCTCTCTGACATTCTCTATTTGTATTCTTTTAATTGTGAGACGGAACTGTCATCTCTGTCTTGTCATGGAGCACAGTTTAAACTTTTGAAAAAGAGACAAATGTTTGTTTGCAGTGTTTGAATAAAGTTCCTGTCTCTCTACAACCTCCTGTGTTTCTGTGCAAATCTGTGACCCAAGCATGACAATATAAAAATAACCATATAAACATATGGTTTCTACTTCACGGATTTTCACCTTTCGCAGGGGTTTCTGGAACGCAACCCCTGTGATCGAGGAGGGATTACTGTATAAATAATATAAATTTACATGTATATAAAGGGTGGCACAGTGGGTAGCGCTGCTGTCTCTCAGTTAGGAGATTTGGGTTCACTTCCCGGGTCCTCCCTGCGTGGAGTTTGCATGTTCTCCCCGTGTCTGCGTGGGTTTCCTCCAGGTGCTCTGGTTTCCTCCCACAGTCCAAAGACATGCAAGTTAGGTGCATTGGCGATCCTAAATTGTCCCTAGTGCGTGTGCCCTGTGGTAGGCTGGCACCCTGCCCGGGGATTTGTTCCCTGCCTTGTGCTCTGTGTTGGCTGGGATTGGCTCCAGCAGACCCCCGTGACCCTGTAGTTAGGATATAGCGGGTTGGATAATGGATGGATGGATGTATATAAAGGGTTCAGATACGCCTTCAAAAAATGATATGGTATATGACAGATTTTGCATTCTTTTAATAATACTGAGGACTGTATGAACTAATGCACTGCCGGTTTGCTTTCACACCATATACTTTGTGCAATTATCCATGTGACACACATACGTCTTAGTGTTCAGACTGAGTGTGACAATTAAATGCATTTTCTCAGAGGTACAGAATTTTCATGGATTTACATTAACATAATTTAATTCCATATGTATGATTGTGGTAGTAAAAATAGTATTGCACTCAGCTACAAAAAATAACCTTACTCATTCAGGAGGGTATTTTTCTTTGTTACATTATCAGTAGGGATCATTTTAAAACAAAGAAAGCAGAAAATAGTCCAAGTGAAACATCAGAAGATACCGGTGTCTGATTTTATTACAATCAATACTTCCTTTTCAGGCTGTGATGGATGCCTCGGCTTGTCAGCCTGAGATTTCAAGTGCCTCTTGTGGAGCCAAATTCAAGCAGAACTTTCAATGGAACGAGTTATACCGACAAAGGAGAGTGGAACAAAGGGAAATTAATTAGACTTGAGAGCAATTTCAGGTTGTTTAGTTGGAGGGAAGGCTCATACCTAAGGCTGATAAATATGTGCTAGCCTAGGCTGAAAATAAATTATTCAATTATCTAAGGAACCAAGAGCTTTTTAGAACAAACAGCTCCAAACTAATAGTGTAGAGCTGAAATGATCTTACAGAGGAAGGTGACAATAAATCAGTATTGTAGTGTCTCACAACTTAGTTTTGCAGAAAATAATACATGATGTTCGGAAACAGCATCCTAAAAAAATATTTAAGCTACAGTCTCAGTGAGAATTAAATGTTTAGTACATCACCAAAGGATATGTCCTTAGAAAAAAAAAGAAAAGAACTGGTAACCTTAAGTGACGTACTGCAGCTAGAGTTGTAAAAATACTACCAAATTGGGAAAAGAAGTTAGCAGATATGGTTAAGGGTTGTATAGATGAGAGTCTAGGTGTGAGAATAAGGCCATTTTCTTTAATGATAGGTCACACATTCTAAACATACAGAAGACTTCAACTGTAAAAAAATCCTTCCTTTATCATTTTTTACGATGATGAAAATGTACAGTTGATTGTTACATGGCAATATGATACTCTGAAAAATGCATGAAGGTTTGATAGATAGATAGATAGATAGATAGATAGATAGATAGATAGATAGATAGATAGATAGATAGATAGATAGATAGATAGATAGATAGATGCAATACAAAATATTAGATAGATAGATAGATAGATAGATAGATAGATAGATAGATAGATAGATAGATAGATAGATAGATAGATAGATAGATAGATAGATAGATAGATAGATAGATAGATAGATAGATAGATAGATAGATAGATAGATAGATGCAACCTGAGGCCCTACTTAAGAACAAGGAGTTGTTCCATAAAGAGAGTAGCATTCCTATTATAACTGGAGAATCCTTACTTTATAGCCACTGAGTGGTTCTTGTGAAGTATTTAACAACTTAGAGAATGTAGGATTGCCATCCAGGATGTCCTCTGCAAGTGAGGAGAATTTGTGAAGTTGATCAGGGAGACTTTTGACAGATGTAAGAGAACACATTTAAAAAATCCTAAATCTGGTAAGCATGACGGGACAGTGCTGAAAGAATCTGTTGTGCCAAGCCCATTTCTGTGCTTAAGATTTCAGTAATAGTTGAGAAGCTCTGTGATGTCAAGGCTATATGAGTGATCGAAATTTAACCAAAAATGTTGAAGGCACCAAATTTTATTATAGTGTCTTGGATAATGTGTGCTTTTAGTGTTAAATGGAAGAACTGGGTGATAGGGTTGGTTGAGCCAGATGGTGTATTTCAGCTTAGCTGAATATCACACTATGAATATCACATTAGTCTGTCTTTCTGGGAATGTCTATGTCAGGGAAAAGAAAAGACGGCACAACTAACAGTCATACCTCAGATTCAGGTTATGTGTACTCGCCTTTCCAGTTCATTGAATTTAATGGACAGGATATCAAGTTGTGGCTTAGAGAGTATCCACATTGGGGAACTGACGATTGCATCTCTGCTATTTCTGGATAATGTTTTACTTTTCATCTCATTTAACTTTGTGGTTAAGGTGTGATGAAAACCAGGGCACCTAAATCTAAGCCCACACTCTGCAAGGGACACGAAAGAAGGTTTTCCTAAAGAGAAGGAGTTTGAGGATCAAGATGTCTTGCTAATGAATGACAGTAATGAAGATGATTCATTTAAGTAAATCCACAATCATTACTGAAACTTTTCCTTTATGCATTTTTTACATGTTACGTTTAAATGCAGCTCTCATAATCCAAAACAGAATCATCAAATTTGCAAGGATTTAGTGAGCAATCACAAACACAGTTTCATGAATTAAGAGAGTACTATGGTGTTGTACCGTGTTAGCCATTATGAATGTAGTGAGTAGTCAAACAAAATTACACGTTTTATTGGATAACTAAAAAGATTACAATATGCAAGCTTTCAAGGCAACTCAGGCCTATTCTTCAGGCAAGATGTTGCCTGAAGAAGGGGCCTGAGTTGCCTTGAAAGCTTGCATATTATAATCCTTTTAGTTAGCCAATAAAACGTGTGAATTAAGATGCACTTTGCTTTAAATATTCTTTGAATTCATTAACAGTAAACTTCAATACGGAATGGTTGTCTAACTTGCCTCACAGCTCTTGAATTCAGATCTCAGCCTGACCTTTGCTTGTGTGTACCATGCATGTTCTCTCTAGGTTTTTGTGGGTTTTTCATTAGATACTCTTAATTTCCATTTACTTCCCAGTGCTATTGTGCTATTCAGTCTCCCCCAAAACTAGTTTTAGAGGTTTCAGTAAACAATAATGAATAATAAAATGAATGGATGGATAGATGAGAAGACTAATACTACCATATCCAGAGATAGAGATGCACATCCAGAAATGAGCATGGATGCACAGATGGCAAGTGGTTGCGTATGTAGAGCAAGACTTGCAATGTGAAAATAAACCAGGAATGTTTTGTCATAGCTGCGATGTGCTGCAAGCCCCTCTTACACTCAAGAAATCCTACTACAGAACACTCAACCTGTTTTGACTGTTCTAAATAATCACGAAAAGAGATAGGATTGTGTTGAGGCACAGACCTGGAGAAGGTTACAGAACAATTTCTGCAGTATTGAAGGTTCACAAGAGCAACTTCCTATGGCTGCCCACCTGGCCAAACTGAGCAAGCAGGGGAGAAGGGCCTTGGTAAGAGAGACGACCAAGAAGGCAATAATCACTCTGAATGACCTCCAGAGAAAAACTTCTAGGAGGACAACCACCATTGCAACATTCCAGTAATCTGGGCTTCATGGAAAAGTAGCCAGAAGACACACTAGCCCTCTTGGAGACACCAAAGGGAATTTCAGACCATGAAAAACGGGATTCTTTGGTCTGATGAAAACAAGAATGAACTGTCTGGCCCCAATTCTAACCGCCACGTCTACAGGACACCAGATGCTGCTCATCATCTTCACAATACCATTCCACCAGTGCACCAAGATGTTTTTAGCATCATTCTGTGGGGTTGTTTTTCAGCTGCAGAGACTAGCAGACTAGACAGGATCAAAGAAAAAGTTGAACAGAGCAAAGTACAGAGATAATGAAAACCTGCTCCAGAGCACCCTGGATCTCTAACTGTGCTGATGGTCCATCTTCCAAGAGAACAAAGACCCTAACTTCAGAACAAAAAGCAAATCAGGAGTGGCTTTGGGACAACTCCAGGAGTGTTCTTGAGTGTCCCAGCCTGAGTCCAAAATAATCACGACAGATCAAGATGCAGTAATGCTGCCACTTTACGCTACTTTAAAGTGCAAATGTTCACTTTGTCTAAGTGTCCCAATAACACAACATAATGTAGTAACAGACTCAAGCCTGCTTAATCTAAATTAGAGTCAAATTCTAAAGTTAAAACTCGAAACAAAGTCACTTATAGAACATAATACATGCCTACGGTTTTACTGTTATTATTTTTATTTCTAAACACGTATACATTTGTGAACATGAGGCTTATAATGTATATTGTTCAACCAGTGATTTATTCCAGAGCAGATCATTGCATCTTAAAGCAGCAAAAGCAGGAAAAATAAAGTTAAATAGCATTTTCTGGGGAAAAGCATAAATTCAAAGTCTCAAACACAAAGCCCAGAATAATTACATTCCCCATTGCTTTCAGAGATTGGGTACAGGAGATAAATTCTCTTTATTACATCCTTTTAAACTGGCTTTATATCAACAGCACCAGAGCAGCCCCCTCCTGCCCCACCATACCCCTAACCCCACTCTCAGTGGGGGTCAAAAAAGGAAAAATAATCCAGTTTCAAAATATAGTTTGATTTACTGGGTGTTGGGGGGAAGGGGGCTGGGAATGTTACTTTGTTAGTTGGCTGTGAAGGTCACACGGCATAAAAGAACTTCCTCAGGGCAGAGAATAAATTAAATCCCTAAGAAGAAGAAGGAAAAAAAAAAACCTGAAAATGTGATTTTCAGAGTGTGAGACTCAAACTCTAAATGACAATGATTGACAGCTAAACTATATCCGTGCAATATCAGAGACTGCACGTTCTCATTTACCTCAGCATTGCCAGCTAGCGCCCATTAAACATCCGTCTGATGCCCAAATTAACCTTCTCTGCAAACTGAAGGAGGCACAAACTATCATAATCAACCTTTCATTATCACAGCAGCGTCTAGTTAAAGGGTCAGAATAATTGTGCCATCAGAGCCCTGATTGTTTTCAATCAACAGACGGCCAGAGTGACAGCTTGGTGATTGAACAGTTTGATGAAACCACACTAGGCCTAATCAGGGGAGATGAAAGGAAGGCATGATTGGCGCAAATGAACAGTCGTGCCTGTCCTCTTCTTTCACAATCTGAAATTACCCTTAAATTTTGCTTTCTTCCTCGAAGAGTGCCTTTGGAGAGAAGGTTTGATTTGTTATGAGTTATGACAGCAGTGTGTTAGAAAACACAGGTAGGATGACTTCATTGTAGTCACTGGAAAAAAGAAAAAAAAAAGAGCTAGAATTACGGAAAAGCACACAATTACAAGTGTGTTATCTTCACTTAACCTTCTACAGGATAGAAGTAAACAAGAGTACTGTAAGTCAGGGTTGAATATAGCGTAAGCAATAAAACAGAGCTCACTGCAGTGATCGACGGTGCAACGGAAAAACTAAAACGACTAGAGCGAAATGTGCAAAACAGATTAGTGGGGTGTAAACGGTGAAGTATTCAGGCTGCTTCATGCTTTACACATACTGTTATGTTGCAGCCTGGTGCTAAAATCATTTAATATAATTTTCCCCACATCAAGCAACACTCAATACCCCAGAATGACAAAGTGAAAACAGAATTTAGGTATTTTTGCAAATATTTTAAAAACTAAAAACTGAAATATTCTACTGACACAAGTATCCAAACCCTTTGCCATGACACTTAAATTCTGGTGTAGTTGCATCCCATTCTATTATTCATTATTGAGATTTTTCTATATCTTGTTTGGTGTCTACCTGTGCTCAGTTCAACTGATTGCACATAATTAGGAAAGACACACATTGGTCTATGTATTGTCCTAGAGATGACAGTGCATTTCACTGTAAAAACCAAGCCATAGGTCGAAGGAATTGTCTGCAGAGCTCAGAGACAGAATTGTAATTGAGATCTGGGGATGGTCCCAGAACAATTTCTGCAGCATTGAAGGTTCACAAGAGCAAGGTAGGAGTTTGGGACAACCACAACTGGACAAATTGAGCTATCAGGGGAGGAGGGCCTTGGTAAGAGAGGCAACCAAAAAGTTGATGGTCACTCCAGAGAAAGTGTAGGGAGATGGGAGAAACTTCCAGGAGGGCAACCATCACTGCAGTGCTCCACTAATTTTGGTTTCAAGACACATAAAAGTCCTCTTGGAGTTTGCAAAAAGGCACCTAAAGGACTTTCAGACTATGAGAAACAAGATTCTTTGGTCTGATGAAACCAAGATTGAACTTTCTGGTCTCAATTCTAAGTGTCATGTCTGCTCATCCATGGTGGTGGTAACATTATTCCGTGAGGTTGTTTTTCAGCTGCAGGGACTGGGATAGCTGATTAGAGCAAAGCACAGTGATAATGAAAACCTGATCAAGAGCACACTGAATCTGACTAGTTCTGAAGGTTCATCTTCCAACAGGATAATGGCCCTTAACAGAGTAAAGACAAATTAGGAGTAGCTTTGGGATAACTCTAGGAGGTGTTTCTGAATGTCCTAGCCAGAGTCCAAACTTAAACCAATTCAACATCTCTAGACAGACATGAACATAACTGCCACCTGACAGTCTCCATCCAACCTGAGAAAGCTTGCTGTGAAGAATGGCAGAAAATCCCCAAATCCAAATGTGTGAAGCTCATCAGATCATACTCAAGAAGACTCCAGACCATAATCGCAGCTTAAAGGTACTTCGTCATTCTGGGATCAGGGAGTGCTTGACGGGGAAATTAAATCAATTTAAATGATTTTAACACAAGGCTACAGCATAACAAAATGTGCAAAAAAGTGGAAGGGTCGGAATACTTTTTGCGAAGGCACTGTATAATGCAAGATTTAATTATTAATAAAATGGACTGTTGGGGATTATCGGTTTCTGCAGAAAAATGCAATGTGATCTACTCTAGCATACCCAAATTTAACACTATTTTAAAGACATTTTTGCACTTTAAAAATTGTGATGGACACTGAGGACACATTGGCATCCTAGCCAGGATGAACCCCATCCCCTTTCCTGGCAGGAATGCTGGGAGAGCAGATGGGCAGATGGAACACACTTGGTGGTGATATTTCTGGGCATGCTGGGAATTGCACTCCCAGGGGGTAGCCCTGCTGGCTTCTGTGGGTGCCATTAGGATGAGCTAAAAGGAAGGGTTGTCCTTAATTTTTGAGGCTCCCATCTCACTTGGGATGTGCTTCCTGTTTCTAGTGTCCTAATCCCCGGAAGTGCTCCTCAGTCTGGCATAAAAGGGGTCACCTCCACTGACTCAGGGAATTGGAGTTGGAAGGACGGAGGCAATACTCACCTGGAGGAATAAAAGAAGGAATAGAAATGGAAGGAAGGAAGGATTGCATTGTTGTGACTAGTGAAACAAGACCTGTGGAAAGGTATTTTGTGCAATAAAAATAGCTTCACTTGAACCTGGACTTTTTGTGTGTAGTTGTATCTGAGGATTTGGGGCTCAGTGACACCCACTAGTGGCCATGAAATGTTCAGAGATTCAAGCCTTAGTCAATCAATGTAGTGCCATATCTATCATTAGAAGGTACTTCACAAAGACAACATATTTACTTTACTTTAAGAATCCATGAATTCAACAAAGGATTAAAGATGGAAGCCGAGGAGCTAAGAAAAAACGAATGGCAAGAGCAGATAACAATGTCCACGAGAGTCACAGAACGCTGCAGCTTAAGAAAGTTCTGAGATTTTGTGCCAGATGATCTTTTCTAGGGCAGCACGGTGGTGCAGTGGTAGCGCTGCTGCCTCGCAGTAAGGAGACCTGGGTTTGCTTCCCGGGTCCTCCCTGCATGGAGTTTGCATGTTCTCTGCGTGGGTTTCCTCTGGGTACTCCGGTTTCCTCCCACAGTCCAAAGACATGCAGGTTAGGTGCATTGGCGATCCTAAATTGTCCCTAGTGTGTGTGCTGGGTGTGTGTGTTCCCTGCGGTGGGTTGGCGCCCTGCCCGGGATTGGTTCCTGCCTTGCACTTTGTGTTGGCTGGGATGGGATCCAGCAGACCCCGTGACCCTGTGTTCAGTTTCAGCAGGTTGGAATATGGATGAATGATCTTTTCTAGAAAGCAAGAGTGAGTGTTCAGCCTTGAGACTGCTTGGCAAGTTTCCCAGTGGTAACCTGTGGTCACAAACACTTGCTTTATCACTGTAGAATGGCTAAATTGTTTGCCTCCATAATGGGGAGAAGAGAGCCATTAGTAAAATATAATCCTTTTATTGTAAATGTCAATCCATTTACCTATGCATTTCTAAACCTGCATCCTATACGTTCTGGAACATATAAAGGTAATTGACTATTCTGTCAGCACTGGACACAAGCTAGAATCCCTTCCGGGAAAGGCTGCCAGATTTCCTTTCAGATGTGAATGTGTTTTATTGATGAGACAGGAGGCATGGGCACTGTCCCTGTACTGGCTCATGGGTGAAAGGACACCAGAGACTGTTAAGGGATGCTCCAGTCTGGTGTCTCCGTTGCAAATGTAATGTTGTCCCTCACACTGGAAGTGATTCTGAAGCTGGGGTTAAAAGCCACTTTACAGCAGGCGGTTAAATAAATGTGAATTCGAGATAAAAGTAGCAAATGTTTGAGTGGCAAAAAGGAAACAGGCCATTTCTAGGAATGGGAGATAGGCAGAAAGAGAGAGAGAAAAAGGGTGACATTGTGTGCTGCTGTGAAGGACAAAGGGGCAAACTGGCCCCACCAGACAGACTAAAAAGTGGGTGGCTAGTCTCAGAGAGGTTGTAGGTTTTCGTTCTATTTTGTCTGATTTGGTACTCTGTGTTTTTCCCTTTGCTTATGGGTCCATTGTACTGTATAACATAAAAAACAACTTTTTAGGACATTGTGTCTCTTTCACATTACTCTATACACGAGACACTACAAGAGAGAGGAAAAACAGGAGAAAGACCAAACCATTACTCTTCGACTCTGACATTGTTTTCAAACTGAACTTGAAAACTTGCGCTACCTTTTACAGTTTTGATCCAACTATAGCTAACTTAATTTTATTTCCTTTCCAACTGTTCTGTGCCTACTGTATTGTAAAGATGCTAACTGTAATTCAACGTTTATGTGCTCTGACAGTCAATCTAGTACTAGTCAACCTATATGATCATTTGTTTTCAATTTTACTTTTTTTCTGTCTTTATCACACATTTCACATCCGTGCTTTGTTATGTTATTGTTTGTTAAAGCATTTTTGAGTTCATAAGAATTACTTATGAATGCTTTGAAGTCAGTTCAGGGCTGGTTTGTCTGGCGTCCCCTGACTCACCGCTACAAGCAAACCCCCACAGATAGGAAACCGTTTGACTTTTCTTGGTGTCTAGTTATGCAAGGGGTCTGTCTTTTTGGCCCTCTTGCATGAAAAATCCTCATTTTTAGCCATACTTTGTGCAGGAAGATCCCCCCTTATGCTAAAGAGTAAACCAGTAGGTGTCTTCAGCCCAAAGGATCAGAAGAACATGAAGTTATGCCTGATGCATCATCCCAAGGGTACACCCTTTAATAGCATACAAGGGGTCAAAGTTACTCCTTTTCACAAAACTTTGATAAAGTGGGATTCTGTAGCATAGCCATGTGGACAAATGTGATAATAGTGTGGATAATCGATTCTTTGATAGAACCGGTGGTTCTACCCTTTAAAGCAATGTAAATGATTTTAGCCTAAGGCAGCAACATAACAAAATGTGTAAAAAGTAAAGCAGCCTGAATACTTCACAAAGGCGCTGTACTTCACCATTTACATCCCATTAATGCACCACACTTCTTACGCCCCACTAAATTTCAAATCTAAGTATTTGGGGTATTGTTTTAGACTATTTCAAGGTCAGTGGTTACCAATATGATACTATTTTTGATTTCTGATGAGTTACTAGGGATTTAGCCCTCTGTGGACCTCTTTCAGTGTGTGAAAAGTGACTGTTTTTTACAATTCAGAATCTTTAGACTTTAAACATTTAAATTGAATTACACATTTTAATATTTCAAATACATGGTGCAACTATTACTTTCTTCTGCCTCATGAAGTAAATCCTTATATTTCTTATGATCATCCCTAATCAGGGAGGCTTACGGTAATTATGACTTTTTCTGTCTTTTATAAAGCACGTTGTGATAGCATACTCTGTAAAAACTTATCACTCAAGTAATGATAACTTGAAAGTTTGTCTGAGTATTATGAAAAGCCGCTGAAAGAAGAGTTTTAAGCGATACAACTGAATCTCCAAGGGATGGAGGCAGATTTTATGTGCACAACGGCAGGCCTGGGTGTGTTCGTGAGTGTGTGGACAGAATTCTGGCCAACATTCTGAGGCCTAGTGAAATGTGCCATCTTGAGCTGCTGTTTGTAACTGCATTACGTTTTTCATGATGTCGCTCAACATGCCTTCAACTTCAACTCAAAATGTGCACTGACATGTGCTGTCTGTGCTTCTGGTGTTTATGGATCATTGCTTCTATCCCACTGCAGTTTGAGTTGAAACGGTTATTAGGTGTTTTCACATAAAATACAGAAACATCTCCATCTGTACATCTTTATGAAACAATGTGTGGACAGATTTTGTTGAATGTTGGTACTCTTCAATGAGCTTTGAATAGAAAGTTACATTTGTCTTGAGACATCCTGAACAGAGCATACAGTGCAAATTTTTGATTTTTCACAAAAACATCAACAAATTTTTCAAAACTGTTTGTGATAAATTTACTCTTTTAAATTACCTCGAGAGGGGATAATTTAAATTTTTATTTATCTCCTTTAAACACCATAGCTGCTCCTGAAGGCAAAACAAATCCCCAGTAGAAGTTATTTAAACACAGAAGTGCAACATAGCTTTTCTATTTATAACTCTCTATCAGGTACTCCTTTTGGAAATGTTATGTTTAAGATTAGCTACAAACTGTCCACAACAAACAACAATAGTACATCAAGTGAAATAATTTTCACATCACTTGATTTGGAATGGTGTTTATGAAAGCTATTTCAGCCACCAAAAACCTCTTTGATATTGTAGGTTGTAACCACAAGGGTGCACCAGAGAGCCCCCAAACCGCAGATACGGCAATACAGCAATACAGCACACAATATATGAACACAATAAAGGACTTTTATACCTTCCAAAGCACCTGTTCACAGACCTCTTTCCAACAATCAGCCACAAATACAAATTAAAAATACAATAAATCAAAGAATCTTCCTCCTTCCATCCTCCAGTTGAGTATTGCCCGCTGCCTCCAGATTCTGACTTGAGTCAAATAAGTCAGCGGGCTTCCTTTAAAACCAGATCCGGGAACTGCTGCTAGTCTCCTGTCCAGGTCATCCAGAGCATTTCCTGGTTGTATGGAGACCAGAGCAGTCCAGACCAGCTCTCCCTCTGGTGGTCTCCAAAGACCTTGACAGGGCTGCATTTCTGGACTCCAAAGTCCCAAGCCATCTTGTGGGCATCCTGATCAGGTTTAAGTCGGAGGGACACTGCCACCTGTCGTGTCATGGAATGATCTGCTCCCGGTGAGCTCATTCACCTGATCCTTCCTTTATCCTGGTCAGGATGCCTATCCTTCCTCTCTGGAACTTACAAGTTATATTTTAGAACACTATGAAAAAACAAGTATTTTATATATTACTCACTAATATATGAAATCACTTTCTGTTAAAACTGTTAACAATATTAGTAGTACTCATTGTTAAAAATATTTCAAAACACAAATGTTATAAGATCAAAAATCAGTCATCCCTGGCTAAATCTTATCTAATAGCACATAACTCTGAAACAGAAAGAACTGTCTGGCAAGGACACTACTAGTTTATGGATGTAGACAACATTAATTTTTATCCACTCTTCCAGCATCAAATCCTATGGTTTGGGCAAATTGGTCATTGGCATTTCCCTTGTTGCTCCAAATAGTTTCACAAATTGTCTATGGGAATTAAATATGGGGAATTTGTGTGCCAGTTTGGATTGAAGAATGCTTCTGAATGTTCTTCATACTGTCATCTTGAAGGAGTGGGGTAGCCATTCTGTATTCACTCTGGAGATGAAGTGTCCCAAAAGTTGGGACACTTGTAGGAATTGTTTGCTGTCACATTATGAGACACACGATGAGGGCCCCGATCTGTGAGCACTGTCTTGTAACTGCAGTTCTGGCATTGATTAGCGTTTGACTGTGTTGTACTCCACTTCTGGAAGACCTGTTGGACAGTACACTTTGACACCCCCACAACCTCCTGTATACTTCAACAATCTACAAACCCTGCAGCACACACCAGAGCTATTTGTAGGATGATAGTAATACCTGGGTGCCCCCTGTTAGTGTCTGAAGTATATATCACCTTTTACAAGGGTGCTGTCAATTTTTTTTTCGTCCAATGAGCTTATCTGCCTTTGATGAATCAAATAAACAAAACTTAAAACACTGCAACTTTAAAACCATTTAACTAAGTCCCTGAGCGCACGTAAGTGTTTTGTCATGTGTAGTTTTTCTGATTTATTTTCCATTGTGAATGAATCCTGTTTGTGGCATCCTCTTTCTTAGACCAGTGTAAAAGTTCCACCTTCACCTTTGCTAGCTCTTTGAAGAAAGGGTTTCCCAGTACCTCCTCAGTTCTGGTGGTGTGGGCACCTCACACAGCTATCGTTTTGCCTTCTAAAGATTGTGTTTCTTTTCATGTGTTTTCCCAACATATGCTACTGCCTATTTAATATTTTTTTCTTGTTTGTTCACTCTTTTTTTTAGCTTTGTAATTCTTTATGAAAAAACAAAGCATTTATAAAAAAGCCTCCAGTTATGGATTGCTTCAGTGGGTTTATAAATATTACTCACATCTTGCAAACAAACTCAGCTTTTCTCTCATGAAACTTCATAAACTGGTTGAAAGAAGTTGTTTCTTTTTGAACATAGGAATAGTACATGAGTTCAATGACAATAACTTTTAACATGATTAGCATTATCTGCAGCTGATTTTCACCACTCACACCCAACGACTTCTGCAGTCCGGTTTGTACGGGGTACAGGCAGGCACTCGCTCCAACAAGCCCCTTTTATTCTCACCAGTTTTGGCCTTCATGTCGAATATTTGACACAGAAGGCAGAAAACATGACACATTTCACAGTTGCAGTAGGCATAATTTCAGCACAATAAAGTTGTGCACACCAAATATGTTACTCCCATGTCTTAAATGATATGTATCTTTTAAAAATAAAAATGCAAGTTCCAAATTAAATCACCAGATGGGTAATTTTGTAGTGAAAGTTTTTTAAGCTTTGGCAAGAGAAGGAGCCATACACATATCCTACTCAAGCACCTCAGGCACTTATGCTTGTTGTGCTAAATAGAATTCAGTGCAGAAAACAGAAACACCCAGAAGAAGAGACGCAGTTGTAAGTAAAAATAAAGGTCATAACCTGGAATATCTAGAAAGTACTATTGGCAAAAATCAGGATCAGAGAAACCTAGCCTAAAGATCATTCGCCAAAAGAGCTTTTAATCATTGATGCGTAATGTAAAAGTTTTGTGTCTTATCCTCAGTCTCAGCTCGGGAATACTGTAGATGATGGCAGTGACCTGTTAACCGATCACAATTATGACGCCACATACCATGCAACTGTCAAAGAAGTAAAGAAATGGCAGCATACATGGAAACAAAATATGGCCCTCCAAACAAAGCTTTTAATCATTGATGCGTAATGTAAAAGTTTTGTGTCTTATCCTCAGTCTCAGCTCGGGAATACTGTAGATGATGGCAGTGACCTGTTAACCGATCACAATTATGACGCCACGTACCATGCAACTGTCAAAGAAGTAAAGAAATGGCAGCATACATGGAAACAAAATATGGCCCTCCAAACAGTATAAAAATCATTTTATTTATTTTAAATAATTATTACTAGCCAACCCGCGGCATAGCATACACCGCATAATTATTCATTCATGGGTGAACACTTCCTGAAAGACACAGTTGTCCAAATGGGGTGGGTTTGAGGATACGGCTGTGAGTGAATGAAAAGATAGAAGTCAGGAGAGAGCAACATACAATTGTCTGTGACTGAAAACTGGTTTTGCAGCCGGAACTGAAAAGAACAATGAAAAGTCAACATGGCTCAGAGGGCAGCAATGCGAGAGACCTGTTAGCAAAGCAAAGCAGCCAGAATCGAAAAGAATAATGAAAAGTCAACGTGGCTCAGAGGTGCATGTGGACTGTAGCAGAGACCAAAGTGACTGAGGATGTGTTTGGTGAGGTGTTGGGGACGGGCACATGAGCAGGCAGTGCGCATGCCTCGAGAGCGAGGGTGGGTGCGGGAGGAGGGTTAGAGTTGACGGACAGGGCTGCGTCGTGCGTACCCCATGGTTGTGCTTCCCATGGTTGGGCGACTTGATCGATTATATATATAGATATTCCAAACCTACTGATAGATTTTGAATCACCACATGTCAAACCCCTAAACAAGTGCAAAATATAACAAAACAATCATAAAATAACTATAAAAAAGAAATACTACATAAAAATGTCTTTCTGTAATTACATATGTTAACTGGTTGTTGTATGTATGTTACTTGAATCTAATAATAAACTACATATTTCTACAAAGAAAATAAATAAATGAATAACATTTGTAACTCTGAGTCACAGCACTCTCCAGACTATAAGGCCACCATGCCATGAAATGAGCTCTAGGAGTTGATATAGCTGCTCTACTGTAAGGTCTTCTGTCAGTTTGTAGAAAGTATTGCTGCCATAGTAGTTTTAGTAACGTTCAGGTATTTTGTACCGACTTTAGAGCAGTGTTCAAGCAATGGCAGTGGTCTTGTAGATAAGTGATGCCAAATGGGTTAACAACAAAGGATTTTTACCTCAATCTGTCCAGTCTTTTGTATGTCTGCATTATGGCAGGACTGAGACTAGTAGTAATAGTTTTATTAGTAGCATTGCCATGTCTACTGAAACACTGAATTTCATAGGAGAGTGTGAGGGCCAGGGTAGGTGCAGATAATGTTCTTAAAATAAGTGCACCCCCCATCAACCCCTCTTCCAGCCAATCAGAGAATGTGAAAGGATAGTGAAAGGACCAAAGGAAGAACAACACCTACTGCAATTAACAGGGGGAACTTCCTTTACTGACGTGGTCTAGACAGGACCCTAGAATGAAATTAGTGTAATGTTATTAATAGGGCTGCTATTCGATTAAAAAATGCTATTAACTGTGCGATAAACATTTTAATTGAAATTAACTGCTTATTAATTGCAATTTATAATTTTTCCTTCAAGTACATGAATATTTTTCTATAAAGTAGAAATAACTCATTAATAATAATCACTTGTCTATACATATTACATTATTCCAGTTAGTTCATTGAACAGTTTTGTGAATCAGCAACAACAACTAATGACCACCAAACAATCCCGCCAACCACAAGGGGTTGGTATAATATTTGGGAAAACCAATATGTATTGTTTAAACTTCTATGCTGAAAGACATCATACCATAAGCACTAATGATCACACAAAGAATTAAATATTAGAAAACAGAAATAACAGTTCAGCTCTTGTGCACAATCAGCACTGTTATTGCTCAGGTTGTGCTCAACTGTGTGATACCCACAAGTCAACTTCAAAGCTGTTACCTGGAGAGGAGGCATTAATTAGATTAAATATGTGTATAGATCAGGATTTTAAATAGAAAAGGATAGACTGAAAAAACTTCTAAATATGTATCTGATAGAATTTTTTACTTTGATATTTTAAATTAGAATATTAGAACAATCTAGACGAGAACAGGCTCGCCAGTCCTATCCACCTATTTATTCCAAAAAAACATCAAGTTGAGTTTTGAAAGCCACCTAAAGTATTACTGTCTACCACACTACTTGGTAGCTTATTCAAAGTGTTTATCATTCTTTGTGTAAAGAAAAACTTCCTAATGTCCTCAAAGGTGGCGCAGTGGTAGTGCTGCTGCTTTGCAGTAAGAAGATTGTGGGTTCGCTTCCCGGTTCCTCCCTGTGTGGATAGCGCTTTGAGTACTGAGAAAAGCGCTATATAAATGTAATGAATGAATTATTAATGTTTGTGCGAAATTTAACAAGTTTTCAACGATGTCCCTGTGTTCTTGATGAACTCATTTTAAAATAACAGTCTCGATCCACTGTACTAATTCCTTTCATAATTTTAATCACTTCAATCATGTCTGCTCTTAATTTTGTTTTTCTTAAATTGTATAGGCTCAGCTCTTGTAATCTTTCCTCATGATTCATTCTCTGTAGTGGCAGAATCAGCCTAGTCGTTCTTCTCTGGACCTTTTTTAGTGCTGCTATGTCCTTTTTGTAGCCTGGAGACCAAAACTGCACACAGTACTCCAGATGAGGCCTCACCAATTATAAAGGTTGAGCATAACCTCTTTGGACTTTTACTCCACACATCGTGCTATACAACCTAACATTCTGTTAGCCTTCTTAATGGCTTCTGAACACTGTCGGGAAGTTGATAGCTTACAGTCCACTATGACTCCTAAATCCAAAAAAAAAAAAACTGCACATTGTCACATGAATGAGTCATTTATGAATTATTAAATAAGTAAATCTATCTATTTTACCTAATTTACACTGATTATTGAATTGTTTTATTGGTTTCAGTATAATGTAGGCTAATTTAGCATACAATTAATACAATTAATAAAACAATAACATACCATGTCTGCTTTGGGGGAAGTCTAAGTGAGGTATAAGGAATCAAGCGATTTTACTCTCTGTCATCTGCTCTTTAGCTGCTTGGGCATGGGTAGCACCTGCACCGTGCTGTTTCAGTCATACATCCCTCCATTAGCCATTGAAGAAGCTCAACATATAAGCTTATTTCCACTCCCATTGTCACCTACACTTTGGCAGCCTTTTTTATGTGTGGACTTGTTTACAGTGCATGTACTGTCTTGTTCTGAACGTTCCGCTATACTGCATGGTGTGACTGTATTTGTTTTTTTCACCTTCAATGTGTGAATGCAGCATAATGGCAAGGATGGCGCTGATGTGAATTGCTTGTCCATCGTCAACATTAGCGCAACATGAAAATGAAACTCATTCACTCCGCTTGTATAACTGGTTTGATTTAAACTGTTCTCATGTTATTCTCTACACATATAAAATAATGTGTACGAAAATACAGGATGAATCGCATCTCTCATTGATTCAATATGGCATACAGCATTTTATGCTCCAATATAGGATGGGTGGCAACATTACAGATGTGTGTGAATGAAGATCA
The DNA here is from genome assembly GCF_900747795.2 of Erpetoichthys calabaricus. NCBI lineage: Eukaryota > Metazoa > Chordata > Cladistia > Polypteriformes > Polypteridae > Erpetoichthys > Erpetoichthys calabaricus. The sequence goes on along the minus strand of NC_041396.2, from coordinate 221,935,642 downwards.
TTGTTAAGAAAATACTATAGGAAACAATGAAGTGCTGGTGACCCGTTGCTAGTGTTAGTGGACTTGAAACAGTTTGGTGCTACGTCAATAACAGCGTGTGAAGCTCTGTCAGATTAACTGGTTTAAATTAACGCATTTAGGGGTTGCATTAAAAAATGTAACTGCAGAGCTTTTTAACACGTTAATCACACTTCTTAACAGCAGTTAATCAGCAGCTCTAGTTATTATTGTTGCTGGAGGTTCTCCAGGCTGCTACTGGGCCGTTTACCTCAGTTTTACAAATGTAATGAGGATGGTGAGGAGGACATGCAGGACAACCTGGTGCCTATAGATGGAGTTCTATGTATATTTCATCAGGATTTTGGGTGGACATCAGGAAATCCAGAAGTACCTCTTGAGGGTTATCTGGAAGTGGTTCATGGCCCAGGCTTAAAAATGTCTGATCCAGTATAGCTCCGAACTTAATGTTAGGGGAATAATTAGATAAAGACACAAGTATCAGAAAGGTCAAAGTTGTAAGAAGTAAACTTGTTGAAAAAGTGAGTAGAAGAGAGCATGCAAAAGTGGAACTGCCACCACATTAGGCAGATAAGGACTTTTTGTATTTAGTTAGGCCCTGAAGGCTTAAGGTTTGTTAATTTACCCTCCTGTCTTCTCTAATTTATTCCTCTTTAGTTATTCCTTCATGAATGAATAAATTCCTCTTTTTGGTATTCTGCATCCTGTTTGGGATCAGGTTCAGATACTGAGTACCTCCAAAGTCCACGTTGACATTGACACAATCAAGTTTCACAACATAGGAGAAAACCTAGCAAGACTTGTGAAAAAGTAAACTCCACACAAAAGTTGGATTTACACTTTTTTTTTTCTTTTTCTAATTCGATCGCACACATTAGGGGTCATGCATCAGGTGCTAGGCTTGCTCTAATTGACTGGAATATGTGGAAGTTGTTTCAAATTGTGTTATTTTTTAACCTATGTGTGTATATATTTCTATATTTTTATTGCTTTTAGTGTTCCATGTTAAACCCTTGACTCATTACATCGGCGAATCAGATTCCATAATTGCCAACAGCAGATGCTTAGCGTGACTACCACTGCCCAGCCTGCACAATTTCACCCTTGATGAACAGTAATTTCTGTAGTTACACTGGTCTAGTGTCGGATCACAGTCAAACCACATATGAAACTCTCCAGGGTTCACTTGCTACCACATCAAGACCACCCTTTCCAAAGGGTCTTGGTGTGGTTATTTTAGTCGTCACCAACGTGCATTTGGTGTGTTCACATCAACCTAATTGAACAGGACCTTTGGGGAAATTACACCAGAGTCTGTAAAAATCCACACCAAACAAAGGTGTGTAAAAGCCTAAAGATGGGAGAAGTAGAAGTAGGTGAAGATGATGATGGAATAGCATCGGTGTTAACTGGCTTCAACTATGAAACTTGGAGAGTTGGATGTATTATATAATGGGCCAGAAGAGGTCATTTTTAAATAACAGGGTCAGTCTTATTGAGAATTTTAAGTGAACAGAATTTTCAAATGGATGTCTTGAGTCATAACACATGCTTTATTTTCCACAAATAACTGTAGATGTTTTAAGCCTTTATGAAAATTAAGTTTCTTAATAGTAGAACTGGTCCTCATATTCCATATGTCTATATACAGTAGAACCTCTGGTCACGAACGTTTCCAAGCACGTACAAATCAGGTTACGATCAAAAAATTTGCCAAAATTTTGCATCTGTTCACGACCACATGCTTTAGTGGTGAAAAAAAACACTGGCGGCCAGTTTCCCTACGCGTGTTCGTACACGCCAATGATTTCCCATTTTCCGTTTCCCATTTTCATTTGTTTGCATATACAGGGCATAACAAAGCAGCTGATGTTGCAAAAGGAGTTACAATGTTAACCAAGCACAGGCCTCAAGTGCTGGAAGAGGTGGAAAAACTGTTGCTAGTGTGGTTGAACAAGAAGCAACTTGCAGGAGATAGCGTAAGCAAGGCGATCATATGTGAGAAAGCCAGGAAGATTCAAGGTGATTTATTGAAAAAAAATCCTTCTTCGAGTGACGAAGGTGAGGAATTTAAAGCCAGTAGAGGATGATTTGAAAAGTTTCGCAAGAGAAGTGGCATTTAATTTTTTTTCCCTGCTCTTAAAACTCATAAAAAAAGTGTTTACAGCAAGCGGTTCGTAAGGGTCTAGCGCGAATTCTTTCAATGTTAGTTTTTTCTGTTGTTCATGGTTTTCTCAGTGTTATTCAATGTTTTTACATTTAGTTTACTATTACACTGTGTATTCTATGGTATAATTAACTATTTTTGTGCTTAAAAAAATATATATTTACATACAGTTTGTACGGTCTGGAACGGATTAATTGTATTTACATACAATCTTTTGGGGAATTTACGTTCGAGTCGCAACCAAATCGGGCCGCGTCCAGAGTTTTGGCACGAAATATGGTCGTGACCAGAGGTACCACTGTACTCTGAGAGGATTTAAGGTGGTCCACAACATTGCCAACTGAGAGAACTGGTGGTTTACAGCCATAAACGCACGCAAATGGTAACATACCTATAGCACAAGACATTAAAATATTTCTGGAATATTAGGAAGTAAGATATCCTTCCAATTCAACTGGACGTTACTGATGTTAAAATGTTTTCATAGTTCTATTTACCCTTTCTGTTCAATAATTAGTCTAAATATGATAACCAAAGGTAAAATTTCCCACTGTATCTAATTATAAACAAAATACATTTGGACAAAAAGGACAGATACAGACAAACCAAGGTTAAAAATCTCCAAAATTATTTTTTTTTGCCAATTCTGCTGCTTTAGATATTTGTTTAAATGGAATAAAATGAGACTCTTTGAAAAAGCAGTCCAAAATAAACAGGATAGTAGTATGCCCATGAGGAGGTAATCTGCAATAAAATACATCAGCAATAAAATCCAAAGATATGTGTGTCCAGGGTCTATCTGGGGCTTGTAATGGCTGTAAAAGACATGCAGGGAAACCATTAAGAGATTTAGCCTGACAACACTCTTCACAGGCCTTAACACAATTTGTCACACCTTGTTGTGATGCCTCAAAGAATTGTACACAACTAAAAATGGCTGCTATTACGGTCTTTAATTTTCATTACACCTGGGTAACCTTAAAGGTATGTGTGAGGAGTGTAATGAGTGTGGAACAAATAATCATCTTGTAGCTATTCTTTCTGTAGTGGTGGGGCAGCTACTAATTCTTGAGAAAATTTCTAATATTCTTGGTCTTCATAACAGCTAACATCTTTTCTTCAAGTATAATAGAATCAGATTCCTCAGTTAACCTAATATTATTATATTGATGTAACAAATACATCTGATTTCATATTTTTTACCTCTCCTAGGTGGTATGAAATAACAGCATTGAACTGACTTAAGAAGCGATGCCTCTGGATTTGCCCATTATAAGTCATGGATTTTCTTATTTCCCAGATTGGATTCATTTTGTATTTTATTTTTAAATAAAGAAGGAAAACAAAAATCAGATCAAATACAAACTAAGACAATCCTCATCATTTATTGGGATTTTAATGGACACATTGAATCATCAGCTGACCAAAACATTGTTCTCTTCCTATCAGATCACAGCAAGTCATATTTCAATGTGTCACAAATTGTATTCAAACCTCTTCACTTTCTGCAAACTTTGTTTTGTTGTAGATTTAATCTTAAACAGATGAATTCATCATTTTGCCCATTATTCTACACTCAATATCCCATAATGACAACGAGAAAATGTTTTCAGAAAAGTCTGCAAATTTATTAAGCTGAAATCTCTTATTTTCATGAGTATGCAGACCCTTTCCTGTACCAAAGTGTGGTGAGGTGCATCCCCTTTGCCTTTAATTATCCTTGAGAGGTGTCTGTAGTAGCCGGGTGTTGTACCATGTTAATCATTATGGATGCAATGAGAAGTCAAGCAAAATGACACCTTTTATTGGCTAACTGAACAGATTAAAATATGGAATCCACCTGTGACAAATTCAACTGACCAGATGACCAGATCCTGATTTTACTTTAAAAGGCACACACCTGTGTATATAAGATCCCACAATTCACACTGCATGTTGGACAACAACCAAGCCTTGAAGCCTAAGGAACTCTCTGTAGATGTCTGCAATCAAATTGTGGTGATGAATAGATCAGGTCGAGGGTATAAAACCACTTTTAAAGGTTTGATTGCCTCTAGAATCACGGTGACCTTGATAATTGTGAAATGGAAGAAGTTAAGAACCAGCAGGACTCTTCATGGAATTGGCCATCCAGCCAACCTGAGTAACTAGGCAAGAAGGGCCTTGGTCATGGAGGAGACCAGGAACCTATTGGGCACTCTAACAAAGATTCAGAAGAAGTCGGCTGAGTATGGATCACTTGTTGGAAGGACAGCTATCTCAGCAGCACTCCATCAATCAGGTATTAATGGTGGAGTGGCTAACTCCTGCTTGTAGTTTGCCAAACAGCATTTAAAGAACTCTGGGAGCATGAGGAAAAGATTTTCTCACCCAATAAGATAAAAATTGAACTTTTGGGCAGAACTCCAAGCACTCTGTCTGGCAAAGACCAGTCACTGTATCCCTACAGTGAATCATGGTGGCTATGGGGTTGCAAGGAATTTGGTCAGACTTAAGGGAAGGATGAAGGCAGACAAATACAGAGACACCCCTGAATAAAACCTGCTTCGGACTGCACATGACCTCAAGCTGAGGTGATAGTTCACCTTTCATGAGTGACAATGAACCAAAATATACAGCTAAGACAATGCTGGAGTAGTTGCTTTAGACTGGCCCAGACTGAAACCCAACAGAACATGTGTGGAGATACCTGAAGATGGCAGTTAACTGATGCTTCCCACCCAATCTAATGGAGCCTGAGAGGATCTATCAAGAACAATGGGATAAACTGCCCAAATCCAGGTGTGCAGAGCTTGTACGGCCTTACCTAAAAGGATTTGAAGCTGTAATTGCTACCAAAGAGGCTTCTACAAAGTACTGATTTAAAGATCTGAATACTTGCATGAATGAGAGATTTCAGCTTTTGATTAAAAAAACAATGCAAACCTTTCTGAAAATATGTTTTCACTTTGTCATTATGGGTTGTTGAGTGCAGATTGATGGGCAAAAATGTTAAATGAATCCAATTAAAATGAAATCTACAACACAATAAAGTGTGCAGAAGGAGTCTGAATACTTTCCTAATCCACTGGATCCTCTACCAAGTTGAGAAACTAACATCTGAAGCTAGCCAGTCATACCTGTGGACTTAATATTGCTTTCAAATAAAAAGATTAAAGAAAAACTCAAGATAGACCAAAAAATAATTAAAAATGGTTAATGCCAAAGACATAACATTGTAATAGTATTTTGGCAGTAACTAAAGTAGAAAATGTGTCCCTACATTTCAGATTTAGAAAGTGGTAAAAACTGAACAACTGCTAACCCTACATTAGTAATATTGAAAAAAATATAATGTGTCATTTAGTATTTGTTTTACTTTTACAGAAAGGACAATGGACAAGTGTAAAATCTGAAATATAGCTAGGTCACATACTGCATTTGCAATCTGCATTTCAGATCAGAATTAAAAGTCCTATGCACCCATGAAAATCAAACACACACACACACACATACTGCATTAAGGTAGAACATTAATCTCTGTTGCAATATTTAATATAAATATTGATTTATTTTCATTTTAATTGTAACAGTTAAATAAATATGCACTCCTCCATTTACAAATGCTCAGGGCCAGATTAAGGCCCTTCCATTGCTTAACTGACAAGGCATTAAATCTCAATAAGTGCTGAAGGTGAAATAAGGGATTAAAAATTCAGACTTCTTCCAGGCCATCCTCCAGACCAGACCCCACAACTATATTAAATGTAAACTTCTTTAAAATGGCATTTATTTATCACTAAGTTGCATTAAGCAATATAAGCATATTATTTACTTATAAATAAGGCAACAGAATTTTTCAACACTTTTTTGTGCAGTTTTTATGAAAACTGTTAAAAGGCAAAATGCAAATACAAAAAAATTTTAAAAACTATTTTCAATTACTCTACCAAAGGTAAAATAGGATCTAATATTATCTCAATTTTTAAAAATCCTCTTTTGACAGAAATCAATGTTGGTGGACACTTTTTAAAAAAAGATATTGTAGGGGAGAAATATCATTATTTGCACAAAATAAAATTCCATTGCTATTGTTCCCTTGATGATATACAGCATTTCAACATTTCTAGATCAAAAGATGCAAAAGAATGCTTCTTTTTGCCTGTTGTATACTTTATTAAGAAACACTTGGGCCTGTGAAATGCCAAGATCAAGGTTCAAGCTCCAGTAGTTTGAGTGTACCAGCAGGTTGCATGGAGTGGATGCCTGTGCTGCTACTCCTCTTCTTCCTATCATGTAATCAGCTCCTGCAATTTGCTTAACTCCCAGCAGGTGTTGCTTCATCTCTGCAATGTGACCTTCTCAATTGGGTTGCCTATACAGTTTGCCAAAGAAAGATGTGAACCCTGATAACTTTGTGGAAGTTGCCACTTGCTACATTTTCATTGATTCACCAGTGTGAATCACTTAATAAGCTTTTAATTAAAACCAAGATCAAGGTTATAGACTCAGTGGTTCACAAATACTCACATGACAGACAGACACAACACTTAACAATTTATATACAATATATTGATATATATTGTCACACACGTGTGCATGGGAGCCAGCCACAGGGATGATAAGAAGGGAAATCCATCCCCAGCCAGGGGGTGGTGGGGTGCATTCAACCCTCTTATTTTGTCCCCGCAGACCAGACATGGGAAATCCCACATTAATACGAAGACGTCATTTCCTCATCAGCTCCGAGGACTACATCACTTCCTGTTCCAGCCCTGAGGATTACATCACTTCCGCAAACCTCCCTATAAAACCCCACTCCCTTCCTCTGTTGAGTAGTTCTGTTTTGGACTCAGTATTGTGAACATCTCTGTGATATTCGAAAACCTTCTGCAGCCAGGAATATTATACGAGTGTGCAGTGTGTCGAGTCTGTTTTATTTCATAATGTATATCAGGGGGACAAGGGTGGGAAACCCAGTATCTCCCCCTGGATGCTAGATGGCAGCCTCCCTGGGTTGCAGCAGTGCCTCAGACTCTCCCAGGGCTTCATGGGGGTTGGAATTCTGTGCAGCCCTGTTAGGTTCCGCAGGTGCCGCCAGGGGGTGCTGAAGCAGGAGCTGCTGGCCCCTATTGGGCATTGGTTTCGCCACACCCGGAAGTGCAGCTGGATATCAGCAATCAAGCACCTGGAGCACTTCCGGGTACCCAATAAAAGGAGCCAGCGACCACCACTCAGTGGCCAGAATCGGGAGGAAGAGAACGAGGTTGCCAGGATGGAGTGGTGGAGGAACAGAAAGTGGATGGATTACGGGGAAGACGTACCATCCAGCTGAAGAAAAATAAACAGATTATTTGTTTTACACATGCCTCCTTGTCAATCTGTGTCGGGTTGTGCTCAATATAGCGCCTTTTCTTACTATACCTTTAACTTTTCTTACTTACTTAGTACTATACTTTTACTTACTATCCATATTACTAACCGAGAATGGTAAACCGGATGGCATGGATGCAAGTACATGGCGATGGGATCATGAGACATACTGCGCAGGTGCGTACAGCGCACGTCTCATAAACCGCAAGCGAAGTCATATCCACTGCGAACGAAGGAGTCACGGCCCAAAAACGAAAGAGCTCAACTGACGTGAATGAGAAATTAAGCAACAACGCGCCCATAACTAACGACTAACGACACAGCCACACAAAAAAGAGGATTCTGCGCTGCAGCCCATATTCAAACGGAAGAGGCTACGGCGGCCCCACAGGTCCACAATGATAGTACGGAAGGCGCAAGCGTCACCGCCATATTGTGAGTGGCACTACTACGGAAGGCGCAGGCGTCAGCGCCATATTGTGAGTGGCACTATGCGGAGTGAAGTTAGGAATAATGTGCTGCTTGGGATTGTACAAACCGCTGAACGCTTTACACCGAATTCAAACACAATACAGCTCAACGATACAAACACGAGCCCACCTGGATAAGATCAAGGAACACAGGCGCCTACAACGCGCGTCTGAAACTGCGAAAGCAAAGCAGGCACGGGTTCAAAACGAACGAGCTTGACTGATGGATATACAAACACGAGCCCGTCCAAGACGAACGAGCTCGACTAATGTATTTCAGGATACCCAACGCCGGGGGTAGGCGAGCGAAGCGAGCAGGGGGCGGATATATATATACACTTTTAATAATGCAGATTAAAAGTGAACATGGAAGATAAGGACAACTACAAAAAAATTTGACCAAATTCATGTGTAGCAGTGAAAGAATTAAGAATATTATAGCTATAGGAAAAAAACATGCGATGTTCCCCTTCTCCTGATGACCTAAGCACATACTTATTTTGCTTAATATTTAATCCACAGCTACAAGAGTCTCACTGCTACTATAAATTAAGTCCTTCTGACAATCAGAGCCATGATGTTACTTGTACGTTTCTTTAAACAAATGTTAAAATTACTCATATTTTTAAGAGATTTATTCTACAGCATTGTCTTTCATACAAGGTACAAAGTACCAGCAGCCATACCAGATGCATTTCAGAAGAGTCCTCCAACTAAAGCTAAGCATGTTTGGGCCCAGCCAGTACATGGATAGGAAACCAACCAAGAAAAGCTTGGGTTGCTGCTGGAAGGCTCAACCTGTGGTCTGAATGTGGATTCCAATGCCCCATTATAGTGACACAAACACTGTGCTGTAAAAATGGTGACGTCCTTCGGATGAGATGAGAGGCCCTGACTCTCTGTGGTCATAAAATATCCCTGGGCATCCTTGTAAAGAGTAGGGTGTATCCCAATGTCCTGGCTAAAATACCCATCACAGCCTAGTCATTCTGGCCCTCTAATCATCCCTTGTCTCTAACTGGCTAACTGTCTCTCACCCCTTTATCACCTAACATCCAATGTGTGGTTAGCATACTGGCTGCTTTCGCATCATCGAGGTGGATGCCACACATTAGTAGTGGCTGAATAGACTTTCCGCTCACTATGAAAAAAGCGCTTTAAGTAGTAAGAAGAGTGCTATATAAATGTAAAAAAATATTATTATTATTATTACTATTATTAACCACATCCAAGGATTTTTTAAGAAAGCACAGCTCTTTATTGTAAGTTTTTTATTGTATTTTTTAAAATTTTATTTATTGAATTTATTAAAAGCATACAACATTCCAATTTATCAAGTCAAACTTAACAAACCTAAATTCAATTCAGCCCCCACCCATGGGAAAGAGAGGAAAGGAGTCTTTTCCGTCAGTATAAATGCTTATTCTAAAATGTTATTGATTAGATCCTGCCAGGTTTTAAAAAAAGTTTTATACAGATCCTCTAAGTGAGAATTCGATTTTTTCCAATTTCAAATAATATATAACATTAGTTACCCACTGACTTAAAAGAGGTGTGTTAGGATTCTTCCAATTGAGCAAGATAAGTCTACGTGCTAATAGTGAAGTGAAGGCAATCACAGTTTGTTTGTCCTTCTCCAATTTAAGCCCATCTGGAAGAACACCAAACACAGCTGTTACTGGATTAGCAGGGATTGTGACACCAAGGCTGTCTGAACGGCATTTAAAGATTTTGGTCCAGAATGATGTTAATGTGGCCTAGTGAGGCTGAAGCTCAACTGGAGCTCCAATGTTCGCAGGTTGGATCTTGCCCTGGAAAAATCTTGGACAATTTCAAACAAGACAGATGTGCTCAATAAAAGATTTTAAATTGAATAATTGAATGTTTTGCACATATGGAGCTACAGTGAATTCTGTGCTTGGCTGCCTTCAACTCCGTTTCTGAAATGTTGAGTATGAGAGTTCTAAATAAGAGGAACAGAATTCTCCAGGGTTGGAGAGAAGCTTTCTGTTTATATTTTGGCAACAAAGAGTATCAGTATCAGTTAGGAGCATCACTAAATTTTATAGAGTTATACTGTATTACATAACTGGTAGCACAAAGGAAACATGTAGCCATTGTACTCTGCTTGTTTTATGATATTCCTCTGGTGCTTCTGTTGCAGAAAGAAATCTGTTTTGTGAACCACTTCATCCACTAACTGAAACCATCAACCATCAACCAGACAGTCCACCAAACTAAAAAGGATGCATGCGTGTCTGAGGATTGTCCTCCATGTTCTTCCCAGGTATGTGATACCAGCCCAGGCTGACAGGGGACACTGCCACTAACTGTCTTGTCTTTTCTTTCCTGCAAATTCCTGAGAAGCCACACAATGAGGGCAACTGATTCTGCCCCTTCCGGTCCCTGGGTTCTTCACAAATCGACCAGAGCTAAGGAGCTCCATGAATTCACCAAGGCAGACTAGGGAGCGTGATTAACACAGCCACTTTACCTCACGTGATGACAATTTTTTGGTTTCATTTTCACACCACTGTGTTACACAGGGACAACCGGGTTGGCACCTAAAAATCCTTCCTTTGCAAGCCTGTGCCCCAATCCCATGATCCCAACTCAACATAAACTTGCTCTGCAAAAAACAGAGAACAGAATAAAACAAATAAGCTCAGAAAGTTTTTGTTAGCAGTAACATTGCATAGGTCAGAAACAAAAGATGTTTTGTATTTCCACCAAGATGATTTCTGTGGTGATCTGCAGTGCATGAAGTGGAACCAAAAAACTGACAGTACTGTCACTATGGAGGAACAGTGACATGGGATAAAAGAGTTGGGAAGGTTGGGCTCTCTATGATGAAATTGAAGAGGTGCTGGAATACTTCAAGCACTGATGGTCTGCAGAAATTTGTCCATGTATTATACAGCTTTTGGTGATGCTGTCTGAAATTGTTGGAGCAGCTTCAGCCTCTGGAAATGGACTACAATGGCAGCACTTGAAAAATGGCACAACTGATTTCACATATTCCATCAGCTGTTGCTTATACTCGGATATGCCATTATCAGTGGAAGTGTCAACAGAAATATCTCCATACTATAATACAGGTACCAAAGCCTGGGTGACCCATTTACTAATGGTGCTGAAATGTTAAATGATAAGCTGCTTATGCTTCCAGAAGGTTGTCTCTGATTTTGATTCAATGCCTTTGGCTGAAAACATTAAAAAAAAAAACAAATCTTTTAGTTATAAGCATTCTGCATGGCTCTATATATGCTTTGCCTGGGATATTGATGGTGCTTCCCCCTCTAGTGGATATTTTGAAACAGTTCGGGACTTACATGCTTTGGGACCCTCGAGCACATAACACATACATACAGACTGTCATACTTATTGAAAAGATAAGAGAAAGAGAGATGCCATATATGACTGTCAGAAAAGAACAAAGACATTTTGTTGTGTTGTAAGTGTGTATTTTTGTGTAGGGGTGAGGAAGCTTTATTCAAATGAGTGTTGCATCATTTTCATTGTGTCTCTGTAACAATATTTTAAACATTTTCAGTTTTAAGTTTGATTCGATCTAGGCAGGAACATCAAATATTTACTTTCCACAAATGGAAACCACATCAAAAACTACTGTTTCGTCATTTTTGGAAATGTAGCTAAGACCAAAACTGATTTTCAGTCGATCAGCAGCTCAAATGACAATGGAAGAAAAATACAAAGTTAGCTCTTACAATGGCAGCTGAAAAAGAAGAATAATGACTGAGGAGTTCAAAATACTTTTGTCAATTTAAAACAAAGTAACCTGCCAGCTGCAGCAACAACCAGATAGCTTCACATCAGTCCAAAGAAACAAATGATCAGTTACATTAAGAATGGTAAGTTTTGTAAAAGTCAAGCAACTGTAAGATGTGGCTGAAAAGGAGGAGATAATAAAACATTTTTTGGCTAGTAAATGCCCAGAACAGGTGATCAATTAGCCCAAAATCATTGAAAAACATTGTTAATCATTTATTAAAGAGTTGGGGTGAATATTACTCAAAACCACTTAGTCATGACAATGGCACAGACACTGTAATAATTATATCACAAACCAAACTAGCAAACCCTAACCCTAACCTTTAAGTGGCCCTTTCCATAAATTGCCTTAGAAATCTGTAAACTGTGAATGAAATTACATATGAAATTAGTAAGGCTACCCAAGTAATAATGAAAGAAAGAGCTGCAGAAGACATGTATCAACAGGTTATTGAGAATCCTGATCTGGAACACAGAAAAAAAATCCTCAGAACAAGTACATGAGCATAACCATCTGAATATTCAAGAAAATTAACCAAATGAATTGCAGAGTGATAGCAATAATGAGCACTGCATAAAAAACATGTACACCATTATACGAATGAGAACCCCCCCAAGAAAATCTAGCAGCATTTCAAACAGGATGGAGATGGATTGGATCTATGATCTCAAGCATGAACTCCCAAAACAGCTTTTGAATTCCTAGAATTTTAGCAGCTTTCAACAGAACTAACAGAGATGCAAAGCAGACCCTACTGCAAGGCATTGCTTGCCCTCCACCAGAAGTGGAAAGACTTTTCACTTCCTTATTAAAACATTCTGGTTGTTGGGTATGAACTTATGAAGATTCAAGTGACACATATCAGACAAAACAGAGTACTCAGTTCAACAAAGGAATCAATTACTGTAGGCTGCACCGTGGTTTACAAACCTAGAGAGGTCATATTTGAAACATATAAAAACGTACAATGGGTCTCACATTTCCCAATAACACTGTTCTGTTTCTGGAATCATTTGACGACATCTGAGGTACAATAAATCAAGTGATCAAAATATGTAAGTCTTAAGATTTAGATGTGAGAGGTGGAAACTCCAACTGCATTGTCTCCAACTAGCCTGGCCTTAACACCCTTTATACTGTGCAGTAGATAAATGAAGAAAACATCAGATTGTTTTTTTACTTTAACATACATTGGAATGTTTGTGTAGCCAGTTTGGTAGATTTGGTCAGAGCTGCAAATGTCACATCCATTTTCACAGTCAAAACAAATCAGAATGAATACATCAGCTCTAATTCTGTACACTAATGACACTTGGTCAATAAGGGTAGCTCACATTCAAATAACACAACTGCTCGCCTCCATGTCTTCTAGCCATTGTTTTGTCCTGGCTTCTCTCATCAACATCTTATTCCAGAATGACTCTGAAGAAAACACGACTGCCAATTCAGTTCAATTCAATTCACTTTATTTTTCAGTTTATTGTAGGCAGTGTGGTGTAGTGGTTAAGGTTTGGGCCTCAAATCCAGAGGTTGTGGGTTCAAATCCTACTACTGACATTGTGTTACCATGAGCAAATCACTTGAGCTGCCTGTGGTCCAATTGGAAAACCCAAAAAGAAATGTAACCAATTGTATCATAAATTATGTAAGTTGCCTTGAATAAAGGCATCAGCCAAACACGTAAATGTAAACAATGAATGCTTCAAGATGTCAAGTGTATGAAAGATCTCCAGGGTACAATGTTACTGACTACATTACAAATCATACAGAGTTATTATTCTGCAATATCAAAAATCTGATCAGCAAATGGAAAAGTCACAACATACATATGTTGAAGCTTCACCTGCCAATCTAAGCACTAAGTTGTTAACCACCTAACACAAAGTAGACCTAGAGAAATATTGGATAGATAGATACAACTTTATTAGTGCCTAGGGGTAAATTTATAAAGAAATAAATACACATGCACTTTGGTTTGAACACACACTAGAATGACCAAGAAGGAAGAAAATTAAAAAGACAACTTCTGATTTGGCAGTCAAGACCCAATAAGGCATTATGCTGACGTATTGCTGTCTGTATAAAGAAGCCCCAGTAGTGTTTCTTGATGCACTTGTGTCAGAGAAAAGATGTGCAGCATTGTTCATAATGGCCATCAGTTTTGTTTTAATTCTCTCCTTTGCTACACAAAATACTGTTGAAAACTTTTGGGAAACAATTCTAGGAAAAAATTATAAAAACATAAGCAGGCTACATTTCAATTATTCACTTCAGACAGGGTGTGATGGCAGAAAAATTCCAAGGGAAGATTTTATATAACATGGGAATTAAACAAAACACCTATCTACAAATAGTAACATCCATATACGAACAGGGTCAATGCAAATGACCTCTGAGTATACACTTTAAAAATTTGCAAAGCAAATGTCATTGATTTAGAGAGAGTTTTTATGATAGAGTGCCATGTCAAGAGGTCTGGAGGTGATTGAGAGAGGAAAGACTACTGGAGACGTATGTGACGATTGTCCAGGACATGTATGAGGGAGTGAGGACTCGGTTTAAAAGTAGTGTTGGGGGTGACAGACAAGATCCAAGTTAGATTAGGTCTGCACCAGGGATCTTCTTAAAGTCCTTACCTGTTTGATCTGGTTATAGATGTGTAGAGATATGGGATTAAAGACTGATCTCCCTGGTGTATGCTTTTTGCTGATGATATGATAGATAGATAGATCTTTATTGTCATTGTCACTTTTACAAAGGAACAACGAAATTGAAGGTGCAGTCGACTCAGTGTGAGGTATAAGAGTTAAAAAGACAAAAAGACAAGGAGAGAAAATAATAACAAACCGAATAGTAATAAAAGTACTTTACAAAATATACAAATTGCACTTGTTGACTTAAGGTCTATATTGCACATTGGTAGAATGATATGGAGCAGTTTTATTCTGAGTTCAGGGCCATGATTGCTTTTGGATAAAAGCTGTTTTTAAGGCGGTTTGTCCTGGTGTTCATTGCTCTGTATCTCTTGGCCGATGGCAAAAGCTGGAAGAGGCAATGACCGGGATGTGATGAATCCTGTGAAATGTCTATTGCTTTTTTGCGGCATCGGGAGGTGTAGATTTGTTCCAGAGTGGGGAGGGTACAACCAATTGTTCTCTCCGCTGTCCTGACAACCCTGTGGAGCACTTGCTTTTCTGAGGAAGTGCAGCTGCCGTACCACACACACAGTCTGTATGTGAGCACACTCTCGATGGAACAGTGATAAAAAGCAAGGAGCAGATTTTTTGGGAGATGGTTCTTTCTGAGAATTCTCAGAAAATACAGTCTCTGCTGCGCCTTCTTCAGCAGCTCCTTGGTGTTTGTGCTCCAGGTCAGGTCATCCTCCAACTCAATACCCAGAAACCTGAACACCGGGACCTTCTCCACACAGGCCCCACCAATGATGAGTGGCTGGAAGTCAGTTTTGTTTTTTCTAAAGTCAATAACAAGCTCCTTCGTTTTTTTGGTGTTGAGGAGCAGGTTATTGAGGAAGTGGAGAGGAAGAATGGAGAATGGCTTTGGAAGATAGCAGATTGAAGATAAACAGGAATGAGACAGAATATTTGAGGTTTAATCATGATGAGGATTCAGAAATTAGCCTGCAGGGAGAGCTATTGAAAAGAATGGGTAAGTTTAAATATTTAGGATTAGTGGTAGCCCAAGATGGAAAACTAGATGCAGAAATAACCAAGAGAGTGCAGAGAGCATGGAGCAATTGGAAGAAAGTATCAGGAGTATTGCATGATTGAATAATTAAGATGAAGGTTAAAGGTAATTTTTTTAAGACAGTGGCAAGACCAGCAGTGATGTATGGAACTGAGGCATGGACAGTAAAGGGAGCACATAAGAGGATCTAAGATGTGGCAGAAATGCAAATGTTGAGATGGATGTGTGGAGTTACTAAAAAAGGACAGGATAAGAAATGAGACAATCAGAGATACAACAAATGTAGGAGAGATATCTAAGAAAGTACAGGAAAATAGGTTGAAGTGGTATGGACATGTGATGAGGAGAGACAATGAAAATGTGGGTGAAAGAGTGATGGGAATGGAAGTACGAGGGAAGAGATAGCAAGGGAGACCAAACATGAGATGGATGGATAAAGTAAAAGAACATCTGAAGGAAAAGGCTCTGACTTAGGAGGAGGTTCAGGGCAGAGCTGTATGGAGAAGGTGTCTCAAGCACATTGATGCCACTCAGAAGTGGGAAAAGATGAAGAGGAAGAAGAATATTAAACTTAAAACATTAAAAAGCTCCAATGTCTGCTGTCAAAACACAGGCATGCTGTGTGAAGATGGAACAGAGAGCAAACCACTGGGGAAAATGAGCAGCAGGCTGTCAGCCCTCTTTCAACTAGGGACTCTAGTCTTTAAAGGTCCAAGACGACCTTCATTTTTAGGAGAAAGAATACTAACCTAAATTGAATAAATGCTCCAGGCACGGCAAGGCTTAAACAAAATTCCAGGTGCGCTGCGTTTTGGTATATCAAGTGCCCTCCAGCAGTTGGTAAATACAAACAGTTAAAATGCATCTTGATCTTGTAAGTCACCTTGGGTAAAATCACTTTCCAAATATCTAACAATTATAAGAAAATCTCATTCGATCCAGAAGGTGTTAAACTTATTGCATGCTTTACTTAATTAACTTAATACTTTCAAGCTGGACCTAATGTCTTTGACTACTGTATATGTTTTTTTTATTTTAGTCATGTCAAATCATTTTTTAACAACCGAAAAAAAAAAAAGAAAACAAGCCAATCTAATGAATATTCTATAGAAAATCTGCCAATCCCAACACTCAGCTCCAACTGAAGGGACTATGTGCAGTCACTGGCCACTCTGCCACCATTTTTGCTTGATGTTTGCAAATCACCCATATGTTAATACCTGAGAACATTTACAGTTGGTGTAGCAAGGCTCCAAGAAAC
This sequence comes from Erpetoichthys calabaricus, assembly GCF_900747795.2. Taxonomy (NCBI): domain Eukaryota; kingdom Metazoa; phylum Chordata; class Cladistia; order Polypteriformes; family Polypteridae; genus Erpetoichthys; species Erpetoichthys calabaricus. The sequence goes on along the minus strand of NC_041396.2, from coordinate 221,918,876 downwards.
GGCTATCAGAAACAACACAATGATTTTATTGCATAAGGGCTGGAATCTTTCTGGTGGTTAGATATGCAGGCATGGAATTCAATGGATATTCTTCTTTGTAGTTTTTCAAGTTTGGTGATGGACAGCTTCAGGGTGACAGTGGATTTGAACCTATATACATACCTGTTTACAAATAAAACTAACCTCCAGACAGATAGATATATGGATAAATAAGCATTTACTGTCTTCATAACTCGCTCAGTGGCATCAGATTGCCACCTTAGCAGTGTTGTGCTGATTATATGTGTAATACCAAGGGACATGACTGATGGAGCAGGCATACATAACACTGCCTAACAAAGAAGAGGAAGAACGGATATACACCATGCGATGCAGGCAATCATCACAACTGTTTCAACATCATTTTTTGTTTTGCTTGCATTTCATTGCGATTGAGATTATTCATATCTGTGAAGCACCTTGAGCATGGTGCTATATAAATAAAATGTATTATTATTATTATTGTATCTGTTTGAGAAATTAACACACTGTGCACATTACAATGAGTGAAGGAATTTTTAATACTTTATATGATTTATTCATTCATATTAATTTAAGGTTATAGCAAATTAAAACAATGAAATATATACATGAACAGTTTACCAATTGGCTTTATGTTTTCATGGCAGTGTCCATGCACCTAAAAAAGAGCAAAATTAGGTTGCGACATGCTGGCACTTTTGCTCTTTACTCCCTAATCCCACCTGTGTTTCCTTTCACCGTTGGAAATGACGTGACATCTCTAAATGTCACCACATCATTGAAATATTGTCAATCAGCTGTTTTTCAATCTACTTAGTTTCTTTCATTTGCAACTACAATGCACTACTTTAAATTGACTTGCAAAATGGCTGATTAAGAAGGATTTGGAAAAACACCACAAAAGTAGCTTGTCTGTTTTGCACATGCATCACAGTGTTGTCTGTTAATATCTAAGATTCATCATTCGCACCCCTGGATGATATCTGACAGGGTTTCCATTACTGTGAAGAACAAAGGGCCCACAGCGCTTTGTTTTCTCAGGCACTAACATACTGGGATTTGTTTTTTGGATTTTTTTTCCACTCTTATATTTTTCTATTACATTTTTAAAAAATGCTACATGTTTGTATCTTTTGGGAATCTGAAATTTGTATAGCTGAGTTTTTATGTGTTTTGTCTCCTTTTAACATTTGTGTGCTTGATGGTCTGTTCAGCCCTCTTATTGTTGTAATAATATGAAGTGTGCTATATTAAAATAAAATTGTTAATAATAGCTTAAACTGAGGCAGGATCAATTAGGCAAAAAATCAGAACTACACATGACAATGGAATTGTGGGACTGTGCATATAATTCTAATATTCTACCAGCGTTCCCAGAATGATATTGCGTGTGGTTCCTACACCAAGTATTTGATTATCCAGATGCAAAAGATTTAATAAACTCACAGTTCTGTGCCGTCTGACCTCTTACCTGTTTGTTTGGCAGTCTTTTATCAGAATGAATTTTGTGGATCATATTCTGAGAACCATCTGCCAAATTAAGTATAGCTCTCTGGCAGTCGAGTGGTCATTATTTAATAACTAGCTCTTTTGTCAATCATATTGTATAATAGAGGCATTGCCTTATACAAATAGCTTTGAATTTACTTGAAAATATAAAATAGTGTACATTTCTAATTAATGTTTATAATGTTAATGCAACTTAAAGCATTATTTAGAAATATATTCTACAGTAATTTTTACAAGTTGAAGCTTGCAGAAACATCATATTGATCCTTCAAGGGAAGCACATATTATCAGCAATAAAAAAGCAAAATAAAACTATCACCAAATTATCATTTCATATCTGAATATTTGTACAATTTGTAACTGTAATATAATCTGCAGTTATTGGTGCACTGGTTAGTGATGCTGCCTCACTGGTCCAACGTCCCAGGTTCATATCCTTTATAGAGTTTGTATGGGTTTTCTTCTGCTTTCCCTCCCGTATCCTCAAAGATGTATGTTGGGTTAACTAACTGAGTTTATGCTGGCCTGCGGGTGGAAGAACATACAATATGTGAGAGAGCCCTGCAATAGCCTGGTGTCCCATCCAGGGTTGTCTCTGTCTTTGCACCAAGTACTGCTGGGATCTTCTCCAGTTCTCTTGATATCCCGAACTGAGTTAGGTAAGTTTTGGAATGTTATTATATGTTCAAAGTAAAGAATTGTGCAAGTTTTTTAAAAAATAATTTCATTTAATATATTTAGTTGAGTGTACTTTACAATATAAGTGTTACAAAGTTTTTTAGAAGGCAAAAAATATACATAAAACCAACAAGAACTTCTAATAAACAGCCAACTGTTAGATTGCTTTAGATATTTTAATTAGGATTAGCAACTGCTCTAAGAAATGGAATGGTATAAAATCCATTCATCCTCACTTTAAAAGGTCTAAGAGAACTCTGTTTACAAAACTTTGGTGTTACATTCAATATGTGTCATACTAGCATGCACATTATAAAAATAACCGCAGCAATGAACATTTAAAATTAGATAGATAGATAGATAGATAGATAGATAGATAGATAGATAGATAGATAGATAGATAGATAGATAGATAGATAGATAGATAGATAGATAGATAGATAGATAGATAGATAGATAGATAGATAGATAGATAGAACAGTCACAGTGAGGTATTATGCAGATGTACTGCTGTTAGTATATCGGAGCCCCAGTAACATTTCTTGACACATTTCTGCTGAATAATTCATTGGCTGAAAGTCCTCAGGGCTAGTGTGTCAGAGAGAGGATGTGCAGCATTATTCATAATGGCACTCACTTTTGCTTTATTTCTCTCCTTTGTGACTACCTCCAGTGGGTCCAGAGTGCATTCCATAACAAAGGATGCCTTTTAAATCAGCTTGTTGATTCAGTAGACCTCTCATCGATTGATGTTACCAGCACAGCACAGTATAGCAAATCACACTGGCCATCACAGAGTTGTAGAAGATGTGAAGGATGTCACTTTCCAAATTAAAGGAACACAGTCTCTTAAGGAAATAAGAGTCGGCTCTGCCCTTTCTTATATAGTTCTCCTGTGTTATGAAAGCAGCCGAGCCAGTCATTGTTGAGGGTACTCAAGTACTTGTAGCAGTGCATTACCTCAATAACCACTCCCTGAATACTGACCGGGTGCAGAGGCTCTCTGGTGTACAGAAAGTCATTCACCAGTTCTTTGACTTTGCTGATGATGAGTTGCAGACAAATAAAGAGTGCCATCTCTAACAGTGGCTGAAGCAAAGAGCTGTGTGTTGGGGAGATGGAGGCAACCCAAGAGAACGACTTTCAAAAGACGTTAGAAAGGTTTTAGTAAGCAAGTAGATTGTCCAGAAAGGGCCGGTGAGATAATGGCCAGTTTGTTCTTTTGAAGGGTGGGGAAACATTGCCCTCAAATGGGGATATTAGCAAGAGTTGGAAGAAGTACTTTGAGCAACTCCAAAACCTGACGATATAACCTTAGGGTGGGTCCATATCTATTGCCCAAATTGCTCTGTTGATTAAAAAGTTTAAATCACAATTGAACAGGTAGCAATGGACAAAAACCAGAACACTACCCTAGATAGGGTCCTAGTCTATTTAAGTGCCACTACATGTTAATTTATGCTTAAACGATTGAGAAATGGAAGGTGATTTGACATCTAAGTCCCCAGTGTAGGCCTTTACAGTGTGGAGTGAACCTGGAAAGTTACATTTGCATGTTTTGTATTTAGTTGATGCATTTATGCAGGTTTACATATTTATAAAACTATGGCAATGGCAGGTCAAGTGCCTCACTAAGGATAATTCAATCAATCAGTAGTGGAGACTGAAAGACAAACCATGCAGTTTAAAACTCAACAAAGAAACCAGTCTTTCTTATAATGAAGCTAGGCCCTACACACCATCAGGTACTTTATCTCTGCCGATTCAACAGTTTGTATTATAATTAAATTTTATTATATCTGCATGTAAGGCGGCCTGCCTCAGTCATGCTGCAGAAATTTAAGAAGAAGCCAGTTGTCCTTGAACCCTGATTTCTAGTCATCTGCCACCCCTGTCTGGTGATAAAATTGCACCTTCAGGCATGGTTGCTTGAGTTGGCCTGGTAAAGAAAAAGATTACACACAGGTGGGTGTAGAAAGGCAGAATCAGAAAAAATGACTAGGAGGGAGATAAAGTGCATTTCTATTTGTTTAACAAATTAGCTGCACTGAAGTTTAGCCAGGAGCCTTTTATTACATCCAAAGTGTACTCTTGAGATTCTTTCATTCTACTTATTCTCTCACTGCGACTCTATGTCTGCCATACTCACTTAAATAAAATAACAAATCCTGATGTTTTCACTCATATTTAGAGCTTTTTGGCCTTTTCTCCTTGCACTGTGAGTTTGATTTTTTCAATCTGTATTTATGAGTGAGTTGACACAGTTATACATCTGTTAGGATTCCTGCAATGCCGCATACCCTTCTTCATTTTTTACTGGCTTTGTTATACTCCTCTGCTCTCCTGCTTGGTTTTATTTTAGTTTTGCTTTATAATTTTAATTTATTCCTTCTCTCTTACCCTTTAGTGTGTTCTTTGTTTTTCAAATGAATCAATTTGAGTTACCTGAGAGCTGTTTAAAGACACCTGCTGCCATGGCTGCTTTGCAGTGGCATTCTCTTTTATCATCTGTGCTCTTCGGTTCCCTTTTGTGCTTTTGCTCTTTTGTAACTTTTTATTCTTGACTTCTTTTTGTTTTAGATTTTATATTTTTGATGTTTAATTTTGTTATGTGGATTTTTTAGACTTTTAGTTTTTTTTGGTTGCTGTGTAATTTACTGACTACTGCCTTTTTCTTTTCTTCTTCTCTTAAGTTTATGCTTCTGTGAATTTTGAATTTTGATTTTTTAGAATTTGAATTTTTGTTTGCTTAAATTAATTTAAATAGAAAAATGTTAATGTTGGGTGGATTTTGCTTTGGGAAATTCATGGCATCTTCTATTCCAAACAGGAAGTCTAGCTTGAACAGCCAAATTAACAATCCTGCCACAACTATTAAAATATACAGTATATGCACAATAAGTTAAAATGATGTTATAAACCAACCGCTAAATTGGTGCTAATGAGTTTTTTATATTGTTTGAAAAGTGCATAGCAGGGAAATTTAGGATTTTACCGGGCATTTATATTTCTAAGGCAGAACAGAAGCACAGTAGTCAGTGTTGCTGCCTCGAGGTCCAATATCCTGGATTTGCCACCTGTTAAAGTTATCATTGTATATTTTAATTATTCTCACTAAGTCTTTAGAATGCTTGTCTGAGTACCCTGATTCTTCTCCAATACCCCTAAAAATGTGTTTGTGTGCTGCAGGTTGGTTGGTGATACTAAAATTAGATAAATTAGCGTTAATGGTCTGTGTAATGGAGGGGACTGGTTCTTGCATTGTGCCTTGTGTAACCCTGAAAGAAGTCAAGTGCCTCTGAGAATATGTTATGTTAGTTAAGTCCAAAACAGCAGTAATTATAATGTCACCATCCTGCATTTACAAAGCCATATTGGATGCATTCAAATGTCACAGTTGTGAAATAGACTTATTTCAAGTTCTTTCAACACACAGCATATCAAACTGGATCTCTGCTAAAATAATTTCGCCAACAACACTTTCTTGTCAGTATATACTGAATTCAACTCTTTTTAAAACTTTACAGTTTCACCCTGAGTGTTGCTACTCATTTCAAAGTGTATCGTTTTGCATCTGATTTTTACAGTTCAGCAGTGAACATTTGTGTATTTCACAGTCACTATACTAATATTAAACGGGTAAGTTAAAAATGGCCATTTTTATTATGGATTTTTTGTACATGACCAGATTGTTACTGTTTATAACTTTTCTATTGTGTTGGCTAGTTACATTATTTACAGTATTGTACGTAACAATAATGGCTAAAACGTATTATAGCTACTGTATCTCTCTCTTACTGCTGTTTCCTATTTATTTGTATTTTCTGGTTGACCTGTTTAAGGTTTAGAATCTTATAAAGCTGGCAACTGAGCTGGGGCCAAAGTACTAAGATATGACAGCAATGTCCATTTTATTAATTTGTATTGTATATTCAACTATTTGCTGAAACCATAAAAATGAGCACTGAGGGAAAAATCCCCTGGCCCAGATAATATTCACTCAGAATTTGTGGAGCTCTTAATTAATATTGCTATTGAATCCCTTTCCAAGTTGTTCAGCTATACAGTATACAGTATATAATTAGGGGAAGATACCACAAGACTGGATAAAATCAGAGTTTGTCACGATTTCCAAGAAACCAAGCACAAAGAAACGCAACCAGTATAGGACAATGCGTTTATTGAGTTATGTACTGAATATACTGTTAAGAATTCTATACAAAAGAATAAAGCTAAATGTGAAGCTCTCATAGACAAAAACACAGTTTGGATGTTGGGCAGGTTTGGAAACCCAAGAAGCACTTGTAAGATTTCTTACAGTTTTGATAGAAACATACCTTCATATAGTTTTCAGAAAAGCATTTGACAGGGTAGAGCATGATCATGTTTTGAATATATTACAGTACATCTAATAGGTTTGGACAGAAAAGATGTTACTGATACTGGAAAAAAACAGCAATGGTCACAGTGAAGAATGAAAAAATACCTGAAGTAGAAATAAAAATTGGAGCACGGCAAAGATGCATATTGCCACCACTTCTGTTTATTCAGAAACAATTATACAAGAATCAATATCACATACAACAGAAGGAATATAAATACAGGGGTTACTTTTAAACAACATATAAAATATGTGCAAGGTATTGAGCTGCTAGCCAGGAAAGAAGACTTGCGACATCTGTTGGACACAATGGCAGATGTGAATTAAACAAAATATTATAGTTGTAAGTGTAAAAAGGGTTAACATCAATATTATAAGGGAGAACACTCAATTCAAATAGAAATATCTGGGAAAGATGGTTGATGGCCACTGTAGGACTGAAATGGCAGTAAGCGCTAGAAGAGAAAAAGCATTTTCCACGTTTATAAAAATGAAAAATATCCTTTGTAACAGAGAATTATCTGGGATTCAATTTTATAATTAAATTTATAATTAAAGCTTCTGATTCTGAAATGTTATATTTGGACAACGTTGAAAGTCGCGGATATTTAAATCAGATACCTTACTCAGGATAAGTACATTTTGGGTTGTGAATGTACAGACACATTCTCTTTATCATGGGCAGAGAAAAATCAGAAATGAATAGGATTAACATAAATTGAATAATACTCAAGAGTTGGAAAATTTTATAAAAAGAAGAAAACTGAAATACTTTTGACACAGAAAAATGCAAAAAGTACAAGATATCACAATACATTATAGAAGGAAAGATCGAAGGAAAACATGGAAGAAGAAAGAAAAGAACATCCTGGATGCGTTGTGTGTGACACTAAACAGGACATAGAAAAGAACAACTGATACATACATCATGAGGTATTCTATGCTATTAACCATCCTCAGTCCATGAGACGACACCAACAGAGAGAAACTGAAACCATTTAATCCAGTGCCAGCTTGCCACAGTCTTTCCTGAAAGTACTAAATGTAAAGCAGACGGCAACCACTGGATGGCTACCAGTTAATCCCACTCGTACATACACTGTCATTCACTCATACTGGGTTAGTGTAGAACCACCAATTTATCTAACCTATCGACAAAGACTGGGATAAAATAGCATTCCCAAACCCATCTAATCTCATTTACAGTCATGGGGTGCCAAAGCCTCAGTCAGAAGATAGGAACCATTGCTGGACAGGCTACCTGTCCACTGCAGAGCCCACTTCACACATCCACATAGAGTCAAGTTAGAGTCACCTAGCACATACCTTTGTGGGAAAAAATGGATTATCTAAACAAAACCCTCCAAAGCAAACATTGAGATAACTTTTAAAGGCCATACATACATCAGCCAGTTGTGGAATTCAAACCCAAACATGGGAATTTTCAGACAGAAGCACTAACCACTGCACCACACACATTTATAGGAACGTGGAATGACATTTGGAATAATAGAGAATCAATGATTGGGTCTTAGAGCTGCAAACTATTGCGGTCCTATTGTGTAAATATTGTATTGTAAATGTGTACTGTAAAAATTAAAACAATGTTCCACTTCTTAATTAAAATCGTAGGCCATGGACAATGTAATATTAAATTATATCAGATGTAAAATATACAAGATATGTCATCTACAAAACATCTTGCAATAACAGCATGCATTTTTTATTTAAACTCAGAAAAAAAAATAATCATATTTTGACGACTTCTAGTGCTTTTTTCTATAAATAACGTCTGGAAGAAAACACAGCTAAACCAAATCCCTCCCAATTTCCTAACATCAAAAACACTCACAGGCGTACAGGGTTTTGTTGTTGTCTCTCAGTTGCGGTGCACATTGGGCAGGCAAGCCCCTAGCCTTTTAAGCTTAGAGACTGAAACCCTCCCCCATATTAACACACATCTTCAAAGGAGATCAGAAGGCTCTCAAATGCCTTTGCTCCCGATCTGATAGCAATTACTTGCTAAAACTGGTTTTATTTCCACTTGCCATCGTGGCAAGCTTTATGCTGTCCTTTATGTTAAGGCTACTTCTTATCTCTCTTTTTTGCATTCTGAAAGGCCCTGTTGTGGCTCTTCATTTTATTTTTAACTGGGATGAGGATTTGGCAAAGTCAATGAGCACTTTATTAAAGTGAGGCAGCCTTGATAATGAGCAATTCAGCACTTTAATGAGATTTTGTAGATCTGCCTCGAGCCTGTCCATCAAGTTTCTGTTCTATAAAGCGCCCTGACACTAATCCTCCAACCCGCCCAATCTTCACCTAGAGCTGGATATTAGATTCTTTCATGGTATATTGCATTAACAGTATAACCTCAGTAGAAATCCAGGGAACTTAACAGCACTTCAGGCATTAAGGCCAGCCTGATTTGATTTTTTACATTGTGCTATGGGTATAAAGGAATTACTTATTTACTCAATAGTGAAAACAGCTTCTTACAGTCCACTGAACATCTAATTGGGTGCCTTTTCTTGCGTGTGCTTTAAATCTTCTTTTTATTTCTCAAGATTTAACACCAGAGAGAAAAAATTACATATACTCTTTGCTACACTGCTAACATATGCAATGAGAATGTTTTGATTTTATGAAACAGTTCTCTTTTTTACCTTTTTTTTGTTTAAAAACAAAGTTTGCTTTTTTGCCATTTAATCATTAGCTCAGCAATAACACTAGACCTACTGCACATGGCAAACTAATTTTCTTACAGTATGCTGAATCATTAAAATCTCATTAGGAAAACAATGGAGAGATGGCCTATTATAACCTTAACTTGGGGTCTGAAACACACCACCCCAGAAGTTTCTGCACGCCTGACTTCCAATACAATTAAGACTGGCACCTACTTGAGCCTGATCTAGTTTGCCACTTGTTGGTGGTACTGACCATATAGGAATCAGTCGGAAATAGGCTTTGACATCCCCACTTAGGCCCAAAGTCTATTGCTGTATAGTCCTGATACACCTTATCAGTCGGTGAAGTCTGTCTAAGTTTTTCTTATTAAAAGAATCCATTCTGAGCTGTGGATTTGCCTACCCTTAGCACTTTGTACCTCAAGCCAGGTTGCTTGGGTGTCCCCCCTGAAGTCAAATGTAGGAATAAACAAAAATGCCTAATTTGATAGTATTTATATAGTGTCACACGCATGCGCTTGGGGAATAGCTTACAGGTTTAGTACATGACAGCATTAACCCAGGCCTCCTGGGGGGAGTGTGCTGTAATGGTATCTTTTCTTCTTTCCCCTATGTAGAAAGAAAGACTGATGGGCCAACATCCATAACATCACTTCTGGGTACTGACCAACTATACCCGCCTCTTCCTCCCAGAAACCAACATTACCGGAGATACCACCATCTTGGGGCAGACTCGAACACCACACAGAAATAATCCACGAAATAGCGCTATACCATGAGGTTTCTTTTGCGCACATTTCAATATATGCTGCTTGCCTTCAGGTGCCCCAGACCCTTTATGAGAATCTTGTGTGTTTTCTCTTACATTAGATAAAATGCTAAGGGTTGTTTGTCTGTAATAAAAAGTCACAAACCCCTGGACCTTCAACCTTAATCTTGGTCTCAATTGATAGCTCATGCCATGAAACGCATAACATGAATTATGAATTGGATATGCAAGCCACCACTATCATGAAATTGGGCTTCGAGACCCGCTCATGGCAAGCAGAGACGCAGATCTGCACTGACAAGAAAAGAAGAGTGGTAGCACATGCTGCTGACAGAAAGAGCACTGGCCAACAGTGGAGACAGTGAAGCACAATGCACAGGCTGACTGATTGTTTTCATCACCAGCGCCATTATACACTTTGCATGCAGCAGAAAGTCTAACATGACCAAAGAATTGGAGGTATAGGCTTCTTCCTCCCCTTTATTGGGCTTGCGGGCTTGTCTATCAGTAAAAGACCTGCACTGAACAGCAGTAAAGGACCTAGCAGCAACTTTGGTGGAGTGACCTACCTAGGGTGCTGTGTTTTGTGAGATGCTCATGCACCACTTTTTTTTAAGGAGAAAGTTGCAATTGTTATTAATTAAATTTAATTTCTCTGTTCCTTAGGATTCTGCCTGAACTCAGACATGAAAATGTTGAGATGGATTTGTGGAGTTATGAAAAAGGACAGAATAAGAAATGAGACAATCAGAGGTACAACAAAAGTGGAAGAGATATCTAAGAAAGTACAGGAAAGTAGGTTGAAATGATATGGACATGTAATGAGGAGAGACAATGCATATGTGGGCAAAAGAGTGCTGGGAATGTTAGCATAGGAGAAGAGAAAGAGAGGGAGGATTTGAAGAAGATTGGTAGGAAAAGGGTTTGACTGGGGCCAAGGGCCCAGGGCCCAGGACCAAGCTGTTTGGAGAACGTTGATCAATCATATCAACCCCACACAGAAGTAGGAAGAGATGAAGAAGGAGGAAAAGAAGAAGGTTTCTTACATAACCAATCACCCTGGTTATATATTATAAACTTTAAAATACTATGATTTTCAAAAGTAAAAAATGTATATAGCAGTCTTAACAGACAATCTTGAGTTGTCTCTGAGCCCAAATACAAAGGACACAGTACATATTATTATGGTTCAAGGAGGCCAAAGAGCTTTGAAAAAAGTTATTATTGAAACAACAATCCAGGAGAGAGTAAAAAAAAAAAAAAAAAAAAAAACCCTCTTATACATTTTTATCTCTTTGTATTTAGAATACAAGCTGGAAATTGAAGGTGTGATAATGAAGTCTGTTATTGTCAGACGCAAGTTGGGTGTGCAATGGATGAGAAAGGAGATTTCTTGAGTGAGTTGGATGAAGTGTCGGAGAGCGAACCAAAGGGAGAGAGAGTGGTGATTGGAGCAGATTTCAATAGACATGTTGGTGAAGGGAACAGAGGAGATGAGGTGGTGATGGGTAGATATGGTGTGAAGGAAAGGAATGCAGAAGGTCAGGTGGTAGTGTATTTTGTGAAAAGAATGGACGTGGCTGTGGTGAATATGTATTTTAAGAAGAGAGAGGAACACAGGGTGATGTACAAGAGTGGAGGAAAATGCACCCAGGTACAGTAGATAATATCCTATGCAGGAGGGTCTGTCTGGAGGAAACTGGAGACTGCAAAGTGGTGGCAGGGAAAAGCATAGTTAGGCAACATAGAATGGTGGTCTGTAGGATGATGTTAGAGATTAAGAAGAGTAGAGTGAGGGCAGAGCCAAGGATCGAATGGTGGAAGTTGAAAAAGGAAGACTGTAAGGTTGAGTTCAGGGAGGAGGTGAGACAGCCACTGGGTGGCAGGGAAAAGTTACCAGACAGCTGGAAAACTACAGCAGAAGTAGTAAGGGTGACTGCTAGAAGGGTGCTTAATGTGAGATCTGAACAGTGGAAGGAGGAAAAGGAAACCTGGTGGTGGATTGAGTAAGTACAGGAAAGTATACAGAGGATTGCAGTGGGTTGGCACCCTGCCCGGGATTGGTTCCTGCCTTGTGCCTTGTGTTGGCTGGGATTGGCTCCAGCAGACCCCCGTGACCCTGTGTTCGAATTCAGCGGGTTGGAAAATGGATGGATGGAGTATACAGAGGAAGAGGCCATTGAAGAAAAAATGGGATACTCAGAGAAATACAGAATGTAGACAAGAGTTCAAGGAGATAAGGCTTAAGTTAAAGAGAGATGTGGCGAAGGCCAAAGAAAACGCATATGATGAGTTGTAGGAGAGGCTGGACACTAAGGATGGAGAAAAGGACCTGTTCTGATTGGCTAGACAGAGGGACCGTGCTTGGGAAAGATGTGCAGCAGGTTAGAGTCATAAAGGATAAAGATGGAAATGTACTCACAAGCAAGGAGAGCGTGTTGAGCAGATGGAAAGAGTATGAGAGGCTCATGAATGAAGAGAATGAGAGAGGGAGAAGGTTGGATGATGAGGAGATAGTGAATCAGGAAATGCAACAGATTAGCAAGGAGGAAGTAAGCACAGCTGTAAAGAGGATGAAGAATGAAAAGGCTGTTGGTCCAGGAGACATACCTGTGGAAGCATGGAGGTGTTTAGGAGAGATGGCAGTGGAGTTTTTAACTAGACTGTTTAATGCAATCTTGGAAAATGAGGGTTGCCTGAAGGGTGAAGAAGAAGTGTACTGGTACCGATTTTTAAGAATAAGGAAGATGTGCAGAACTGTAGTAACTACAGAAGGATAAAAGAGATGAGCCACAGCATGAAGTTATGAGAAAGAGTACTGGAAGCTAGGTTAAGGAAGGAGGTGATGATTAGTGAGCAGCAGTATGGTTTCCTGACAAGAAAGAGCACCACAGATGCAATGTTTGCTCTGAGGGTGTTGTTGAAGTATAGAGTAGTCCAAAGGAGTGGCATTGTGTCTTTGTGGACTTAGAGATAGCATATGATAGGGTGCCTCAAGAGGAGTTGTGGTGCTGTATGAGGAACTCGGGAGTGGCAAGAGTGGTATAGCATATGTAAGAGGGAAGTGTGACAGTGGTGAGGTCTGCAGTAGGAATGATGGATGCATTCAAGATAGAGGTGGGATTACATCAGGGATTGGCTCTGAACCCTTTCTTATTTGCAATGGTGATGGACAGGTTGACAACCGAGATTAGACAGGAGTCCCCTTGGACTATGATGTTTTCTGATGACATTGTGATCTTTATAGGGAGCAGGTTGAGGAGACCCTGGAGAAGTGGAGATATGCTGTGGAGAGGAGAGGAATGAAGGTTAGCAGGAACAATACAGAATACATGTGTGTAAATGAGAGGGAGGTCACAGGAGTAGTGAGGATGCGGGGAGTAGAGTTGGCGAAGGTGGATGAGTTTAAATACTTGGGATCAACAGTACAGAGTGATGGGAAGTGTGGAAGAGAGGTGAAAAAGAGAGTGCAGGCAGGGTGGAGTGGGTGGAGAAGAGTGCCAGGAGTGATTTGTGACAGACAGGTACCAACAAGGGTGAAAGGGAACGTCTACAAGATGGTAGTGAGACCAGCTATGTTATATGGGTTGGAGACAGTGGCACAGACCAAATTACAGGAGACAGAGCTGGAGGTGGCAGAGTTAAAGATGCTAAGATTTGCATTGGGTGTGGCGAGGATGGGTAGGATTAGAAAAGAGGACATTAGAGGGTCAGCTCAAGTTGGACGGTTGGGAGACAAAGTCAGAGAGGTGAGATTGCGCTTGTTTAGACATGTGCAGAGGAGAGATGCTGGGTATATTGGGAGAATGTTATGTTAAGGATAGAGCTGCCCGGTAAGAGAAAAGAGGAAGGCCTAAAAGGAGGATTATGGATGTGGTGAGAGAGGACATGCAGGTGATGTGTATAAAAGAGCAAGATGCCAAGGACAGGAAGATATGGAACAAGAAGATGCACTGTGGTGACCCCTAACAGGAGCAGCCAAAAGAAGAAGAAGAAGAAGATTTATATATCTATTTATTTATGTATGTATTTGTCTATGTATGTATTTTCATTTACATATCGATTGATTGATTGATTGGCTTTATTAATTATTCTATGAGTCTGTATCCTTGTTTTTATGTTTTTGCTGCTGTATGCTTTTGAATTTCCCTATGGGATTAATAAAGTTAATCTAATCAAATCTACAGTGGTGTGAAAAACTATTTGCCCCCTTCCTGATTTCTTATTCTTTTGCATGTTTGTCACACAAAATGTTTCTGATCATCAAACACATTTAACCATTAGTCAAATATAACACAAGTAAAACACAAAATGCAGTTTTTAAATGATGGTGTTTTATTATTTAGGGAGAAAAAAAATCCAAACCTACATGGCCCTGTGTGAAAAAAGTAATTGCCCCCTTGTTAAAAAAATAACCTAACTGTGGTGTATCACACCTGAGTTCAATTTCCGTAGCCACCCCCAGGCCTGATTACTGCCACACCTGTTTCAATCAAGAAATCACTTAAATAGGAGCTGCCTGACACAGAGAAGTAGACCAAAAGCACCTCAAAAGCTAGACATCATGCCAAGATCCAAAGAAATTCAGGAACAAATGAGAACAGAAGTAATTGAGATCTATCAGTCTGGTAAAGGTTATAAAGCCATTTCTAAAGCTTTGGGACTCCAGCGAACCACAGTGAGAGCCATTATCCACAAATGACAAAAACATGGAACAGTGGTGAACCTTCCCAGGAGTGGCCGGCCGACCAAAATTACCCCAAGAGCGCAGAGATGACTCATCCGAGAGGTCACAAAAGACCCCAGGACAACGTCTAAAGAACTGCAGGCCTCACTTGCCTCAATTAAGGTCAGTGTTCATGACTCCACCATAAGAAAGAGACTGGGCAAAAACGGCCTGCATGGCAGATTTCCAAGACAAAAACCACTGTTAAGCAAAAAGAACATTAGGGCTCGTCTCAATTTTGCTAAGAAACATCTCAATGATTGCCAAGACTTTTGGGAAAATACCTTGTGGACTGATGAGTCAAAAGTTGAACTTTTTTGGGAGGCAAATGTCCCGTTACATCTGGCGTAAAAGGAACACAGCATTTCAGAAAAAGAACATCATACCAACAGTAAAATATGGTGGTGGTAGTGTGATGGTCTGGGGGTTGTTTTGCTGCTTCAGGACCTGGAAGGGCTTGCTGTGATAGATGGAACCATGAATTCTACTGTCTACCAAAAAATCCTGAAGGAGAATGTCCGGCCATCTGTTCGTCAACTCAAGCTGAAGCGATCTTGGGTGCTGCAACAGGACAATGACCCAAAACACACCAGCAAATCCACCTCTGAATGGCTGAAGAAAAACAAAATGAAGACTTTGGAGTGGCCTAGTCAAAGTCCTGACCTGAATCCAATTGAGATGCTATGGCACGACCTTAAAAAGGCGGTTCATGGTAGAAAACCCTCAAATAAAGCTGAATTACAACAATTTTGCAAAGATGAGTGACCCAAAATTCCTCCAGAGCGCTGTAAAAGACTCATTGCAAGTATCGCAAACGCTTGATTGCAGTTATTGCTGCTAAGGGTGGCCCAACCAGTTATTAGGTTCAGGGGGCAATTACTTTTTCACACAGTAGGTTTGTAGGTTTGGATTTTTTTTTCTCCCTAAATAATAAAAACCACATTTACAAACTGCATTTTGTGTTTACTTGTGTTATATTTGACTAATGGTTAAATGTGTTTGATGATCAGAAACATTTTGTGTGACAAACATGCAAAAGAATAAGAAATCAGGAAGGGGGCCAAATAGTTTTTTCACACCACTGTAATATTCTCTACCACTCCCTGAAAGTAGTCCATCTTTCTTTTGTTTACAGTTACAAGTTACTATTAAAGTTTTGAAAACATAATGTGGATAAACTAAGATCATTATTGCCTTCAAATGGAGATCAAAACAAATCTGTTGCATTGTAATATTTCAGCTACATCACTAATACTGCATATGGCATCTACCACACAGGACTGCTTTAGAAAGCATGCATTGCATATTGATGGTGCATTTGCCCAAATAAGAGTAGTCAAATATGTTCTCATTCTTCCTTCACTCATCTTTTTCTTGAAACTGCTTTAATCCATTTTCAGAGATACAGGGTGTTAGAGCCAATCCCAGTACCATCTGATGTAAACTAAAAAACTAACTGAAGAAGGGCTGACAGTCTATTAAAAGAAACACTGAATGCTCCTCAACACTGGTCCAGTTTAGAGACAACATTTGATCTAACATGCATTTTTTTGGGAATGTGACAGGAAATAGAAATATCCAGAAAAACCTCAAAGACACATGGGAAGAATTTTTGAAAACTACAGAGACAGTGACCAGACTGGAATTGTTGCCAATTTTAATGTGTTAACACAAAGTTGTGTGCCACTGTGGTGCTATGGTCACACTCTGGATTTGTCAGATAATAAAATTCTGCAAAGGCAATCCAGTTTCAAATTCACATGGTTTTCAAATTGCTCTTGGAAACTGACTTCCCAGAATAACCTTTACAATGTCCACAGATTTTATAATGAGTCAGTCATTAGTAATATCCTAGTGTCATTGTCAAATTCAAAAGGCTGGTCATTCAAAAACTCAATAATATTATTTACCTGGCTTAATCTAATTCAGGGAAATCAGGGCCAGCACCTGTCAGGCAGTACTTGGTGCCTGTTGGGAATCAACCCTGAGTGGGGCACCAGACCCAACTGCAAAAAACATCTGACATTTTAACCATTGTAAGAAAAGATGAAATCTCTAGTACTACAGCCTTCAAGGCTACTGCAACACTTAACACAAATCAAGTCAATAAGATATGACAACAACAACAAAAACATTTACTTATACAGTAATCCCTCCTCCATCGCGGGGGTTGCGTTCCAGAGCCACCCGCGAAATAAGAAAATCCCGCGAAGTAGAAACCATATGTTTATATGGTTATTTTTATATTGTCATGCTTGGGTCACAGATTTGCGCAGAAGAAACACAGGAGGTTGTAGAGAGACAGGACATTATTCAAAACACTGCAAAACAAACATTTGTCTCTTTTTCAAAAGTTTAAACTGTGCCTCCATGACAAGACAGAGATGACAGTTCTGTCTCACAATTAAAGAATGCAAACATATCTTCCTCTTCAAAGGAAACTGAGAGGAAAGCAAACAAATCAATAGGGCTGTTTGGCTTGCGGGTACAAAGCTGTTGAAGGTGGCAGCTCACACCCTCTCCGTTAGGAGCAGGGAGAGAGAGAGAGAGAGAAAAACAAAGTCAAAAATCAATACGTGCCCTTTGAGCTTTTAAGTATGCGAAGCACCGTGCAGCAACTTAAAAGCTGCACACAGAAGGTAGCAAACGTGAAGATAATCTTTCAGCATTTTTAGACGAGCGTCCGTATCGTTAGGTGTGCGAACAGCCCCCCCTGCTCACACTCCCTCCGTCAGGATCACAGATAGTCAGCGCAAGAGAGAGAGAGAAAGAAATGTAAGTTGGGTAGCTTATCAGCCATCTGCCAATAGCGTCCCTTGTAGGAATCAACTGGGCAAACCAACTGAGAAAAGCATGTACCAGAAATTAAAAGACCCATTGTCCTCAGAAATCCGCAAACCAGCAAAAAATCCGGCGATATATATTTAAATATGCTGTACATATTAAAATCCGCGATAGAGTGAAGCCCGCGAAAGGCGAAGCGCGATATAGCGAGGGATCACTGTATTGCACATTTTCGTACAGAGTAACATCTCAAGTGCTTCACAATAAAACAAAGAGAAAGTTACAAGAAAAAAAAAACAATTAAGATTAGGCAATAACTTTAAAGAATAAGTAACAGTAAAACAAGGTAAGGTCAGATGGCAGAGAGGACAGAGCATTGTACCTAACATAAATGTTACTAAATCAGTCCTCTTTGTTTTCATGCTTCACATGATAGTATTTGATGATGGTGGTCTCGTGGACAGCTGAGACACCTGTCTTCATTCCATCATCTCAGGGGGGCTGCATGATGCCTTAATCAGGTGGCGGTGGCACAGATCGCCACCACAGACGAATCAGAAAAGACAGCAGAGAATAGTGGGGATTAGCACAGATTGCGGATCCCTGAAGAACATGATAATTCTATACCCATATAGTCTGTTAGGAATACAACTAAAACGTAGCTATGAAAAAGCCAAATTAAAATTATTTTTTAGGTTTTACTTTGAGTTTTTAGCAGTTTTTTAAAAATGTTACACAGTGTTAGCGTGGTGAATTTCTATAGGTAATGTATTCCAGATTTTAGGTGCATAAGGACAAAAGGCTGTCTTACAACTTCTTATAAATTTGGTTCTTGGAATTATAAGTAGACCTCAATATGAAGATCTAAGGTTATCACTAAGAATGTAGAGGGACAGGTATTCCTAAATATAGGAAGCAGCAAGATTATTTAAGGTAGTATTTTAAAGTCAGTTCTGAATGTCATGGATAACCAATGTAACAACACTAAGACTAGTAGATGTGCTTAGATTTTCTTTTTCTAGTTAAGATTCTGGCTGCTGCATTCTGCACTAATTGCAACCAATGGATGTCTTTTTTAGGTAATCACATTAGGAGTGCATTAAAATAATGTGGTTAACTAAAAACAAAAGAGTGAATTAAATTTTCAGCGTCTTGTAAAATTATAAGACTTCTAACTTTTGTTATATTCCTTAAGTGAAAAAATGCAGCTTTCATAATCTGGTTAATATGCAATTGAAAGTTCAGGTCAGAGTCAATGATTACTTCTAAATTCTTTTGCCAATCACTAAGATTTCTGTGTTTTCCTTATTTAGTTTGAGAAGGTTACCCCTCATGGATTTGGAAATACTGCTAAGACATTGAATCTGAGAGTCAAGAGCATCAGGGTCTTCAGGTGCTATAGCTCAATAAAGCTGTGTGTCATCTGCATAGCTGTGGTAGCTCACCTTGTGCTTTGACACTTGAGCTGTCATGGAGAGTGGCGATGTGTTGCATGTTGGTCAGACATATAATAAAAAATGTCATTGTATTCTGTACTTGTGAATTTGAACTTGAACTCAAGCAAGGATTAAAAAGAAAACATTACAAAATGCTTTGACAAACGTGCACCCTCAATCAATACGGCAACATCTAGAGACTGTAAGCTTGGAATTACTGGAATACTAAATCTCAGCTGCTGCCATTGGCTAGTTAATTAATTTTTTCTTTGTGGCATAAACCTAGAACACTTTAAAAGAAATCAAGACTTGTTCTTTACCATTTAGGCTCTTGCTCATATTAAAAAACAGCTCTTTGGTAACACCCTATTTGAATTATCAAAATTCTTTAAAGTGTAAACATCATTTCTTTAAATTATAATGGTTGAGTTGGTTTCTTTGAGATTCTTTTGCATATTCAGACAACTGCAAACCTGATAGAGTCAAGGGAAAACTGATCTACATACAGTATATTCCAGCATTTATTGGGTAAAACTGTCATTGTCGTTTCATCTTCAAAAAGACAGAAGTGATTCAAGAAAATGGATAGAACAGCTAGTAGGCTATGGCTAGGAACCTGGTTACTTCTGCAATGAGTATTCATAGCAGAACATAACCTCAAAATTTTCAAATCTGAATTATACAACTGAGTGTTGTGAGTGGGGGGGCCCACAAACCATTCCACCAAAGTTGGACTAGGCATCAATTCATCACAGGACCCACTCACAAACTCATCCAAACTTGGCCAAATTAGTTAATCTAACATGGAACCTCTACTGAGACAACAACCAGGCCAAGAATCCAAACCAGAATGTTGGATCAGTGAGGTACCACTATGCTACTGTATTAAATGCTCACAAGCAAACCTGCATAAAAATGAACAAACAATCCACAGAACCTCACTGGTTTTATTATATAAGCACAGAAACCACACCTTCTAGTTTATCTCAAAGAAAACAGTTAGGATTTTGATATCCATTTGCATAGCTAGTAACATGAACCTCGGAGTATGCACTAACAGCACTAAGGTATAAGCAATGCACTGTAGAGACTGAATGATAATGTGATGTTTTAAAAACTGGTTGAATGCATGAATTAAGTGAGCCGCCACTTTGAGTGCATTGTTCAGATGTATGGTGGGAGACCTGACTGCTATATAGAAATTAATTTATATACTTTCTAAGAATTTAAAGATAGCCATTCTGAATGAAAAACAAAGGGTGTCATTGTCATACACTTTTCATTTGAAACCACTCAAAGAGAAGTTTTGGCACTTACATGGGCTCTGTTCACAGATATATTCTGAGATGGTCCTCAATTTGAAATGATTTGAAGAAAACGATTAGCTGACATATTGTTTCACATGGTTACAAAAATCATTTGTGTTTCTCTTTCAGCATATTGTAACATTTAAAACGGTACAACTTGTCTGCAAAAGCTCATATTCTTTATTGTTTTAACACAGTGTTGATTCCTGACCTATGTGTGTGTGTGTGTGTGTGTGCATCTAGAACTTGTGTACTCTTCCCATGTCCACATGATTTCCCCCTAGTTCTCAGGCAAATAGTCTTGACTTTGCATGTATTTTTAAGCGAGCAATGTACCCAGTTAAGCGATCCCATTAAGTGATCCTGTTCATTATCCTGTGCACACAACAAGTGATCTTGCAAGTACAAATAAGAGCGTCATATGGTGACAAAGGCACTATGGTGTTCCGTTGGCATCGGTTGGCTTAGAATGAGGCACCATCTCTGCTCTATGCATATCGGCTGAGGCAAAGGGGAGTCTGATTTTTCCCTCCTTGGTCAATTTATTCAACAAGCAATGAACACTGTAAAAGTACCACAATTCAACTTAAACAGAATCAGGTGTATGCATCCATTGGGTGGATGGAAAATATTATTGCTTTGTGCCCTCCCCCACCATAACCTATCGTCTAAAAAAACCTATAGGTTTTCAACATTTTAGGGTCCCCTGATACCGAAAACATTAATATCTCGATGATGGGTGTGTGCCTGTCTGTATGTCACAGCTTCTTGAAGATGGCTTGGAGTTCAAATAGCTGGACAGAAAACTACCAAACTCGAAACTTAAGCCTGCTATGAGATGATGATGTGCGTGATTAGTTTTTGAGCAAAATCACGCAAGAGAAAGAGGCGCTCTAGAGGAACCCTCAAATATCGTAATTCTGCAATTAATTATGAATTCTTCTCATCATTTCCTATTGTAATGATGTATTATATGATCAGAAACATCACCATCAGAGCGGTATATCAATACTGAAATGTTATAGAATAGTTTGGGTAACTTGGTTCCTATGGCACAAAGCCTACTGATGCTCACATCCTAATTTTTACATTTTGTCTAGTAGAATTTCAGTAAACATTAACATATTCATTATTATTTTTTTATACTCTTTCATAAAACTTGCAGCTCAGTGTGTGAATAAGTGTCGCACATGTGTGTTTTGGAGACAACTTGAGGGCTTATATGATGGTAACTCCACCCCAAATCAAGGGTTGGTGCTGTTGCTTAATGCTCTCCTCCATTCTCCCTGACAGATCAGACAACCAGCAGCATCAGTGATATCACTTCAGGGTCACAGTTCCCTGGCCACACCCGTTCTGGTCTGGCTATTTTTTAAGGGGTTCCACTGCCATTTTGAGTTAGTTTACATCTTGACTCTGGCCTTGTTCTTTTTTTCCAACAATTATATGGAGTTTGTCTATATAATGCCCCAACTTCATCTTGTACCTGTGTTTTGTTTTACAATAGGTACACATCTGCTTGCTTTTGCAAATCTCTGGTTCTCCTTTAAAGAAAAATGAATGCAAAAAGTTAAATGAATTATGAACATATTCCTTGAAACTGTCTGCTATCCACTCACATGCATGCAATTCCATCACCTATTGGTCAAATAGTAGAGCCCTCTGTCGAATAGTAGACGGCGCCTCTTTCTTTTATTCAGTGTTGTCTCTGTTCTAACTCAGGGGTCCAGGTCTTACACACAAGTCTCATTCTCTATGCTGCACTAGTGATGCCTTTTATTACTCAAACTGTGCAATATCAGGATAGGTAATAAAAATGAAAATTAAAATATGTATACAAACACTGAATTTTCATGTGAGGTAAATAAACCATAAAAACTTTTATTAATTAAAAATGAACTACAGTTGAAATGCTTTGTTATCCCAAAAGGAAGGCCTACTGTATAGACGAGCCAAAATCTCCCTTTCAGGATCTGCTGTTATTTTGCCAGTTTAGTCAGGCTTTATACTCCCATAAGGTTTCCCTTTAAAGTGAAAAGAGCAGCATCCTTCTCTGAAGCAATTACAGCAGCCAACTGCATTCTTCCCTCCATCCCTCACACTCTGTTTTCTCTGTCTCCTAATTCAAATTTTCTCTCACACCGTTTTTACAATAACGAGTTTCTTTTCAGTCTCTTAGCAAAATGCTTTCCTCATTTAAAATGTGAGAATAATCAGCTAAAATGGAAAACTAAACGTATGCTACATACTTCAGCATGAAACAGAAAATCCTAAGTAAATTTCAAATAATCATTGGAAACATTTAAAGTGGGCATCACCTAGCATTCCTGTATCACACACATTAGTGCACTCACTGAATATTCATATGAGCATTTTTATGGAAATATACAGATTCCAAGCTACATCGAATACTACAACTGCTCTAGTCCTCATATATCCCTTATTCAAAATTAAAATTAAATTGGAAATAATGGTTTTCCCTTATACTACATACATTGTTAGTATTAAATCATTTATGACATAATTAAATTAAAAATAATGCATTGAATGTTAATCTTACATCCTTGTTTCTAGTTTTTGCTATTATATATTATGTACATATATTATATAAAAAGGCTGGAAAGGATTTTAGTCAGATAAAGCAGATGAAAGATGAGTAAGGCGTGGTCCTAATTGTGCATGATAGGATCAAGAATAGAAGAAAGGGGTACTTTGAAAAATTGTTGAATAAAGAAAATCCAAGGGTAGTATTTGGGGATGGAGTCCCAAATGAAAGTACCAAGAATAAGGAGGGAGGAAGTAGAGTAGGCACTGCAAAGAATGAAAAGTGGAAAGGGAACAGAACTGGATGAAATGCCAGCAGGAGTGTGGGAGAGTTTAGGAGAACAGGGAATACATGTGTTATGGGATCTAATGCAGAAGGTCTACAAATAGGAGAAAATACCAGAGGAGTGGAAGAACAAAGTGATTATACCCATTTATAAGGAGATATTCAGGATTGTAGAAACTACAGAGGGATAAAGCTAATGTCACGCACAACGAACATTTGGGATAGGGTTATAGATAGAAGGTGTCGGGAAGAGACCACCTTAGGGGAGGATCAGTTTGGTTTTATACCAGAGAGAGGAACAACTAATGTAGACTTTAAATTGAGACAGCTCATAGAAAAGCACTGAGAAAAACAGAAAGGTTTGCATTTGTTATTTATCGTTTTGTAGAAGGCATATGATATGGTGCCACATCAAGAGATCTGGAGGTGCATGAGAGACAAAGGAGTGTCAGAGAAGTAATAATAATAATACAGTACATATTATTTATATAGCATCTTCCCCATAAGTGCGGATTATCTAGGATATGTGAGGAAGTCAGGACTTGGATTAAGAGCAGTGTTGGGGTAACAGACAAGGTTCCAGTTAGAGTAAGTGTGCACCAAGGATCTTCTTTAAGTCCTGATCTCTTTAATTTGGTTATGGATGTGTTGAGTCATGGAATAAAAGAACAGAACCCCTGATGCATGCTTTTTGATGTTGACATTGTGTTGTGTAGCACTGGAAAAGAGGAAGAGGACAGGAAGTTAGAAGAATGGAGAATGGCTTTGGAAGGTACTGTAGAGGATAGAGGATAAACAGGAAGAAGACAGAATATATGAGGTTTAATGATGATCAGGATTCAGAAGTTAGCCTGCAGAGAGAGCTGCTGAAAAGAGTGAGTAAATTTAAATATCTAGGATCAGTGGTAGCCCAATATGGAAAATTAGATGTAGAGATAACTCACAGAACAATTGGAAGAAGGTTTCAGGAGTACTGTGCGATCGAATAATTAAGAAGAAGGTCAAAGATAAGGTTATTAAGACAGTGATAAGATCAGCAATGATATGTGGAGCTGAGACATGGGCAGTAAAGGGAGTGCAGGAGATGAAGTTAGATGTGTCAGAAATGAGAATGTCAAGATTGATGTGTGGAGTTACAAAAAAAGGAAACAAAAAGAAATGAGACAATTAGAGGTACAACACAAGTAGGGGAGATATGTAAGAAAGTACAGGAAAGTAGACTGAAGTGGTATGGACATGATGAGCAGAGACAATGAATATGTGGGCAAAAGAGTGATGAGAATAGAAGTACAGGGGAAGAGAAAGTGGAGGGGGATGGATAAAATCAAAGAAGACTTGAAGGAAAAGGGCTTGACTGGCTTGGATGTACAAGAACTAGCTGTTTGGAGAAGGTTGATCAAGCCTATCAACCTCACACAGAAGTGGTAAAAGTTGAACAGGAAGAAGGAGACATCCACACATACCTGTTAGATTGCTGTAGATATTTTAATTAGGATTAGCAACTGCGCTTAGAAATGGAATGGAATAAAATCTATTCATCCTTACTTTAAAAGGTCTAAGAGAACTCTATTTACAAAGCTTTGGTGTTACATACAATATACTGTATGTCATACCAGCACGCACATTATAAAAATGACCAAAGCAATGAACATTTAAAATCAGATAGATAGATAGATAGATAGTAGATAGATAGATAGATAGATAGATAGATAGATAGATAGAGAGAGAGAGAGAGAGAGAGAGAGAGAGAGAGAGAGAGAGAGAGAGAGAGAGAGAGAGTTCAAACTTTGACAAATATACATTAATGTTTCTGGCATTTCGACTTTTGTGTAGACTCCAAAGACATGGTGCATTATTGATTGTGAATGAACGTATCTTAAGTGCAATTGTATGGTGTTTTATTCAGGTCTAGCTCTTGCCTTGTGCCCAACACCAACAAGATAGACTCTGGCAATATATATATATATATCTATATATATATATATATATATATATATATATATATATATATATATATTATATATATATATATATATATATTATATATATATATATATATTAATACATACATGGTTAATGCATCTTGTATATATATATACATATATAAATGGATAAAACAGCTAGACAGCTAGAGGAAATATAAAATGGGTGGATGGCTATAGCTAACATTTTCTATCACTAAAACTGCTTAAATTATTCCAAAACAAGGATCAAATGTATGTACATTGATAGATCAATTGCATCTGCTATGCCTGAGTCTGGGTGCATGTTTTTTATGCTCTTTTGCTCTGAAATGAATTGATGCCCTGTTAAGTTTGGGTTGAATTTTGGAAAAACTCAAAAACAAACAATGAGAATACATAAAATAAATTGTTGTTAAATTAAAAATTTCATTGTAAATTATTAAAGGGTTACTCATGTTGAGCGATGGTGGTTATGAACGCTTTTAGAGTGTTCTTTACTGAATTATGTCTTGAATACGCAGAGGATAAAACACGATTTACATTTCAAAAACTTTCACATCCCACAAGGACACAATTTCTTCTTTCACCTTTCTCTCATTTTTTGTATTCTTGCATGGAAGGTGCAGGAGGCCTCTACTTACGTGACTTTCAGAGAGTGTTGCATTGCGAAGTGTGTGTACAATAATCATGTGTAGTAAGAGGCCTCCTTCTTAAGACATTTGAGGCTCATCTAACAACAATTTTAGTTATTATGATTTCATAAAAGAGGAATATTCTTAACTTGACACTTAATTAATCAAAATGAAGAGCCGGTATATTTTCCATAACTTGGATGTATAAATTAAAAATGGGAAAATAGGCATTAACTAAATGTACAGATTAAATACATTATAGACTTTTGCCTGTATCACACATAATGGTTAACTATTATTTTTTGTAAGATACAGTATGGTAACTTAGAAGGAATCACACTTTCTGTGATGCTTAAATATTTTGATCAATAATTGTCAGTTTTTTGGCTGGGAAACCTTTGTTAATGGATAATTATTTCCAATGAATACTTAATCAGCAACTCATTAAAAAATTGATTAAATATTTACTTACAAATATGCAACAGGGGTCGGTTTTTAAGCCAATATTTAATAAATGTAAGGCTATTTGTCTGCTTTAGTCCAGGTTATTTGTATTTGTTTCATCCAAAAATGTTTTTATCATAGAGGTGGCAAAGGACAACATTTTGTAGTTTGAAACAACTAACACAATGGTAGGTTCACTTGTACCCAGCATTGTGGCAAAACAGGTAAAACACTGAAATTAAGTAAATGATTTTAAAATAGCAATGATCTGCTGAAAGAAGATATGGACGCTCAGGAACAAAGACACTGAGTTCCCGCAGGACTATAATTGGAATGTTACTAATATTTTAGTCTTGTTCACATGCACATCTAAGTAAACATTTCGGTGTCATAATACTGTCAGATTCATTGGATTTGATGTGGCAAAGCTCATAAAAATAAAACATCAATTCAAGTATAGAAAAAAAAAAATCAGAAAACAAATCAAAAAACCTAATTTAGCATAAATACTCTTGGACATATTCAGCAGAATAGTCTATAAGACCTCCGCAGTCAAGATATTAGGTTAATGTAATTCAGGTCTTGACTGACCCAAGCCATTTTACAGACAGAAACAGCATGAATGGAGGATGGGAGGAGTGTGATAGATTATGAACTTTAATAGTGTTATATTTCAGTCTGAAAAAGTAGATTGAATCCACAGTGGGGATGTGATGACTAAAAGATTTTGTAAGAAATACAAAATACTGTCTAATGGCTTCCTGTCCTCTGCAGAAATATCAAAGGTCACAGTAATGGACCTGTAGAAAATGGTCTATTCTTACTAGCACTCAAACAACAGGTTGTGGTGAGCTTTCCTGACCTTAACAGACATATCCTCCACTGTGGTACCGCTGTAACCTGGTCATTATATATAATGGTAAAAATGAGGCTAAAGTGGTTGTAGAAGCAATTGCTCAAACATGGGAGGAGTTTGGAGAGGTTGTGGAGAAAGAAAATCAGATGGTCTTAAGACTGTTTTGACAAACTGTTAGATGTCTCAGAAGGGCAAGGGATGACCTTGCCCTGACTGTTAAGCAGAAAGGGAGAGGTGCTGATCTCTCCTGGGGAAATTGTTGAGTGGTGGAAGGAACACTTTGAAGAACTCCTCAGCCTGGCAGACATGCCCTCCAATGCTGGACATGTCCTTTGAAAGGCATCACATCACTGTTGTTGCTGGTAAGGGTGCTGGGGTGGGTGAGATCCAACCGGAGATGTTGAAAGCATTGGGCATTGCTGGGGTAGCATGGTTAATGCATCTCTTCAATGTCAGAATTACAGACTGGTGACCAGAGGGTGTGTCCCAACTACAGAGGGGTCACATTACTCAGCCTTCCAGTTAAAAACCTATGCCAGGGTGCCGGAGGGAAGACTCCACTCTTGTTTTTGGTTCTCATGGACAGGATATTAAGGCACAGCCAAAGATGTGAGGGTGTCAAGTTGGGGTGGCTAGGGGTAGCATTGCTGATTTATGCAGATGATGTTGTCTTCCTTGCTTCATCTGACTGTGACCTTCAGCACACAAGTTAGTGATTTGCTGCTGTGTGTGAAGCAGATCAGATGATGATCAGTATCTTTAGGTCTGAGGTTATGGTTCTCTTGTGGAAAATAGTGGATTGCACTCTCCAGGTGAGGTGAGAAAAGCTGCCATTATTGAAGCACTTCAAGTATCTTTGGATCTTGTTCATGAGTGAATGACGAAAGGGAACATGAGAATGGAGCACTGTACTGATATGTGGTGGTAAAGCAGGAACAGTGTCTAAAGACAAAACACTCAGGTTACCGGTAGATCAACATCACTGTCCTCATCTATAGCCATGAGTTGTGTGTAATGACCTAAAAATGAGATTGAAAGTAACAGCTGCAGAAATGAGGTTTCTTTGCCGGGCAGCTGGGCTGACACTCTGTGATAGGATGAGAAGCTCAGCAATTTTGGAGAGCCTCAGAGTAGAGTCGCTGTTACTCCAGATCAAGGTGGTTGCAGTGGTTTGGACATGTTGTAAGGATGCTCCC
Organism: Erpetoichthys calabaricus; assembly: GCF_900747795.2. Classification (NCBI taxonomy): domain Eukaryota; kingdom Metazoa; phylum Chordata; class Cladistia; order Polypteriformes; family Polypteridae; genus Erpetoichthys; species Erpetoichthys calabaricus. Next base: position 221,890,653 of record NC_041396.2, on the reverse strand, counting down.
TGGGAGGCACCTCTTGGGAGTTGCTACGGGCATGAAACACTGAACAAAGACCCTGAGGCCGACCCAGGACACACTACATGGATTACATTACTTGGCTGACTTGGAAATACCAGGGAATTGCCCAGGATAAGCAGAAATTTGTAGTTGGGGACAGGGAATTCTGGGCTGACCTGCTTGACCTGCTGCCACCATGATCCTGACCAAGAGAAGCAGCTTTAAATGATTAGATCGTTTTTCCACATCCAATCATTTTGCTTTCCTTACATTTAATCCCAGAGTAATTACTAACACACCATTTGACCAGTTCTGTCACCTCATTCCTGCATGCAGGCTTATCATAATTTGTGATGAGGCCAACCTGAATGAGTCCAAAGCAAATCTGACCATTCTTACCGAGTTTATATGTGAAATGTAGCCATAAAGGAGTAGTGACAAGAGGGACACCTGTACTTAGAATGAGGGACTTAGAGACGTCCTTCAGATTCACCATCTGCTTCATGTCACTTAGGAAATTCAACTGCCAAAAATACAAACACTGATTGAAACCCCTGCCCATCAATTTAAAAGGCTTGAGAGGCATAATTGGCTTACAGTGAGAGATGGAGTCAATAAAAGGTAATTGTTGATTATCCATGCATTACATGAACCCACTTAATTCAATTTTAGGGACACAGTTTAATCTTTGAAAACGTGTTGTCACGCGTAACAAAAAAGTTTATAAACAAGCCTATTTACTGATAGATCCCTCTATGAACTTCATACACTTAATCCAATTCAGTTGTATCTGGAGGCCAGAGCCTATCCCAGCAGCACTGAGTGCAAAGCAGGCATTAACCCCGGAAGAAGGAGACCAGTCCATAGTCAGGTACACCCTTCATGAAAACACCCACACTCTGTCGCTGCCGACCAAGCATGTCTTTAGGGTGTGAAGAAAACCAAAAAACTCAGAGAAAATGGGTAGAATGTTAAAAGTCCTCACAGATGATGACTCAGATAAGACTTCATACATCTGTTTTTGTTTTTAAAATAATCAAATACATGAAAAACGCTTAAAGCAGACAGATCAAGCTTAAACAGCAGTATTATCAATAAAAATGATGGATGGTAAAATAAAATATCTCATTCCACGCTGTGCCCAAAGTTCAATTTTCTCACCTCATTTGTTTCTGAACAGTTTAACAACAATGTTATTCTTTATTTTGCAATAAACTCATAATGATTCCAGGGAAACTGCAGAGCAAATGCATGATCAAAGATAAGACCATATTGCTTTATTCTATCTTCTTTTCACTTTGTCAGACATTCACTGCTTAATACCACAATGAGCCAGTAACAGGTATTGGCATATTTTGCACCTGACAGATCACAACTGACCCCACACAATAAGCCTGTAAATGGCATCTCTTGCATGGCAGCAGAAGGCGTTAAACCTTTGAAGAGAACGTATTGACCTGAAAGGACCAGTCGATAAGTAATTAGTAACGAACAAGACTCAGATGGCTATCTTTACAGGTAGTGAGAACTTAACAGCTTCACTATGGCCAACTGCCATTCACAGCAATCTAGGTATTCCAGTGAGGGCGCATCCTCATAAAAAGACACTTTTAGCAATAATCTCAAACTCCTGCCCAGTCAATTAGGGACATGAACTTCACAGTGAGCAACAGCCGACTTGCGCACGCAATGATCTTTAAATAGACATTAAACCAGCCAAATTGCTTGCTAGCTAGAGGATTGAGAGGTCATGGCTTTAATTTCCATGAGGCTACACCACAGTCTGGACTTTAAAAGTACACAAAGGGCAGTGGGAGATGTGATCCTCCACACCTGCCCATCATCCCTCTTCCCATGTAAATGTTTACAAATAAAACGCAAAAATCCATTCCTCCCACCCTAAAAATATAGCACATACAGAAATAAAAGTGAAGTATTAAAATTAGCTTTTGCTGGCACTGTTTCTGAATGTTTTTTTTTTTTAGCTGTTCCCAATTTTCCACTGCATTGACAGCAAAATGTGAAAGGTCATTTCCTTTTCTTTTGCCTCTTTTCAGTTTGCTCTAAATTTGAATATCATTATGCAAAGCCTTCCATTCCCAAGTGTCGGCCAGCCTGTGCTCTGAAAAGAGGCAGCCACACCAATCAGGGCAAAAGGCTGACTGCCTTTTTAAAATTAAACTGCTTGTTTTCTGCTATCCTACACTTACTTACATCACATGTCCTCCTTTTTTCAGAGGTCCTAAACATTATATTTGTTGCCATCCCCTTGTTACATCTGCCTGTCACCTCATCGGAGCAAGCTCTACCATTCCGCTTGGCCATACGGTAAAAGAATATGACCACCAATTTTCATTCTCAGCCTAAGCCTGGAGAGGGCATGAGTGCTTATGAACAGGGTCAAGATATTCAGGCATCAGTGTGCTGAAGTGCTGCAGCCGTCTTTGTTCCTCCGCTTGTTTCATATGCTAATAGGATCAGACTCAACAGGGAACAAGGATCTGTGAAAAATAGCACTGTAAATTCGTCTTCTAAAGCATGATCCCAAGGCAAAGATCAAATAAACATTTGGGGTATATTTTGTATGCATCACCCCAGAATATCTCAGCTGTGGAAACATAAACATTAAGACTATGAGGATCCGACTAGAATGAAAAGAGGCAGATGATATTTTACAGGTGCTGAAGAAAATCTGGCAAAATGAGAATTTATATGGCTATTTACTTTTTTGTTTTCTCTCACTGTTTCTGGTGCCCGATAATGAATCAGAATAATTAGGCTGTAAAATTTTGTTTCACGTTTAGAAAACATTCCATTTTTTTCCACGAAAAAACATTATTTCATTTACTATGAAATGATAATTAAATGAAGCAACCAAAAGTCAAAAGGAAAAAATGATATACCTATTCAGCTTGCTGTTACAGAACAATGCAGTAAGTGGCCACGTGCTTGGTAACAAGCTCTGAAGGCTGACTGCTCCTGGTGTACAACTGTAGTAAATTATTGTCAATGTCCACTCTCGCGAAATGAGAGGGAAAACAAACGACTCCTGTCTCTTTCTTTTGCAGTCTGTAAAGGGCCTTTGTAGTTGTTTATCTGTATTCTCAGAGATATAAATAAAGTCAACCAAGGCTGCTGCCACATTCTCTTCGTAAGGCCTGGTTTAGCTGCCAGTTTAGGATTTTTTTTAGTAGAGTCTGAATGGCAGCTCTCTTTGATCTAATAATTGAACACAATGACTGTTGGATCCATTTTTTTGTCTTTCACCAATTAATTTTACTCTACCAGTGTTTGAACAACGTCTACTTAAAATGACAATGTTACAAGGGCAGGAGTCTAGCTAAATTGAATACCACAAAATATTATATTAATTTTAAATGAAAATTAAAAAAACAAAACTGGAAAAAAATCCTGCTATTCATAGTGTGGCTTTGTAGTGCAGTCATTGGCAGTGGTGCCTCACAGCTCTAGAATCCCAAGTTTGAATCCTTCGCTTGGTGGATTTCTCTCAATTAAACAGTTGACTTTTACCCAGCAACTCTAAACTGGCCCAGTGTAAGGGTCTCCTGGCAATATATTCACTAGTTCTCTGAAACTCTTAAATAGATAAATGGGTTAGAAGATTGGAGGGATAGATCTTTGTATATGGGTTTTTAAGTGTTCATTTTGACCAAACATTCATTTAAAGCATCCATCCATCCTCTTGAAACTGTTTCATTCATTACAAGGTTGAGATAAGCCAAAGCTTATTCTAGCAGCACTGGATGCAGAGCAGAAAACCAACCCTGGTCTGGATTTTACAAGGCAGAATGACAACCAAACTCACACTCTCTTAAACTCAGTTCAATACCATTTAACTAACATGCACATTTTTAGAATGAGGAATAATAATCTGGAGTACTGGGTAGAAACCCATGAGGATATAAGCAGAATCTGAAAACCCCACAAAAGACTATGAGCTAGAACTGAAACTAAGGTCCTTGGAGCTGTAAGGAAGTAGAGCTGACCAATGAGCCTGCATGATGCCATCCTCCTTTACCTTCATTTGCCAGTGACTTAAGTGAGTCTGTGCAGACCACTAAATGAATAGCAGTGCCAACAGAAAGAGTTAGAATCAAATAATTGTTAGTAGTACTAATAGTACAAGTTGTACTAGCAGTAGAAATATTTCATCTACAGAGCACAGTAAAGTTCTTGCTAGCATGCCTGACCATCGTGCAACATTTTGCCATACTCCAACACCATGATAAAGTGAAAATATTAAATATAAACAAACAAAATAGAACATATTATATATTCTCAGTCTAATCTTATTCTGATTTAGGTTTGTGTGGGAGACCAGCTTATACTGGTATCATTGCACAAAAGGCAACAAAGCAGCCAGGGTGTCAGACCCATAATTTTTATTATATCAAAGCTGTTTTAATTTTGTGCTGTAAAAAGCCCGGGGTCCTCGAAACTATTGAAATCGTCAGAAAAAAATTGAAATGTATAGATCTCAGGTAATTGAAAGGAACTACTCTGGGTGTCTCTCTCCTAGGAAGTTTTGTTTCACATGCTTGCATCGCTTGTGCATTAGCGACTAAACAACTTTGTCTTTCTTCAGAGGTTTCGTTTTTTGCCAACGCCCTCACCTCGCTTGTGTATTACCAGCGGGAGTGAAAAGTAACAGGGATACCGTTTTGCCGATTTCCTCGCTTCGAGTTGTGTATTTGCGGCTAAGCGAGTGTCTCTTTCTTCTGAGGTTTCGTTTTGCAATGTGCTAGTCTTGTTTGTGTATTAGCAAACTAAGTGAGTTTCTATTTCCTCCGAAAGTGGAGCCCTTACCCCGACTCTACCTCTCACTACCAGGCTGAACAGACTGACACATACACTTCCATGGGTAGACGTTTATATATAAGATATTAGCATATACAGTGGATTCAGAACATACTCAGAACCCCTTCGACTTTCTGTTGGACATTTCATGTGAAATGGATAAATTTGAATTTTAATCCATCAAATCACACTCGATAACCCGTAATGACAAAAGTGAAAACATATTTTCAGAAACGTTTGTAAATTTTATTAAAAATTAATCTCTCACTCTCTATGTGTTTAGACCCTTGGCTGTACCACTCCAAATGGTGGTCAGGTGCACCCTGTTTGCTTTAATTATCCTGGAGATGTACCGAGAACTTGATTGGAGACCACCTGTGGCAAACTGAGTTGACTGGACACCTGTTTAGAAAGGCATTCACCCGTGTATATAAGATCCCACAATTCACACTGTCACATGACATAAAAAAAACAAGCCACCATGAAGCCAAAGAACTCTCTGTAGACCTTCGTGAACATTACATAGATCAGTGCCAGGGTATAATACTATTTCAGAAGCACTGAGTGTCCCCAGGAACACAGCGACTTTAATAAGTGTGAAATGGAAGAAGGCTGGAATTACCAGAACTCTTCCTAGAGTTGGCAGTCTGGCCAAACTGATTTACAGCTAGATGAGTGTATAACAAGTAGGTCCTTAACCAACAGTGTAGACACCACAGGCAACCTGAGTCTTCCAGAAATATACAAATGATAACTGATATAGCATTTGTCTGCATACAATATAAGTACAACACCTGTAACGAAACTATTAACTGAAGCATAGGAAGGTTCAGCCACTTGCTTAGGTTATAAACTGAATTATAACAGGAAAACTGTAACCTGAAGTGACAGACCCAGATAGACCCAGTGCTTGGTGCTTGGTTATTTTCCGCCATAGGGGCAAATTTATTGTGCGCCAACCAACTATTTGGTAGCTAACCTGTGTGGCTGGGTTTTTCCTCCCCTTTATAATCTGTGCCCTAGCGAATGCCTAATTTGCCTTAATGGTGGTGCCAGCCCTGGATAGACCCTATAGGGTTCATCTGAGTAGGCCGATATTTCTCCCAGTCAGACCAGAATTCCTTCCTGTATTTCATAGAACTTTGAAGTTACACGTCAGAAATCATACAACATGTTTATGTAAAGTGAGAAGCAGACATCTTGAATTTCATTTATTGTTTCCCAAGTCCAAGCAATGAACCTGATTTTTCCAGGTTCAATCTCATAAGCAAGAGCAGCTTACCTTGGTGCAAATCAAAATTAATATTGTCAGTTCACTGCTGAGCATAATAGCATATACCTCATTCAGGGTTATCGGGGAGTCGGGGATCAGCCTAACTGCCATGCCTTTTAGATGGAAGTACCCGTAAAAAAAAACATTGATATTCAGAGGACAATCTAACTTCACACCAGCAGTAACAACCCAGGGTTTCAACCACAGCACCCCAGACCTGTGAGGCAATATTGATAACCAGGGTGCCACCATGCTGCCCCATATTACATCCCTAAAGCAAGTGTTTTTGTTTTGCTTTTAGGAAATATAACAACATTTATTTCTGTAGCATATGTTCATACACAGAATGTAGCACAAAGTACTTCACTAGAATGGTATTCATAACACGATTCCACATAAAATAAGAGTATAAAAAAGTACATCGTCACGTCAGCTGCAGTAACACAATGTTGATGGGAACAGTTGAATGAGTTGAAACTTATTTATGATGCAGTTAAAAATGAAGTACCAAGTGACAGCACATGTAAAAATATATCAGTATCTAACTTCCAAGATACCCCTCTGACACCAGTATAAAAAATATCTCAATACCTCATGGGTCTTCCCACATTTTCCTCCAGTTCTGCGATTACTAACACAAAAAAAGACTTTACTGCTCTTTGAAGATTTAACACAAAACTCAGAATAAAATGCATCATTTCTTATTTTGTAATATTATTTCTTATATTATATTATTCTTTCATTCTCATTTCTTGTCATTCTGTTCACGTAACAAATACACTAACTCAGCACAGTCACACAGTAAAATAGAATGTGAACATCTAATACCTGGTGAGACAAAGGAAATGTTCAAAATAGATCAATTGCAGTTTGCCTGTAAAAAACAGACTTACTGAAGGTAAAGTTCCTACCTGCCATATCTGTTCCTCACTGAGTGATGTTAGATGATCGCTCTTCAGAACTTCTCTCAAAAGTCGATAAGGGAGTATGAGGACCTCTTCTTCATGGTTGCTCAGAAGTTCTGACAAGTGCTTTACAAGAAAGCTCACAACTGCCTCCTCCAGCAAGGTTAAGTTGAAGAGATCTGCAAGCTTGTACAAGTCCAGGTAGTTGAAGCTGTTTAACTCCTGCAACAGTACAAAGAAACTGTGGGACCTTTGAGAAAACATTTATGTGTCAATCTGTCTAACCTTATTTTAAAGGGGTGTCTTCCACATTAAACTTTTTGTAAAGTGTTTTTACGAACAACAGAGAGCAGGAAAGATGTGGATATGACAGCACTGCTTAGCTGTTTGTTTTTCTGTATCCAGTCAGCAACAACACGACCCAAAAGAGAACGATGACCCCCAACTTTGTCTCCATCTCTTTCAGCCTGCACCACATAAAGCCAGCCTCAAATACAACATAGCATTTGTCATCAAATGCCCACTGAAGAAGGTGCAAAGGTTCTGCCTGACTCTGAAGTTCAGTTTAGTTCTTTTAAGAAATTGACATAAATGGGATTACCACTGGTATCATACCAGTTTTATGTTGCTTTGGTGTCCTCCTCTACAACATAACAACTGAACATAATATAAAACAAATTCAAGACAAAAATGTGAAGAGGTCCGGGGTCCATGTTGACTCACGTGGCAGATTTCTTTCATCTGATGGGACAGGAAGAGGCACAGTTTTATGTGGGGCAGAACAGACATAACTGGTTGCCTTCTAAGTTGTTCTCTTCTGTGCCATACTCATCATCTTCCCCTTATGTAGCCCCAAATCAGTCCCCTTGAAACACTCACCAAGAATGTTGAGAGTTTCAGAGTTGATGATAAACCTTTATAAGAAAATCTAAGACCACTATCCTGGACTGGAAACTTTTAAATCAAAAACAATATTTTCTAATTTATCTATAGAGTGAACCTTAGTCTTTTGGAGCATCTGTGTCCAGGATTCCTCTAAGCCCTCCAACAAATATGAAACTGTGCAAAGTAGATTATTATCCTTTAATACTAAAGAGTCTGTGTGTTTCTAATGCTCTTCAAAAGTGACTGTTTGTTTGCAGCACATGCACAGTCAAATGCAAAAAACATTTTTGTACATGGACCACTTTCCAGGGCACGCTTGGAACAAATGTGAACCAAACAAATGCATGTGAAGACAAGTGGGTGCAGGAAAAATGAGCGTAGCAACAAATGCGTACACCCAGCGGGTTGTTCTTTCTCACTTAAACAGTCTCTGTGGAGAAAAGAGCAGGAATTTCATTTGATGGACACTTTAGCTATTATGAAATATTGTGACATGCCTGATGCTTTTCCTCCAGAACGAAGATACAACCACCTTAATAGCTGCCTGGCAAAGTTAATTCTGACATTTGGACAGGAGTCGCTTTTAAACTTTTTGTAAGGGATTGTGCATAATGTGGCATTATACAGGCAACCTTTAATTAAAATGGCTTAGTAGTATCTTTATATTTATGTCTTGTGTTTCAAGTGTTGTTTTTCTAGTAGCAAAATCACAATTCAGAGGCTTACAGATAAAAATTGTAATTATATTTACACATGTACTGTCTATGTAAACATAAACTATAGAACCTTGGTGCTCTTGGCGTGTTGTATTTTGTGTTGTTATATTTAACATAATCTTCTGAGTGTGATTTGTGGTGCCAGAAAAGTGGTGCACTTTGTGTGTTGGTTAGGCATGTAAATAAGTTCATTGTATTTAGTAGATGTGATAATAAATGTGAACACATTGTATTACATTTTTGATCAAATTGAATCTTTGGCCAGCTGATACTAAGTTCACAATACCAATAAATACTCTACATTACATGATAAAATAAAAGAAATGAATGTAAAATACACATCATGAGATATCTAAGCTGTGAGGAAACAAAGGGAAGTGCCACGAAACACTAAATTTGAATTAGAATTATTAGAATTATTACCAAGGGGGTTTGGGACATGGTACAAAACTTAAAACAAAGAAAGTTTTAATGGGCAGGCATACCTTTTTATCCTTTTCACATTGATTAAAATTACTGAGATGGAAAAAGCAACCCACCAGCCTTGTGCTCATTTCTCCTCCACGGATTTGTCACTACGTGCTTTTGTCATTCCATCCCCTTCCAGACAAGTGTGGCAGTCCACACTGATGTCAAATGATGTCATTTTATTGTGATTCACAAAAAATAACGATTAGCCCTAGGAACTAATTGCAAATGTAAATGTTCTTTCACCTGCCAAAAACAGCATGGCATCACATTAGTCGCAAATTCTCCTAACCCAAATTTGGTAACCAGCAATTGGGTGGCCTGTCCTGCTTGGCATGTCACCAACACCTGAAAGTGGAATGAAAGTAGAGCAGTATTGTTGTGAAGGTGTAAGTATATCATGATTGTGGGGTAGAAGCAGTTCAGTTAAAATAACTCTTCTGTTATTCTGCATTTTCTTTTTTGCTGTGTACAAATAAAGAGCACATGGAAAGCAAGGGTACTACTAAGATTCTTAACTTCTAGCTTTCTTTCCAGTTGAGTTCTTTATTAGGACTGCCTCTGCATGGCTAGCATAATGAAAGTATACATTTGTGTCCTCATTCATTAATATGTCTAACCAGAAATAATCAGCAGGGCTTATTGATTTTTAACATATTTCATGCATGGCTTATTACAAAAGAATTGAATGAAAAAAGTTAAGGAAGGATAATCCCTTCTATTGCGAACCACATACATTTTTAATTCTTCCTAAGTGCCAACTAAATCCTGTATGGCACTTCTGCCTTACCTAATAGAGAATCTTGACTCAAAAAATTACATAAATAATATTGAGGTGTATACTGTATATAAAAAAAACATTAAAATGTTATTTTAAATAACAAGTCATGCCGTATGTCACACTCATCTCTATGATTATAATGAAACCTACAAGTCAATAAAATAGAAAAAAAGCATTTCATATTTTTACTTTTCTTTTTTTAAAATGCACAAGATCTTTTTATTTAGGATGCAATTAGAAGAATTCACCAAATATTGAAGTAAAATTTCTGTCAGGCGATAGGGTTTGCTAATAAAGACTGCCACACTTATACGTTAATCATTCAGTGGCCAGCCGTCCATTTCTCTGCAAGACACGCTTTTTTTAGTCTTATTTGTGTTCATAATACATTAGTTCTATATACCTCTGTTGTGTTTTACAATATGTTTGCATGTCAGTAAATTTCTAAATCTTGTGGGAACCTTATTTCAGCAAAACACCTTATTTCTTAAGCAGTGGTCTATAGTAGCTTACTATATTTTATTGGCATTTGTGGCAATCAGCCTGACTGCACTTAATGATGAGATAAGATATAACATAATATTCTCAAATTTGTAAAATCTATTTCTGGTTTGAGGGAGGTCAGAGCTTATATTTGCAGCATTGGGAACAAGGCAGGAAAGCCATCCTTGTGTAGGGTATCAGTTGTCAGAAAAAGCAGACACAAGGGTCATAAATAAGGTTAGGGGGCAGCCACCTGTATGATATTCCCTGGCTGCAAATGGTTAAATTGCTAGCACTGATGTGCTCAGAACAGAGTCCAAAACAGAACTGACTAGGTTAGTCAAACATGGTGGCTTTATAGGCCAAAAAAGGAAGTGAAGTCATTGAGGGCGGAAGCGGAATGGTCCTCTTCCATAGGTTCAGACCCTGACGTGATGTTATCAAAAGTGCCAGAACAGGAAGTCTTTTCGGTCTTGGGTTCTTCACTGGAAGTGACGTCATCCACAGGTCCGGTACTGGAAGTGATGTCACTAGGGCTAGGCGGAAGTTTCCGTGAACGCTCTGCAGGAAAGTGAGAAAAAAGGTCACTGCTCTCTGCCACCCCCTGGTCTGTCGTGGAGTTACTCTCATTTAAACCCTTTAGCTGCCTCCCATGCGCGCATATAATAATAATAATAATAATAATAATAATAATAATAATAATAATAATTATTATAATAATTCATTACATTTATATAGCGCTTTTCACAGTACTCAAAGCGCTATGTGACACAGTATACTGCAGGTCATGAGCATGTACAGTAGCTCCTCCATTTTACTTTGTTATATAAGCCCCCGTGCCAAATAAAACCTCTGTATATGTTGCTTAATAACAATATAGTGTCAATGTTACTTCTAAGTGTTTGGCATGGACCTATTATTTATACAGAGGTATTTAAAAATGCACATAGAGTTTGTGTAGACTGCTTATGATGAAATAACATAGAACCCCAAAATTGAAATTATAGGGGAATGCGACAAGTTATTAAAAATATGAATACAACTAACACCACAGTGAATGTTTTTACATATCCATTCATTTATTTTTTTGAACCCACTTACTGTAGATCATGGAGGTTATTGTGACCAAGGCCTGTCTTGACAGCACTGGTCACATGGTTGGGCTTGGTAAAGAGGACACACTGACATACTCAAATGGCAGCTATTTAGAATCATCAATGCACAAATTCTTAACAAGCACAGCTTGGGATGTAATCTGAACCCAGGACTCTGCATCTTCAAGGTAGCACTGCTAAATACTGCACCAATGTTCTGCCCTTCATTAATTTTCCAGCCTCACTTATTCCAGCAGAGCTTTGCAGGAGGCCAGAGCTTATCCTGACCGCTTTACGCACAAGGCATGTGCCACCGTTGGACAGAACATCAGTCCATATTTGAGCACATTCATGCACCCATTGACTCTCATACATGCCAGGTCACGTTAGAGTTGTGAATCAGTCTAACATGCACATGTAACTAAGTAAATGTAAAGTATTACGCATAGGAAGTAAAAATGTCAGGTTTGAATACACAATGGGAGGTCTGAAATTCAAAAGTACACCTTATGAGAAGGACTTAGGAGTCATAGTGGACTCTACACTATCAACTGCCACAAAGTATTCAGAAGCCAATAAGAAGGCTAACAGAATGTTAAGTTATTTAGCACGATGTGTGGAGTTGCAGGTCCGAGGAGGTTCTGCTCAACCTTTATAACGCACTGGTGAGGCCTCATCTGGAGTACTGTGTGCAGTTTTGGTCTCCAAGCTACAGAAACGACAGCAGTGTTAGAAAAAGTCCAAAGAAGAGTGACTAGGCTGATTCCAGGGCTACAGGGAATGAATTATGAAGAAAGATTAAAAGAGCTGAGCCTTTTCAATTTAAGCAAAAGAAGATTAAGAGGAGACATGACTGAAGTGTTTATAATTATGAAAGGAATTAGTACAGTGGATCAAGACCATTACTTTAAAATGAGTTCATCAAGAACATGGGGATACAGATGGAAACTTGTTAAGTATAAATTTCACACAAACATTAGGAAGTTTTTTTTTTTTCACAGAGAGAACCATAGATACACAAAATAAGCTACTAAATAGTGTGGTAAACAGTTGGTCTTTAGGAATTTTAAAACTAGACGATGTTTTTTTACAAGAATTAAGTGGATAGAACTGGCACACTTTGTTGGGCTGAATGGCCTGTTATCAAACAGATTGTTCAAATGTTCTAATCTCTGAACTATGGAAAGAAACATGAGAAACTGAAAAACACTTACATAGGCACTGGGGTGTATGTGCAAAATCCAAGAAGAGAGCAAACAGATGACCATTCTAATCTAGAGTGCTGGAGTTGTGTAGCACCAGTGCTACCATTGTGCCACTTCATGTTCTTCCCTTAAATTAATTAATTAATTTTCTATGACATGCAGAAAAATGAAACAATAGTGTTATAATGCAATAAAGAGTAACACAAAAAATAGCTAGTCACAAACAACTAATATTGTATTATTATTATGTTTATCATTCTTATTATCATTGTCTCTTTCTTTCCCTGCCAGCATCGTCTGACATAATAATATTAATTTACAATTTTCACATTTTACTGCTACTGCCTGGTCATTACAAGTTACTGCTACACAGCTGGCTTGTTCAAATATTACTACTGAATGGTTAAAAATAGGACAAGCAAAATATTTTTCTTAACAAACCAAAAAAATGTATGTCTTAATTGCAAATCCCTATGTAGTATCAAAATCAGCCAAGAGATTGTGTGTGACTCAATGCATCTTTTTGCATTTGAATATAAATACTTTAAATTGAATTCAGTATAATCTATTTTCTATAGTGTAAAGTTACAGCTTGTACTACCAGCAAGGCTGTCGGTATCAAAAAGGGAAAAGGTCGGGAAAAGGATAAAGGGAGCAGATGGTCAGGAAAACAGGCACAAGTCAGAAACCAGAAAAACAGATCTGAGAGAAACACCAAAGTCAAAACAAGAACCAGGGATCGTAAGTCAAAGGTGCATGAGGGGTTCAAATGCGTAGCAAAACATAGAAAGTGTTTTGTTATCAGAAATCCGGATGATCTTCCGGACATACAGGTGGGTTTAAATATCATAACAGTGACGTCAGAATGGCACCACTGCTGGAAAACACTCTCTAGCAACCTGTGATTAATTATAAAACATTATGATATAGCTATGATAAAAATGCCCATGTATATCATTAAAAACACTAATAAGGATAAACATATAGTAAAACAGAGCAATTTCATATTGAGTAACATAAACATTTGAAACAAAGTAAGTCCATTAACAATGTAGCAGAGGCAAATAAAAACTCCACTCAATTGTGTTCTTGGAGAAAATAAACCTCTGGGAGTTCCATGGTTGGTTGTGAAAGTCACAGACACACTCAGCCACAGTCACAGTTCTCCTCCAGGGCATTCTATAACATTATATAAGTTTGTGCTTGGCAGTCGGATACTAAGATTGAATCATTTCATATTCATAATCCAAAGCTCCCATTATCTCAAGTGTCTTTTCTATGGACAACAGTAGTAGATTGGCAGTAAAGTAGTGGCATCAGGTTTTATAGCAAGAATGCAGGAAGATATGTTGCATACTTTTCAGTATGGATCATAATGGAGCACTCCACACAAAATACGTATGTCTCACTTGGAACCTCAAGTCAGTGAGGTCTAGATACATTAAGGCATACACAAAGTGAACAGTGCTTACTGTTTTCCATACTAAATGGACTGAAGATTGTTGACTAAAATGGCTGAGAATGACTTTGTCATCTGCTCAGCTTTTCATGGTGGTAGTAAGGGCAGGCAGAATTACATGCAACAGCATAGGTAAAAATTTGCTAAAAGATATACAGTACTTGAGGAATGGAGTTGTCAGCTAACAATCCAACTCATTCATTGCATCATTAAGCAATCCACACTTCTTCTTCCTTCGGCTGCTCCCGTTAGAGGTCGCCACAGCGGATCATCTTCTTCCATATCTTTCTGTCCTCTGCATCTTGTTCTGTTACACCCATCACCTGCATGTCCTCTCTCACCACATCCATAAACCTTCTCTTAGGCCTTCCTCTTTTCCTCTTCCCTGGCAGCTCTATCCTTAGCATCCTTCTCCCAATATACTCAGCATCTCTCCTCTGCACATGTCCAAACCAATGCAATCTCGCCTCTCTGACTTTGTCTCCCAACTGTCCAACTTGAGCTGACCCTCTAATGTACTAATTTCTAATCCTATCCATCCTTATCACACCCAGTGCAAATCTTCACATCTTTAACTCTGCCACCTCCAGCTCTGTCTCCTGCTTTCTGGTCAGTGTCACCATCTCCAACCCATATAACATAGCTGGTCTCACACTGTTGAGGATGAAATGCAACATATATTTTTTTAGACCTTTGTGTACTGTCAAAGCCTGCCATAAGATAATTCTTTCTCCACTGGTGCCTCCAAAGGACTGACAATTAAAAATAATGAACATCCCTAATGAAACAAATTATTATTTTAGCACAGAGGTTGGTTAGTTATTATGAGCTCAGTTAGAAAAAATATCTGGACAGTGCAGATACACTGTTGACACATTAATTAATGAACAATCTAGGCAAAAAAAGAAATTTTCAGAATTACACTATCCAGAATATTACTTGGTATGTTCATCCTCACTAAATAATCCAAATTTTATTAAAACTGAAAACAGATGATCTAACAAGCAAGTGACGTTTTATTTTGATCCAATGTAACTTTCAGTATTATATATGATCTGACTGTATGACAGAGCTGACAACTCCAATCAGCTCAGACGTGAGCATATTATGAGTCTCATCATGTAAAAATATTTCCAAAAGCTAGGAAAATGACAGGTACACCAAACAGAAACAATTAGGCCTGCATTATGCTACAAAAAGCATTTGCATTACTATATTTAGGATTTCCTTTGTGAAGACAAAAAAGACCATTTTAAATTTGAATTTATGTTTCTGTTAATTGTCAGCACTATACCATTGTAATATATCCACATATGAAGAAAACTTAAATATTTTACAGACTAATACTGAAATATAAAAAAAATCATCTTTGAAGGGGATATTGAGGAGGTAATATGCTGATCACATTCCTGCGGGAATATTCAATCTCAGCCGTGCCAAGGGAAGGAATATATTGTTGAGAGGTTAGTTCATGTCACCCTGTTGCCATGCCTCATTAGCAATCCTACAGTACTGAGCTTCAAAATTCAATGATATCCACCGCTTAGGGTCACCAAGGTGAAAGTTCCCAGACTGAGATGGAAGAAGGGTGGATCAAAGCACACCCTATTGACCCCAGTCCTGCTGAGGCAGCACGTCCATGTTTCCAAGCTACTTCCATGAATTAATGTTTCTAAGACATCAAGACCAATTTGAATTGTTCTCAAAGAAAATCTTGTCTTTGACTTCATGGTTACAGGCCAATGAATATAATGTCATGTTTCTGCATGCATGAGAAAGCGGAAATTAACTTTGGCAGGAAGACCGTTTTAAAGCACAACATTGCCAGCCTGCATTCTACAGAGCTCTATTATTAGAAGTCAATCAATTTTCAATGCTGCAAGCTTTCCCACTTCAAACGTTTTCTTTCCATTTAAATATTAAGAATGAGAATTTTTTGAAGAATGATAAAACTGTGCTTTTTTGTGCTTGTTTTTCATTATTGTGATTTCTTTTTCCCCTGAAGTCACTGTACACTAGCTTTGGAGATCCCCTATGATATAGATTTTCTCTTTTAGCAACACTAAGTAAAATTTTTCAGAATCAGCTTCACGTCCATCCCATGTTTTGAAAATATTCATTGATATTAAAACTCATCAGCGGCACATAGATGTTTATCTATTCTCATAGCAATATCTTGTAAAAGATAGATAGATAGATAGATAGATAGATAGATAGATAGATAGATAGATAGATAGATAGATAGATAGATAGATAGATAGATAGATAGATAGATAGATAGATAGATAGTAATTGAAGAATGTCCTACTGGTGCATTTCTACACCAATATTAAAAGTAAGGGATCCCCAATTATCAAACAAGATGTGTTTATTCATTTATAATAATGCACAGGGGAAGATCATACAAAAGGAGTCTTCACATTACTCCCTGGTTGTGCCTTCACAGGTACTTTTACTGTTTGCCTCATGGGGTGGCTTATCCTTTTACCAACCCTGCAAGCACAAGCATATGCCACACCTTCCTGTCTTCCTCATTCTCATTCATGGCTTTTCTTGCACCTGTCAATACGACTTTGCCCAAACTCATTAATTACTCTTCGCCTACAGTTGCTATAACCTCCCCCTGCAGTGTCACTTCCGGCCAAGCCACAGGACAGACTCTAATTTGTCCACATGGACAGAAACCCTGCTAATAAAACTGCTCTTAAAAAACCAGGTTGCCAATCTTGTGATATCTACACCTTTAAATAGACAGTACAGTGATGCACATTCGCACTTGGGTCTATGTGTCATGTAGCAGTCCTTAAGTGCCTATTACCTTTAACACCAGTAGTGTCTCAAAGAGACATTTCATCTCAATTTTATAATTGTTCTGCATGAAATCTGGTCAGACTTTAGAGTCACCTGACAGAACTGGTGTTATTTCCTACTTCACTGGTTCTATGTTAACCATGCTAGCCCCACATAAGTGTGGTGAAGAGAGTCATAGGTCCATGATGGTGCATGTTTTTTAAAAAAGCAATAGTGCAGCCCAGACTTGGTGGGTACCGCTGAAAAGCTGTGTGGCCACGGGGTGTGCAGATGTTGTCATCTCAGCCAGTTTCCTAAGCAAATCAGCCACATCTAAACAGTATTATGAAGAGTCTGAGTAGGGCAGAGAGGAAAGAAATAAGAAGATTAAGAAAGGAAGAAGATAGCAGACAATGATAGAGAATGACAAGATAAAGAAAGAGACAGATGTTTGGGAGAAAGAAAACCACAAACAGAGTTTGTGTGAACAGATAGAGTGGATCGGGAGTGTCAGCCAATGGAGTGGATAGGAGGCAAGGTGGTTGTGTGATGCCACAGTGAGTGAGAGGAATGGCATTCCAGGGGCTGGGCATTCCTGTTGAGTATTAAGGGAGCAAGAATGACAGTTAACTTTGAGGATTATCCCACATATGCCAAGGCATGGTGGTGGGCATTCGATTGTGTTAGCAGCTGATGTTTCTGGGACAAGCCAGCTGATGGAGGAGGCCTTCTGGTGTTTCAGCTCTGCTGAGAAGACCCAATATGTGCATTTTTTGGCAAGGAATAGAGAACAGAGAAAAGTACCCAGTTTTGAATCTATGGTATTATTCTTGATTTTATTGATTGTTTGGATCTAATTATTCATTGATTTTAACTCTCACGAACAGCACTTGTTTTTATGGTGTATTTATTGGTTTATTTAAGAAAGAAGAATTACACTGCACTGTATTTATTGGACACTGCTGTGTTGGAATTAAAATGCACTATGCACTTGGGTATGACATTAACCTGTATCCAGCCCTGCAAGCAGGTCCTCCAACTTGTAGGGAAAACTCAGGGGTTGGTGGCAGGATTGGCACTCCAGCCACTGTTAAAAACTTCCATTTTATTTGAACTAATGTGGTGCTGAGATGTCACATGTTGCATGGCTCTGCTGGGGTACTAATTTGGGATCATATGGTGGGTGTGGCAATGTGCTGTATCAATGCATGCTCCCAATCTCTCTCTCTCTCAATTTTACATGAGAAACCCTATGATAGACATAAATATTTTCCAGGGCCATTACATCCCTTGTGCCCTATATACCTTTAAGATAGGCTTCAGCACCTTATAACCTGGTAATGTATGGCAATGGAAGATAAAATTGATCAACAGTTGGACTGTAGACTCTTTAAGAAATTCAGATAAAAGTGATTTGAAAATGATTTATAAGGTTCGTATAAATTAAATCAACATTAGTCCAATATGTGTGATGTTGATGTGTATGTGCCCTGCATGATACAGTTGCTCCAACCAGGATTAGTTCGAAATCTCCTTTGTATCAGAACTGGAAACTGCATTTTGGTCCAGTTGACCTGCCTTAACTCGCAACTTGCATAACATATAATGCATGGATATGTGATAGTATGTCTTACAATGTCTTCAAAGCTACATTTGTGAAGTTGCAAGTCTTCACGCTTAAATTCACCAGTTAATTTGAGCTAGTGGCAGCCTATTATGAATATACATGTTGGTCTGATTGGTCTTCCAGCACATCAAATGTTCTAGTGTGCTATGTAGAAGTGCTAAAAAATTAAGGGGTCACAACTAAGAAGCAGGTGAGAATGTAGGCTAGTTCATGTTCTACAGATATACCATAACATGATGAGAGGCATAGAATTAGGAGAGATAAGCTTTGTGGGCTGATTATTGGTAGGTGGGTAACAATCATGGAGTGTAAACTACAAAGAAAGTCATAGAGCTACAAAACCCTGCACATTATCAGGTGGATGGAAACACAGATAAAAGCATTGGATACTTTAGCTTACAGATTTTAGGTGACCTGCACCCATAATATTGTCTTTTACACTTGGATTGCTGAATATATACTAGAAGTGTCAGTTCTGTGCACAATTTTCATAAACTTTACAAACTGAGCTAAAGAATCCTAATACATCTCTGTGCAGTTGATTGAGACAGAGTTATGAATTGTGTGATTCTTTTCAGGGTTTGTCTAATCTTTATGCTCAAAGCTGACACACTCGAAATTTGAAAGCCAGCATTAAGAGTAGAAAGCACTCCACATTTTTATACATGCTGACTTTGGTGTCTGTCAAATTTGAAATAATGGGTTTAATCAGAAAGCTCTGTATCTTGTAGATTTTGTTCAGTTGATAAATTCTTAAAATTCAGCAACCTAGGCTCCAATTAATTTGTCTGAGAGTGTTTACTCACAAAATGTCTGCTAAATGTAGTGATGCTCTTATGTTTTATTCAAATCTTACAGCTTATATAACAGAGAGCAAAATTCATTTTTATGTTATTTATTGTGGATTTCTGGAATAAAGTAATGTAACAGAGAATTCTCCTATATGCTTAATCCAATTCTGGGTATTAAATACAAATTAAAATTTTATGAAGTGAAATTTTTAAAAATGACATATAATTAAAACATATGACCAGTTTATTCTAGCCTTTCTCTCTATTGACAGTGTAGCAGGGATGCATGACAAACATCAGTTGCTTGGGCAAATATGTCACTCTAGAGATTGGAAGGCACAAAATCTCTAGAGGACAATATTAAGAGAAATGGCCACAAAAGAGGATATCATCCAGAAAATAAAAGAGACATAATGTCAAGATGTGGGATACTCACCATATGTCCTTCAAGCACTAAGGAGCTTCTAGCTCTTTAGGCCGGTCTTTTAGATTGCCACAGTGTGAGCACACAGAAGGTCTCAGAACTCTAACTTTTTTTATTCATTAACAGCATAGCTCCTTTTTACCAATAATATTTTTCTTGCAAGATAAACCTGGCTGACTGATAGAATTGCTTCTCAATACTCTTCATGGAAGAATTTCCTTCAAAAGCCGAACCACAACCCAAACCTGTGCAGCCATCTGGCACTTACTGCTGTCTTTTTGTTTCCAGCAACAGGAGTCACACATTTATTAGCTGCTACTATCTTCTAATGAATTCTTCAGTCAAAGACAGGTAGGTATCTCATGCTGCCAGTCATCAGCCTCTACCGGCAGACTTGCTGCACTCCTGGAAAGACTGCTTCCTGCTAGCTGGCATGCCACATTGTGGTTTTTCATGCACTCATGCTGTGCATTCCTCTGGAGAGAGGAAAAAAAAAAAGGCCGGGAGTTACTGCCAACATTACAGATGACAATGTGGTATAATAGCCCAGTTTGTGGCATCCAGTATCATGCAGTTTGCAGTCTGTCTCAGTTTATCAAGGTGAAATGACTTCAATGTATCAGTCTTTATAGCACCTTTTAGAGTCAGCACC
Organism: Erpetoichthys calabaricus; assembly: GCF_900747795.2. Taxonomy (NCBI): domain Eukaryota; kingdom Metazoa; phylum Chordata; class Cladistia; order Polypteriformes; family Polypteridae; genus Erpetoichthys; species Erpetoichthys calabaricus. The sequence goes on along the minus strand of NC_041396.2, from coordinate 221,870,288 downwards.
GTCACAAAGAAATATTCCATTGCATGTTGGCATAAAAACACCAACTGACACAAAAATGTTTGTGAAAAGGGAAGATGGGTGCAATAAGGTTCATCAAACTACTTGAAGGAGTTAATTCTGTGCATGTTCATATTATAATTTTCTTCTCTGTTTTCCCTGATGTGAATCATAGTGGCACAGTGGTTAGCACTGTTTTTACAAAGCACCAGTGGACTGCACATTCTGTCTGTGTTTCTTGTACATTGGCTTCTTCCTTCCTCTCAGGTACAAGCACTGAAAGTGAGTTTGGATGTGACTGTGCATGTGTTATGGGATGGACTGTCATTTTGTCCAGGGTTAGCATCAGTATTGCTGGATTGTGTCCCCTTTTAACAAATCTTCTTCCTTCGGCTGCTCCCATTAGTGGTTGTCACAGCGGATCATCTTCTTCCATATATTTCTGTCCTCTACATCTTGCTCTGTTACACCCACCACCTGCATGTCCTCTCTCACCACATCCATAAACCTCTTCTTAGGCCTTTCTCTTTTCCTTTTTCCTGCTAGCTCTATCCTTAACATCCTTCTCCCAATATACCCAGCATCTCTCCACTGCACATGTCCAAACCAACACAATCTCGCCTCTATGACTTTGTCTCCCAACCGTCCAACTTGAGCTGACCCTCTTATGTACTCGTTCCTAATCCTGTCCATCCTTGTCACACTCAGTGTAACTCTGCCACCTCCAACTCTGTATCCTGATTTCTGGTCAGTGCCACCATCTCCAACCCATATAACATAGCTGGTCTCACTACCGTCCTGTAGACCTTCCCTTTCACTCTTGCTGATATCTGTCTGTCACAAATTACTCCTGACACTCTTCTCCAACCATTCCACCCTGTCTGCATTCTCTTTTTCACCTCTCTACCACAATCCCTGTTACTCTGTAGTGTTGATCCCAAGTATTTAAACTCATCCACCTTCACCAACTCTACTCCTTGCATCCTTACCATTCCACTGACCTCCCTCTCATTTACACACATGTATTCTGTCTTGTTCCTACTGACCTTCATTCCTCTCCCCTCTAGATCATATCTCCAACTCTCCAGGCTCTCCTTGACCTGCTCCCTACTCTCACTACAGATCATAATGTCATCAGCAAACATCATAGTCCATAGGGACTCCTGTCTAATTCTTTTTTCAACCAGTCCATCACCACTGCATATAAGAAAGGGATCAGAGCCAATCCCTGATGTAATCCCACCTCCAACTTGAATGCATCCGTCATTCCTATCGCAGACCTCACCACTGTCACACTTCCCTCGTATATATATCCTGTACAACTCTTACGTACTTCTCTGCCACTCCCGACTTCCTCATACAATACATTGCTCCTCTCGAGGCACCCTGTCATATGCTTTCTCCAGGTCCACAAAGACGCAATGCAACTTCTTCTGACCTTCTCTATACTTCTCCATCAATACTGTACATTAAAGAAAATATACATTAAATCTACGCAAATAAAGATATGTTAACCTTTAGGTATTTTAATGCATATGTTTAGCCAAAACATCCTCTCAAGGTCAGTCTTTCAGCAGAATGAATGGTGATCAATTGACAGAATCAAAACGTGCCCATACCATTACAGCTACAGGAATAAAGTGAGTCCTACTCTATTAATTTATGGTTCACTGGAAGTAATGCTACCCAGCATGGCCCTGCTCACCTCAATGAGAAGACACGATTCTTGGTGCATGAAGTTAATCGATGCATTCATCTGTACTTGAGCCATGTTAGTTCTTGAATATATTAATGCTTTGGGTACTAGTGGTTTGAATCAGCTTGAATTATTATAAGAAATTTAGCAGGATAAATGGGCCAAATGACTCCAACCAAGTCTCTGAGTGAGGTCAGCCTGCTAGGAATTATTCATCTTGGCCAGAAAACTTGTACTGTTTTGCCTTCTGAATGTGTAGGTGGTATCATCATCCATCCGAAACTGTAATTCATAAAAATGATAATCAAACTCTGCAATAAAACTGCCAAATAATGCCCAAGAAGCTGACACAATGATGACTTTTGGTGTAAGGGTGACTTATGTTACCAAGTTTATGGTAGGTTAAAAACATTCAGATGCCTCAAATGAGCAGTAGCAGGCACTGGCCACCAAGATCATGACTTATGGCATTGATATAATAAGTCCTCCTGGAAAGCATGACATCCCGCAGCCTCAAGCCTTAGGTTTGTGCCAAGGCTAAGGAGATGTGAACACAATGACCTTTAGGAAGGGTGGCATTATCTCAGCAACAGGAGTGCAGTGCCAGTCTGAGTCTGCTGCAAGAAGATTTACCCATAATCAGATCATAAATCAATGTGCTAAGGCAATAACCCACAAGCAAATAAAAAAGGGTCTGTGAGAAACTACTTATGTGTAATTTTTTATTACAAAGCCATATATCTTTTTAACAAATTAAACACCCTATTAGTAAAACAGCAACAGAGGGATGTTACCTAATAGAAATTATAAAAGTATCATAGGTTATGTAAGGCAGTCACATGAAAACAGGTTTCAAAATCTTCAAACAGAAGCTTCTGATGAAAGACATTACTGGTATGCCGTAAATTAAAATATTATTGTCGTTCACTTGGTCCTATTCATGTGTCTACTGTAGGTGCTCAAAATGTCGTCTTTCAGGGCATGTCCCTTACATACAAGTCCTTAACTAATGCTATTTAAGGACAAATTAATGTTCTTAAATGACATTAATATACCCCCAGTAGTGAGAGAACAATTTGCCATTACAATATCATTATTGGACATGCTTCTTGTTTAATAAGATGTATTTAATCCATAACCTAATGGCTGATACATAAAGGAACGGAGATGAACTCTGCAATTACTTTCATGCGAGTCTGTCACCTTATTTGTAAAACCTTTGAGTAATTTACATTCAAATAAGAACAAATGACCGATTTCACAATGCGGAGTGATAAATGACTGCTGCCTCAACAAGCAACACTGGATTCGGCCGCAAGTGAATGTGTTTTGCTGTAATCTGCTTTAAAATTACAACGTGCATTAGATAGTGTTAGGCAAATAAAGGTAATTTACTTCTGATTAGGCTGGTGGTCTCCATTATTAAACAAAATGAATAATTTTACATAGAGAGGGAGAGAGGGGAAGAGAAAGAAAAAAAAAAGAGCAATAGCTCTGAGAGATATAAATAGACAAATGGTGCCATCTACTGTCTGTGAATGTGTACTGCAGTATAAAATAACAGCTCATTCACAGTTGAATATTATTATTATTATTTGTGTTGTTATTAATAGTAGTTGCATTTACCAGACATCATTATGCAAAAGAGTTTACAGAAACAATTCATTATATACACAATATGTTTTCCTTTACTAATTTAAGTGGTTTTCAGAGTTATTTTCACCTAATTTTGCATATTGTAATCTTTCTAGTTACCCAATAAAAGATGTCATTTTGCTTAACTTCTTACCCCATCCATAATGGCTGACATGGTACAACACCCTAGTACTGCTATGAGTTAAAATTCCATGAGTTAAACTTTTAGTGTCAGAGCTTAAAAGAACATTTTAAAACAAAAATAAGAAGTCTTCTGATTCGTCAAACTATGAAATAACTGCCCTTGAGACTACTGCAGAAATTGTTTATTCCTCTAATGTTTTCAGTTTGTTAAAAGTTCTGAAAATTTGTTAGAAGTCTGCAACTAACCATCTATCTTTTTTCTTTGGAATTGTATTCAGTGTTACACATCTCTGTGGGAAAAACGCCAAAATATAAGACATCAAGTTACAATTATGTTTAATAATCAGATCGTGAATCTACAGTAGCAGAATGTAATTCTTAAAAGATCTATAGAATTAGTAAGTATTCAGCACATGAGAATGTGGAAAGTCAGTTTTTTTAAGTTTGAAGGTGTCTCAGTGCTCCTCTAAAAATGAATGGACTGTTATATTGTGTATAATATATCACCATCAGTTATCAAGTTGTGCCTTTCACACTAAAGAGTTTCAGAGTGATAAGATGAAGCCCATACGTTCTTAATGTTTTCACTGTATTGAGAAGAGATGTGGTTTTTATTTTTTGCTGTAAGATGACTTCCCAATATTCTTAATATTCTCAAAAGCCAGAAGGAGAGATGTAACATTGTAGGAAACTCCCATCCTATCACTAGGAATTGCACATCTTGAAAAGTTTAAGAAAAAAGACTACTTTTAAATTTAAATGACATATTTCTTAATGATCAGAATTATATATTTAAATAAAAATAGATGAAAATAACTCTGTGAAAACCACTTAAATCAGTAAAGGAAAACATATTGAGTATTGTGCCTGAAGAAGGGGCCTGAGTTGCCTCGAAAGCTTGCATATTGTAATCCTTCTAGTTAGCCAATAAAATATGTCATTTTGCTTGACTTCTTACCACATAACTTGTAGCAGAAAATAATAAAGGATGTATGCTTTTACTGACAGTGAACAAGAAGCGTTTTTTTACTTTTGTTCACCTTCATTTCATTGTCGAACACTCACGTGACAAAAGAAGGTATGAGTAAGGGTGAAACAGCATAGAGTATCATTTTTATTTATCATTTACTCATACCTTTCAATTGTTATTTTGTCAGTTGTCTGTTTATTCAACTAACATATTTAGGCAAATTAACAAAAACTGTAATAAAACTAATCAAGTTGTAAGTAGGTTTTCATCTGAGTTAAGGTAATTTTCATGATTTTACCAATTACACTTCTTTTCATTTTTAAGCCCTACATGATATCTGAATGTTGTTTTAAGGCTTCTGTGTTTGAAGAGTTAGTGATTTTTGGAGTCTTGGATTTATAAATAAAGAATAATAACAGTGCAGGTCACTCCACACTCCCAGTTGCTCTAGGGAGCGTCTTGAACCCCCCATCTTTAATAACTTAACCAAGGGATGAGCCAGGCAAATAAGGACACAAACAGCATAGCAAGAGGTAGGTGCATAAAGTGATTAGTGTTTTTAATTAAAATCAATCAAATAAACAGTGTCCAAAACAGTAAAGTGCAATCTTCCATAAATAAACAAATAATCAAAAACAAAAACAAAGTGATTATGGAGGTTAAAACTCAGACAAATAAATAATTCCTTTAAAAAACGAGGTTAAAACACTGTGTAGGAAGCTTCTCTTAAAAATACAGTCCTTGGTGCATCCCTTTTAAAACAAACATCTCAGCTTACCCCAAATGGGATCTTTTGCAGCCGAGGAGATGCCTAATTGGCAGTTCAGCCAACCTTTTCCACAAGGTTTGGGTTCCCATGGCTCCCAGCAGGGCTCCACACTAAAGCCAATTGCTCCTAGACTCAGGCCCCTGCAACCATTTGTGGCCCACGCAGGGCACAACGCTGAGCCTCCAAATCCCACTGCTAGTCTCCTGTCCCTGCGGTCTATGGCTCCCCAATAGGACAATATGCTGAGCCTTCCATTAACCATGCCGCCCCTGCTGTCTTTATCCCAGCTTTACACAGCATGTCACTCTAGCTCCCAGATCACACAGCTGGAGTGGCCCCCTGAGTGTCGACCACACACTCTCCAAAGGACTTTTCCAGCAGCTTGCCTTTTCGTTCTCTCTCTCTCTCGTACTGGCTCTCTCTACTTCTTTCCTTCCTTCCTTTCTCTCCATTCTTTAACCTCCATTTGGATTGCTGAAATATTTTTTTCCTCCTTTTCTGCCCCATGCAGGCTGTTCTTATACTCTACTACATAATTGGAGGAGCCACACCCTTCACAGCATCATTGAGGCAACTGACCAATCCGCCTGCCTCAGCACATGTGTTTTGCCTCGCTGGCCAGGTACCTCAATTAACTGCAGAGCAAAACACACTCACACACACCTGCCGCCCGCACCTTCCTGCAGCACGATTACTTATTTGAAACTAGTCACCTTTTGTTAAGCTGTGGACCTGCTATTCCACAGTAACTTTTGGACAACCACCATCAGTCCTCTCCATTATCTGAGAATCTGATGATTATCTGAGAATGTGAAGATTTTATGCATGAAGTACTGTTATACATGTTTAAATAATCAGTCGTCTGGGGTATGGGAATGGGTTAATCCATTTTACAGTAATTCTTATGGGAAAATGGTTTCTGAATCACCTTTATGAAGAAATTCTGTTCTACAACCGGGGTTCCACTGTATATATGTATACACACACACACACACACACACATTTATATATGTACTAGGGAGCTCCGCCCCCTGCTCGCTTCGCTCGCCAACCCCTGGTGTTGGGAATGACAAAGATCGTGATGTATGAATGAGATATAGAATAGTGTGACGGTGTAGATGATGCAAATAGAAAGCAAACAATAAAGTGTGTGGCACAGTGTAAAGGTTTATTTGAAAATTTCTTTGTACACGCCGTTTAAGTGTAAAAGGTAATTCCAGCTCAGAACTTGTAAGGTCATTTAAGATGGTTATTGTTGTGATCAGAGTCAAGTTTGTCAGAGCTTAGAAAGAGTTGTGTCTCTCCAGGAAGTAATGGAATGACTTGGGTATTAATGTTTTCCACATTAATATTTTTTGGACATAATATAGTGCGTTGTGTTAAAAGGGGCATTTGGTCTAATGAGATTGCTGTTCCAAATCTCTCTGTAACTAAGTCGTCGCAGATAAAGGCTTGAGGAATTGTAATAATATGTGGCTGAAGTCCATCTGTATTGGTGAGTGTACCATCTCTCAGTTGTAATAAGCAATTGTTATGATCTGGTTCTGGACATCGTATCTTTTTTACTAACTGTATCTTTTGAAAGCAATGCCAATTGTCTGCGTATTTTAAGGTGCACTGAACAATAGCTGAGTGCATGGCATCTGGAAGAATAGCTAATCACTGTCTAAAATCTCCTCCTCATAAAAGTACCTTTCCTCCAAATCGAATATTATTATTCATAAACGTTTGTTCATGCCATTGAACATTCATCAATAAACAACATTTTTTCAAGACGGATGTCACGTGCAGTGCCACCGTTAATGTTCATAGTGGATTCCGATTTGTAGGATCTAATGCAGTTGATAAAGATTTTACTTTCAGGTACATCGTCAGTTATAAGCTTCTGTAGATATTCAGTATATGAATGTAAAGAAGGCAGTCTAATTTGACCCTTTTGACAACAACGTGTAAATGTGTAACTTGTATTGCCAGTTGTTTCTTCAGGGAAGTGAACTGAATGACAATGATTGCAAATGACATTCATTAATCCGAATGAATTTTCCTGGTGTATGTTTTCCTTGTGCCGTTTGAGAGGCGCGTTGTTGCATGTGTAGTATTTGGGACGTGTTGTTTTGGAGCTGTAATCCATTTGCCTGTGCTGTGTGAGAAGCCCGTTGTAGCCTTCGCTGCCATTAACGTATGTCTGAGACGAGAGGTGTTTCGTTTTGAATCCGTGCCTGTTGCGATGCAGCACTTTGATTGATAGTTTGCGTCATGTGGATCTAGGATGTAGATTTGTGCATATTAAATGAACTATTGTAGGATCTAATGCAGTTCATAAAGTTTTTACTTTTAGGTACATCGTTAGTTAGAAGCTTTAGTTGAGCTTTGCGTTTTTGGAGTCGAGTCATTTTTTCTTTTAGAAATATGGATAAGTAATAAGGAGTATTGCACTCACTGTTAATATGGAGCCTTTTCTGCGGTTGAACGGTTAATAGTGCCTTATTGTAATGAGATCCACCTATGCTGCATAGCCGTCTATTTTGTTGTTTCTTTCGTGTTCGTGTGTTTGTTCCTGTTATCATTTCCTTTTCGTTTTGTACCCGTGACCGTGTATTCATGACTTGTTTCTTTCTCAGCATGCGAAATATGGATAAGTAATAAGGAGGATCGCAGTCACTGTTAATATGTTTCCTTTTCTGCAGTTGAATGGTTAATAGTGCTTTATTGTAAGGAGATCCACCAATGCTGACACCTATGCTGTCTAGTGTGAAGGTGTTGACGTTCACTTTAGAATATGTGGCTTTGGGTGTCAGTTCTTATGGATGTGTGTGTGTGTGTGTTGGGGGGGGGGGGGGGATCTTGAGGATTGTTGTCGCATGAGCGTCTTCTTTCTTTTTGTGTTCCTGTGTCTTGTTGAATCCCCCTGTTTGTGTGTGTCCCGTCCCTTGCTTGTGGGGTCTGTGGGGTGGTTTTGTGTTCTTTTTTTTGTGTTCCATGGGCTTGTTGAATCCCCCTCTTGGTGTGTGTCCCGTCCGGTGCCTGTAGGGGGGGGGGGGGGGGGGGGGGGGGGGGCGGGGGGGTGCCTTGCTGTGCAATGTGTTTCGTGCTTTGCCTGCGTTTCCTCATTTCTCCATTTTTCCTGTGCTCACTCCTTTTTTCTGTGGTCTTGTCCACCTCTCGCGGCCCCTCATCCGCCTCTCTCGCCCTCTTTTGTCCGCCTTTCTCGGCTCCTCAGCCGACTCTCGCGGACTCTTTTTGCGCCTGCGCAGTACGTCTTTTTGCAGCTACGGCCCATTGCCGGATGTGCCTGCGTCCATCATCCGGTTTAGCATTCTCGGTTAGTAATATGGATATGTACATACATTTTTTCCAGACTGCTTCATCCAGGGTGACTTACAAAGCCAAGTTATCGTATGTTATAAATGTTCACACAGTTTATAGATTTTCTTTTGTCTTCTGCAGTTGGTGCACAAGCTAAATGACTTTTTCATGGTCACACAGCATGGCAAAGGTAAAAATTGAACAAGCATCATTGTGATTTTTTTAAGTGTGGGTGTAAGCATAAATGTGCCCAGCAATAAACTGGCACTTTAAATTAGTTTCTGTCTGACGCTATCAGCACAGGTTCTGACTGCCTGTGACCTTTTAATAGAAAACAGGTTAAAAAATGAATAGATGGAGTACAATATATCTCCAAAAACATAAATCAAAACCAGTAAGCAGCTTTGGGAATTCTAAGGCAGCAATTATGGCAGATGTCAAAAAACATACCAGACTCGAATGTTTCTTTTCATTAATGATCTGTGGGTTAAACTTACTAGATACTGTAACACTGTAGTACTGCATCCAATTGCTTTATCTTCTGCTAATATACAATTTCTTCTATTGCTGGCAGAGTTCCACAAATGCTGTGCTCCACCAGAGAGCAGCACCATTTTTTTTTAAAATTGTATTGTCAAGTTTCTGTTCAGGTATTTGTGCAGCTTCTTGAATATGAATCACAAATATAAAGGACAGAATACAGTATTTTTGAGAACAGCTCATCTTCAACTAGAGAGACATTTACAGTTTGTTACTGCTAGCTGTACAATATAGAAATACTTAAAATAAAAGTTTCTATAATTTTTAAATTTCCTTCATTGATGACAACCAAAAATCCTCTGTATACATATGATAAAATATCTGAGATTAAATTACTAAGGTGAAAGAAGTAAGATAATATTACACAAGATATGACTCCGGTCTTCTCTGAATTAATCAATTGTAGATGGTATTGGGGTAAATTAATCAAAAAGTCAAGACAAGTCAATTTATTATTGTATGGTGGACTTTGCAGGCTCAGCTAAAGCTGTTTTAGGCATTGAGATTACTGCTGCTCCCAAGTTGTGGATCTCTGTGGTAAAAGAAAGCCAGTAAAACAACAATGAATTTTTAAAAGCGGCACAATAACACAGCAGTAAGCACTTGCTATGTAACAGTCAAGACTCTAAGATATGAAAGTGTTTCATTTTAATGTGAGGATACACAATATCCAGCATGATATACAACCTCATCACTGCTGAACTATGTGTTTTGTTAATTGTTAATAAGCAAACAGCCAGATTTTCAGATCAAAAGTTCTTTCCAAAAATTACTAGACACAGATAAAATATACAAACTGTAATGAAAAAAACATTTTGAGAGAGGATACTATTAAGTATTTTAATTGTGCTCCAATGTAGGGCTTTCACTAAAGGTCATATTTTAGAAGCCTAGCAAAAACAATTCAGAATATGCAGGACACAGAGCAGCACTGCAGTGGTACCCAAGGATTCTCTGAAAGATTCTCCGAAGAGACACAGTACCAAAGGAGTTCAGTCTTCATCTCAGTTCACTCACTGGATAGTGTCCATGTCTCACAGTCATATAGCAAAACAGGAAGCACCAGGACTCTAAAGACTTGGACTTTCGTCCCTTTGCAAAGATATCGTGAGTGCCACACAACCCTTTCCAGCGACCTCATGACCTCCCATGTTCTCCCAATTCATCTACTGACTTCATGGGAAGAGTCACCAGAGACATGAATGTCACTGCCGAAGTAAATAAATCTCTCGACAAGTTCATTTCTCTTTCTGTAGTCAGACACACTGCTGATGGCTGTGCCCAAGAGGTCATTAAAGGCCTAGATCTTGGTTTTTATTCAGGACACTCGCAAGTGTTGCAAGCCCAGACACTCAGACTCCTTGCTCAGTCTCTCGAAAGCCTCAATCAGAGCCTTCATTGACTCCACAAAGATCACAGCATTGTTGGCAAAGTCAAGACCAGTGAATCTTTCTTCACCAACAGATGCCTTACAGCTGCAGGACCCCACAGCACTGTCCAACACCCAGTCCATGCATGCATTGAACTGTGTAGGAGCAAGAACACACCCTTGACAAACCCCAGAATCAACTGGGAAAAATGCAGAGATTCTGCCTCCACTCTGTGCAACACTCAGTACCAGTGTACAGACCGGCCACGATATCCAACAACTTTGGGGAGATGCCACAAAGTCTCAGGATGTCCCACTGGGCAGCTCAATCGAGTCGAAATGCTTTATGAAAATTAACAAAGGCTGCAAAGAAACTCTGCTGATATTCACGTTTGTGCTCCATGAGAACCCTCAGTGCCAGGATGCGGTCGATGGTAGCCTTCTTAGGTTTAAAACCAGACTGCTCCAGTCACTGGTAGGTGAACAAGTGATCATGGATCCTATTGAGAATGACTCTAGTAAGGACCTTACCTAGCACCGAGAGCAGTGTTATCCCAATGTAGTTGCTGCAATCAGGCGATCACCCTTCCCTTTCCAGAAAGGGACAACAAGTCCCGTTTCCAGTCACTTGGGATGATGCCTGTCTCCCAGATGGAAGCAAAGATTGCTTGCAGCTTTACCACCATCCTTCACCCATTCAACTTGGATACCACAGATCCCTGCAGCCTTCTCTACCTTCAGCTGGTTCACCACCTGTGCAATCTCACTGAGATACATCACAGTAGTGTATGCTGATTTAGACTAATAATATAAATCAAAGGGTCTTATTTTTTATTGATCCAGTATGTATAGCAAGGTGTGGACAGAAAGGCATTCCTGCCTGGTTGATTAATGGTATCTTTCCTGGTTAGGAGGTCATTGGAATGGAAGGATAGAGGAAGAAAGCCTCACAAAGGCAAGTATTCCCCCAATGTGCTGAGTGGTGGCATCTCTATGATATGACTCCTGGTTGGACACCCACAGGGCTGAAAGGGAACCATAATTGTAGTTGTGGTGGACAGCCCTGATGGGGTCTGTGGATGTCACTAGAGGGAGCTGTCCAGGACTACATCCCCTGTTATGAGAAGCCCTGCCTGACATGGAAGTGCCTCCAGGGAGCAATCTTGCTGCTTCACCTTCCCCAATTGAGTCAGTCAGATGTGGAGTTGGGCAAAGGTGTGGATGACAAAATAAAAGATAAAGAAAAAAATCATTGGTGTTTCTGGAAGAAATAAGGAGAATGTTTAAAATCGAGAAGCCTTGTAGGAAGCTATTTGTTCAATAAAAGACTACATTAACCCGGGACCATGCTTGTAGTAATTGTGCTAAGGGTTTGGGGCTGTGAGACTCCTCTAGTGCCAAGCTAACTGCACTAAAGATAGAAGTTGGTTGTTCAATGAAATGTTTGTGTAGCCCATCTAGCGATGTTCTGTGTGGTCTCTGTTGCCTTTTTTATACTGTGATTTTGAGAACCTTAAGTGGCTCTATTTAATTCTCTTCAAATATTTCCATCAGTTCTAAAAGCATTTGCCACTTTCCAATTTTCTCTACTATTGAAATTTTTTGACGTTGAATGGAATCTGAGTGAACACATAGCACCTATTTTTTTTAACATATTTAATTTACCTAATGAATGCTGCTATGCAACATCAACCAGTAATGTCCAAAAAAGTGATTGCCCCCTAGCAAAATCAAGCAAACAAAAAAGTTATTTAGAGTCAGCTGATCGAACACATTCTTAAGCCTTGTTCAATATAAACCTCACAAGTTTGACCCTCACCATCAGGGTCCAGGGTTTAGAGTGCAAAGATTCACTAAGCAAAAATGTTATAATAATAGGAAAGCCCTGAAGTGACTGGGAAAAAAATTATTATATATTAGTCTGGAAAGGGTCACAAAGCCACCTCACAGACTTTGGGAATCAAGTGAACTACAATAACAGCAAAATAGAAAACAAATTGAACAGTAAGGACTCTTCCTATGAATGGCTATCCTGCCAAAATTACTCCAAACTTTTAATATGAAATTATTATCTAGGAAATCCATAACAAAGGATCCAAAAAACAACACCTAAGAACTGCAAGGTTATGATTTCACAATTAGAAAGACAGTTGGAAAAAATGAGTTTCATTAGGAAGTAACAAGGCAGAAACCATTACAAACCAAGAAAACCATAAATGCTCATATTTCATTTGTCAGCAAGAACCTAGATGATTCCCAAAGTCTGGGGGAAATATCCTATGGGCAGATGAGAAGCATTTCACAATAAGTTCATACCAAAAGTTAAAAATGCTGTGGGTAGTGGAATGGTGTGGGGAATTTTGTAGGGCACCATAGTTAGAAAAAGAGCAATAAACAGCTCAGAAGTTTCATCTGTAGAGCTAGGGTCAAACCACTGAGTCAGTGCATCAGCCACACACACTATGACTCCGGCCTAAAGCAATGACAAAAAAATAAGCCCATCACAACTGCTAATGATTTAGACATTCTGTGGTTTATAAGTAAGAAAAAAAAAATGAAAGGAGAAATAGTGCCATCCAGCTAATGGATTCACTGTTACCATTCTAACGTAAAAGCACATAATTATCAAATTCCCATATTATAATTTCTCTCTGTGAGAGAAAGATTATTATAAAAAAATATGCACAGAGATGAGACCTGTGTGTATTAGCAGACCATTATGAGAAACCTGCCAAGGCTCTGTTATCCAAATCAGGCACCTTTACCTCAAAGGGGGAGGAAGGATCTGGAGGCTTATTAAAGGCAAAGGTATAATTTCTTATAAATATAATATAGATGAAATAAAAATGTGGAAAAGCAAAAACATATAACATAGGGGAAAACAACATATACAAATTAAAAGAAACCACAAAGCCATGCAAATAGAAGTGTAATGTACTGTACATGTTGTGAAGGACAGCCAGGTCCCATGCCCGGCAGGGACGCCCCTGCTGCACCTGTTCCGGGGGAGCCACCCTGGGCAGCTCAATACCTCCCCCGGGACGCTTGGTGGCAGCCTCCCTGGCGGACGGTGATCCCCCAGCCTAGCACATGGCTCCAGGGGAGATGGAGTCCTCCACAGCCTGGTTGGGGGCTCGGATGGCCGCTAGGGGGAGCTGCATGGAGTCTGCAGCCCAGCTGGTCGAATCTTCAGCCCCACCTGGAAATGCAATTAGAACCAGGTGGTCAAGCACCTGGAATGCTTCCGGGTGGGTTATAAAAAGGGCCAGCCAACACCACTCAGAGAGCCAGGGTCGGGAGGAGGAGGAGGAGGAGGACTACGCTTGCGGAGGAGTGGTGGGAGAGGAGAAAAGATTGTTGTTGTGTGGAAAAGAGTGCTTTTGGGACTGTGTATTGCCTGTGGGTCACGGGGAAGACATGCGCCCATGGGTGAAGAAGAAAAATAAAAAGTCCGTGTTTTATACGTGTCTCTGTTTCCTTCTGTGCTGGGTCAGGCGCCTTTATAGCGCCTTTTCTACAATGTTAAAATTAAAAATCTGACAATATTAGTAGGTATTTGTATAATGTCTTTGTTTATACTGTTTTATCACATGTATTAATGATTAATTGTACAAACAGGTACACCTCTTTATTTGTACAAATGCTTGCTACTCAAATGGATTACATAGCTGGTATTCACAGCAATATTAACACAAGACAAGACACGTGTACTATTATCATCGTTTGCTTTTATATTTTTTCTCAACCTTTCAGGTTTTTCTGGACAGTTTCTTTACTGTTATTGAGGTTTATGAAATGCAGAATCTAAATATCACAATATTTCTTAAAAATGTACTTGATATACTGTAGTTGAAATATTTTCATATTTTTTAGTCATGTACTGTTGATTTTCTAGTCTCTGTTCTGTCTCAAGTTGCTATAGCGTTGCAAGGGTTGGAGTTTGAAGCCCATGACATCATCAATGTGTTAGTTTGAAGGTTGCTGCAATTACTTCCTAAATAATCGGAGTTTACAGTAGAGACAAAAGAAATCGCTGTGCATATGAATTTTGGCTGTCGTTTCTGGCAAAAGGCTTCAGCTTTGTTTTTTCTGACTTTCAGTTCTGTTTTTTTTGGCTTTGGTGAAAGATCTTTCTGACTTGCATTTAATAAACAAATTTGGCTACATCATACAGTATCTTATCAGTAACTAAGGCGGAGTGGTGGCTCTGAGGCTAGGGATCTGCACTGGCAATTGGAAGGTTGCCGGTTTGAATCCCATAAGTGCCAATAGGAACTCTGCTCTGTTGGGCCCTTGAGCAAGGCCCTTAACCTGCAATTGCTGAGTGCTTTGAGTAGTGAGAAAAAGCGCTATATAAATGCAAAGAATTATTATCTTCTGGTACTTTCTCATTAAAATATCATTAATAATAATATTACTGAATTATTATTATTTCTCTTTCTTTTGAGATACCTTGATTTCCTGTTCTTTTCTTTTGTTTTTGAACATGTAATTTAGTTAATTTTTCAGAATAAAAGAAGTGTTGTTTTGGACAAGGGGTTTTGACAGTTTCCCTTCCTCATTTCTGAATTTGCTTTTTTTAAAAAAAGATTCTTGCTTAGGATCTATAAAGGTTAGAAATCCTCCCTCTTTGTTTCTTAGCCAGCCTGATGCCTGGGTTAAAGGCGCTGGGCTCCATTTTGAAACCGAAGACGTCTTGAGGTCTCACCAGGAGTGAAGCCTTCATTTTGAGTGTTGAAGAGCCAGGTTCATGTTAACACTATGTGACCACGTTTTAAAATCCCTAAGAAAAAAAACACACTACTATCACCACAAGAATTTTTTTTTGTTTATATTCAGAATCTTGGAAAACCAAGATACTATTTCGAATATTTTAAAGGAATAATGCAATCAACTCACTCTTTAACCATATACATCCTAAAGGGGGTGTGTTGCTCAACATTAGAAGGAAAATTGTTCATTTAAACAAAATCACTTCTGTTTAAGTCTTCAAAATTCCTTGCTCTACAACTCTTATAAAATTCCTTTTCATAATAAATAAGGTGTTTATTTTAAGATTTCTGTCAACTGTTATACACACAATAGTGATCACTTACATTATTTGAAAAAACAACAACTGAATATGTATGTGGATTTTTTTTCAAGCCTCAAATTTCAAAGTGTAGAATAATTTGGACATTTAAAGCGACCCAGGAAAGATTCACTGCATAGGAGAAACATTGTAGAGTCTATATGAGTGCAGTTTACATTTACCTTAATCACTATTACTGATTCAGTTAGCTCAAAGTGTTTAATGGGTTTGATTCCAACATTTATCTTTAGTTAACTTTCTCTCAACAGGACAGTGTTGGTCTGCTTCTGGAATTCCAGTTCCCAACCACATTTCAAAGTCTTCTGTGTTCTGTTATTGCTTGTGGCATGATGTGACTTATTTTACCCTGACAGACTCACGTATACTCCGGGATTTTTCTCCTGTAACCAGTTTTGTTGGGATGGGCTTCAGAAATTACCAGATTGATGTACAAACTGTAAAACAATTATAGAATATAATGTTTATTTAGCTAAACAAATAACTATCATTAGCAGGGATGTAATTTTTTTGTTATGATTAATGAGCTGGTAGCTGTTGCCCATTGTGCATTCCTTACAATTTTCTGCAAGAAAATGTGTGCAGGTATAACTTTAGATTTTTGTATTTTTGTGATGTCTGTCAGAGTGTTAGGTAGTTTCTGGATTATTGTAGATATGGCTGGGTGCTGAGAATTAAACACTGGGAAAATTTTCATCTATCTTAAAGCAGAGAAACATTCTGTGAAAACTGAATTACTGATTCATTTACTGTTTCAAATGTACCTTGAGGAATGTTATTTCAAATCGTATATTTTTCATATTTTTCTCTTTTATTTGTCTCTAGCTGCTCCTGATTGCAAAACAAATCAGCAATACAAGTTACCGAAACACCAGCAGAGTCACAAGCATGAGAAGTATCACATTATTACAACAGTGGCTTGCACAAACTCTACAGCACAAATGTATTTCTCCAGCTGCTTAAAGTCATACCAGGTAAGTTAAATGATTGCTGTAACCCCAAAAAGTGAAAAATGCAAAAAACCAAAACAGTTCTGGCATCAAGATTGCTAAATGGGATTCCATGGAGTTGCTAGTCTAATTGTAGATGGCTTGTGTTATCATTGACCACGCGCCCACCCCCTTCATTTCTTGGTTTGGGGTGTGTTGTACTTCTATCTCTAGCTTCCTTGGGTCATCATTATCTATTATTCCTGAATAATAGGGCTGAATTGGTCTTAGAGCAGATGGAAGTTCCTCTTCTCTGTTGCTCTAACATTAGATCGCAAAGAAAAACTTTAAAACTGATAATTAAATCTCTGAACAAACCTGAATGTTATAGCACGTGTACATTTGCTAAATTGTTGATTAAGTAACTTTACTGCCACTGCGAATGTTGACAAAAGATTACCAATCAACAATTTCTTTTGCATGTTCTTAGAAAGTTTTGTAACCATAAAAGAATGAAAACTAGTATGGGATAAAGAATGAGCTAGGAACACCCGTAAAAGAATCATGAGGGCAAATAGCATTACTGAAAGTTAAACATCAATTGTAGTCCCAGTGAACCAGTGACTTGTAGTTCACACTCACATAGGGGCTAATGCCCCAGAACCCATATATACACACCCCCTCTACCCCATATACCAATGCCAGTAGTTCGAAACTTTTACAGTAGCATCACAGATAAGGCATGAACTAATTTTGGGCAAAGCGACAAGAACCGTAATAAGGGATTACGGAGAAAACCACAAATCTTCAATTAAAAATTTCAGGGACATACTGCAGATATTAAAAACACACAAGCAGAACACCTGTGACCATTTTCAAATAACTTAATAATACAGTGTGTGCAGACCAGCAGGCCAATATGTTAATGGTCCAGTTTATCTTGAATAATAACAGTCACTACCAAAAAAAAAACACAAATCACTTGCTAAAGCCTAAAGAAACAAGAAGAGCTTAAGGCAAACAGTATATTTTAGCATAAAGCTTAAGGGAAAAAAAGTTTAGAAATGCTATAATAACAAATGCAACTACACAATAATCAATTTTCCACATCTTTGCTTTTTCGATCAGGTCTATGGAGTGCCTATCACAGCTATAACTGATTTAAAGAAGGAACTGACTCTTGATGAAGTATCAGCCCATCATTGGTTACTTCAGCCATAGTCTGTGAATGTCTGTGGGAGGAAACCCACATGAACTTAGGAAGTGAAGGTGAACAGCACATGGTAGGCACCCTAGAAGGAATCAAAGTTCTGCATGGTGGCAACCACACACTGTCTTCCACCATGCTGTACTTTTTAATATGTTTCTGTTAGCTGCCTATGATATTTGTTTATGAGAATTATAATCAGTTAATAAGTATTTCATAATTTTCACAGATAGTCACACCATATCATATATAGTCATATTAAACATTAAAGTTAATACTGACCTGGACAAGGTAGTGTGAACACAGGCCAAGGAGCTCCAGAAGCTGAAGATGACTACCTGCAGCCAGAACATCTTGTATAACACCAGGCTCCAATAAGATCTAAGACAAATACAAAAAGTTACTATAGCTTCAAGAATGAATGTCCAGTAACTAAACTTCTAAAGACAGGCAATGGCTCAGCAAGTTATCTCACTTGCATAGCTTCTCTGGTTTTTGAAAACCTAATGCAATTCTACTCAAGTAGTTGTTTCAAATGTGTCTCAAATGCTATCTTCATGTGCTATAGTAATTTTCTGAGTTACTACTTGTCATGTCACACCATTCTGCAAACACAAACTTCCAAATGGTGTTTTGGGAGAAATGCTGGGTTTGTGAAAATAAAATGTAAGCTAATCAAATTAAGCAAATATAACATCACTCCAAATGTAACGTGACTACTAAAATGTCTTTTCTGGCAGAGTGTATTCTTTTATAAGAGATGCATCATAATTCAACAAACTGGGATAGAATTCTTTTTTCCAAATTGTCCTACTGTGAGCAACAACTTAAGTTCTCACTATAAAATTTGTGTTTCTTGACTGTGCCATAGCACATTAATGCACTATTCACTTCTGCTTAAAAGATGTGATTCAATGAGAAATTGCAGCAGCTATGAGTTCAAAATGGACTGCCTAAGACATGCTTTAAATAATATAACAGGTAAAAATCTCTTGTAGGGTGTAGCTACTTCAATACACTTGTGGTCCATTCAAATTGCAGATCCTATACAGTTAATTACTGCAGTTTTGGTTAAGATCTCTTTACAGCCATACACATACTATACAGTTTCCCTCATATACAGTACATACCTGTATTTCATGTTACAGTCAGCGATAAAGCAGTTGCAGAATATTCAGAGATACATATGTCCACCATATGATAACGCTTAAGCTACATTAAACAGCAGTTGATGCAAAGTGGTTCACTGAAGAGTCTTTTATAAGGCTCTACACTACGATTATGGACATTACTCATGCGTGAAATTAATCCTGCTGAATTCAGCATAATACTCCCAGGATACCCTGCCATTATCACCCTTCCCGTAATAATGTAGACCACAGGCAGACGTAGTGATACTGTATGCAGTAGAAGAGGGATAAGCCAGACAAAGACTAATTCCAATATCTGAATTTACAGTTTTCTGTTAGAATGAGATTTCCTACAGAGAATGAGCAGAGCTCTTGATTGCATACTGTAGACAGATTTAACAGCAATACAGTTTCATGGAAGTATGTCTCAACATACATAAAATTAAAAGCAATGGGGAAGCATATTAAGTTATGGACATAACAAACAGGATGGCCTCTTTAAGAAGGAATGTTCAAGCCCTTAATACTTAATGCCATCTTGGGGCAAATATGCATTGGCAATTTCTTTTACCTTTCAATTCAGAGGCTAAAATCTGTATGGCAAAGATCAAATACCCACCAAAAACCAGAAATGAATGTATCATGCTTTATGAATTAATGAGTTATGGATGTGTCCCTTTGATTAACATCTAGACCTGAAGTGGGATGAGTTCAGGAAGATATGCCTATTTTGATTCAAGATCTCACACTTTAGCTTATATTGGTGTGAGTACATTAATAGAACACCTATGCTGCCTATTAACAGTTTTCCTGTGTTCATGCAAGCTTATATTATAGGCTGGTTTGAGTTTTGCTTATGTAATAATCACGTTTTTATTAATTTGTTGGTACTGAATAACTATAGTAGATTTTTTCTCAGGGTTTTTACCTCAAGGTTTTAGGGACCTGAACATAATTAAACAAGCGGAGACAGGGGGAAGGGGTACATCAGGTAAGCTAATTTCTATTTTCTATTAAATAAGATGGGGTTATGATGGATGATGGATGCCTCTTTCTAAATCAAGTGGTAAACTGGTGTAAAAAACTACCTCACTCTGAATGTAAAAAAGATCAAAGAAATTATATTTAATTTTAAGAGACAGAAATCTGTATGTTCACCCATTGTTATTTTGGGGGAGGAGGTAGAAATAGTGTATGAATATACAGTAAATACTTAGGAACTAACTTAGATAACAATCTTAAGTGGAATGCAAATAAAAAAAAAATATTCTCTAAATGCAATCAGCGTTTACTTCTCCTCTGTAAAGTCAAACTATTTAAAGTAGACAAGGACCTCATGTTGTCCTTTTATCACTATATGACTCAGTCTGTTATCACTTTCAGTTTCATTGCCTGGTTTAGTGGTCTAGCAAACCAAAATTTAAAAAAAGCTCCAGCAGATTATTAAGCATGCAGGTTAAAGTTATTGGGACTGATGTAGATGATCTGGCTAGTATGTGTCAGAGGACAATGCTAAAAAAACGAAATAATCTCAACTGACGACAGACATCCATTACATCCATCCATTTTCCAGCCCGCTATATTCCTAACTACAGGGTCACGGGGGTCTGCTGGAGCCAATCCCAGCCAACACAGGGCCCAAGGCAGGA
The DNA here is from genome assembly GCF_900747795.2 of Erpetoichthys calabaricus. Taxonomy (NCBI): domain Eukaryota; kingdom Metazoa; phylum Chordata; class Cladistia; order Polypteriformes; family Polypteridae; genus Erpetoichthys; species Erpetoichthys calabaricus. The sequence goes on along the minus strand of NC_041396.2, from coordinate 221,849,858 downwards.
ACCAATCCCGGGCAGGGTGCCAACCCACCGCAGGACACACACAAACACACCCACACACCAAGCACACACTAGGGCCAATTTAGAATCGCCAATCCACCTAACCTGCATGTCTTTGGACTGTGGGAGGAAACCAAAGCGCCCGGAGGAAACCCACGGAGACACAGGGAGAACATGCAAACTCCACGCAGGGAGGACCCGGGAAGCGAACCCAGGTCCCCAGATCTCCAAACTGTGAGGCAGCAGAGCTACCCACTGCGTCACCGTGCCGCCCCATCCATTACATGTCAGGAAGGATAGTCGCTTTGAAAACCCACACAAATCACTCCAGTAATTCCTTTCTTCCTAGTGCCATATGGCATTTTAATAAGGAATATTGGAGAAAATAATTAAGGTTTGCTATGTATCCAGTAACAATGATTGTGTAAATATGCACTATCAAATCGCCTTACCTTAACCTGTCTTGTCTCTATTTGTTTTGTTTCATTTCTTTCTGTCTTGTTATTAAATGCAACTGAGAAGGCAAATTTCATGTTTTCTTGTTTAAACATGACAAAATAAAGCAACCTTGAACCTTGAACCTTGGAGTTTGGTACCTTAATACATTCTTGCTTATCATGGTACAAGATAGTTGTGACATATTCCATGTTGGTCAAAATGCTAGAAAAACCTTCATTGTATACAGTATGTGTTAAATCTATTACTAGTACTCCTACTATCAGTTCATCACTATAGCAAAGCAAATGCAAAACAAGTTAGAAAATGTATGCATGGTGTAAAATTTAGGTGCATTGGAGGATTGTGCAGGCACTACAGTCCTCAAAGGACAAGTTCAGTTGGTGAGATCTAGAACCTTCACACACTATTTTAGGGTTTCGGGGACCAAAGGCTATCCTCACCAGGACAGGGAAAAAGGCTAAAAAACAGGCCTGGAGAGGACACTAGTCCATCACATGGACAACTTTTATTTACACACACACACACACACACGCACACACACACACATATACATAAACACACTCCAAAAATAAGCATTCCTTTCTTGTGAATGTCTGGCTGTCATAATTTTTATGAAATGGGATTTGCAAAGTAATTCAGTTTTGACAAATGTTACAGAATAACAGGTGAAAAAGAAACTTTATTACAGAGCCTGATCATTATGGAATATCGATCAGGTGACTGTGGCACTCTGATTGTAATTTATGAGGTGACATGAACACTTGTGTAGCCTGTATGCCCATACACAAAGCCTAACCCTAATTTGTTTAATGCTTGCTTTATCTCATCATAACCAGACAGGGATCAAGGCACAGGAAAAAGAAAGTCCATCAGGACTTTTGATAATGAAATATGTATATTACATTGTGGGGCTAGGGAATGGTGGGTTTCTCCATGGACTTTCATATGCACAGTTCTAAATATATTGTGAGGATGTTTGTTTTGGTGGAGCAATGTTTTGTTAGATGGGCAGCCTGTTAAAACCTGGACATTTTGATATTCTTCAGTTATTTATCGGGAATTTTATCACCCTAGTAAACTATACTGACAGTGAAATAGTGGATCATTATTATCTGCAAATAATGGTGTTGTGAATTTGTTTTAGTGTAAGGTTAATACCGAGTAAATGTTCATTCACTCTTGTACATAACATCGCACGTCATGGCTAGACAGCCTTTTGTTTTCCTTGCTTGCATTTTACACTTTTGCTAGGAATATTATTTATCTTGTAGAAGGCTCCTTCTCTGTAGAAACCCTTCAAAAAATGTTCTGATACCCGAAAATATCAGGTTGTCTTTGTATAACCCCAACCACCTTTTCCCCAAGAGCTCGTTAACACCTGAGCATTGTACATTTCCAGCGTTTGCTTGACATTTTTCAAGATTTTTATTGACATTTTGCAAGGGCTTTTCATTTCTTGCTAATTTTTAAAGTGTTTTTCAGCATTTTTCAATAAAGTATTTAGCAGTGAAAACATGATTGACTTCGTTTCCAGTCACCATTTTGTGTGTTGTGAGGTCATTGTTGTGTCTCCAAAATGTACTTTGGTGCTTTTTATACAATACTGAAAAGGAGGCATTCTCAGTGTCGTGAGGAGAAATATTTGTTGCGTTATTGCCACACAAATAAAACGTAGAGGAATGATTTTAATCACACTCTATTCTTGAACTTGTAGAAACGATATCGATGTATTTCAAAAGCAAATATCAAACATTATAAGCTTGATCCTTTTATTTTGTGCACGGTTCCCCAGGATTACGGGACCATCTGTCCATCAACGTCAAGGGACTGCTCTTAGCCCTATAAATACTGAGGGAACGCACATTTGCTGGCGGTTCAGTGTATGTGCTAGGTGTTCATGAATTCCCCTTCATTATTGCTTTGTGTGTTTTGTTTTTCTGCATTACCATTCATTTCAATGGAACAAGCATTTGGCTGGAAACCATCCCATAACTCCTGCTGCTAGGAGTTTTACAAACTGCTACTTTCTAAAATGTTTAGATGTAAATGGTATCATTAAAATAATGGCAATAAACTTTACAGGCAGTTTAGGAGGATTTTGATCTAGTGTTAAAATGCTAGGAAAATGTGGGAATGGACGCTAAGACACAAACTTCAGTAAAAAACACAGGAGCACCTCAGCTCATAAAGTAGTGACATTGTCTGCTTCATCATTTACATATCCTTGCTGTAGGTAGCAAAGAATATGTGGGGTTAGTCAAGAACCTTTACGTTAGTTATGGATTAAACTGACAACCTGTTATTTTCAATCTAAAGTGGATATCTGCTAGATTATGGAACATACTGCCCAAAAGGCAGGCCTTACACATGTTGATTAGGATGAGTTGACAGTAACACATGTTAGAAAAACATTTTATACTTAATTTACAATAAACATGTTTTTTGATTTGTAAAGAGGTGAAAAGATGCACACAGACACATAGTGAGCATTTAGTTCTGGCGCCGCCGAGAGTGGCAGCCTTTTCAGCAGCTCCGTGTATGACTGTATGTGTATGTGTACTTTCTACTTTTATTTTTTGTGAATTTCCCCTTGGGATTAATAAAGTATCTATCTATCTATCTATCTATCTATCTATCTATCTATCTATCTATCTATCTATCTATCTATCTATCTATCTATCTATCTATCTATCTATCTATCTATCAGCTCTACACACACAGTAACAAGAAGGTGCCTGGAGATGTGTGGCTTGTAGTAGTAACCTCTGAGATCCATTCTTCTCTGTCATTTAAGTCATTTACTTAAAAATAAAAACATATTCCAGTTTAGATCTTCATTGCATTGTATACATACTGTTACCCTTTTAATACCACAATGGTAAAAAGTAAGAGTTTAGAGTGGTCTGTTAATGATGCCATAACAAAGATCTACAAACACATATCTGGGAGTTGAGCAATCCTGAAATAAATTTTACCATGAGAATACTGATCCCATTTCTAACCCAGTTAAGTGAAGTCAACATCACAGAGTGAACAAACCAACAGTAGACAGGGCACCTATCCATTGCAGGGCCTATTCAAAGCCCCCAATTGACATAACACACATATATGTGGGAGGAAAATCAGAGGATAACTCAGAGTGCAAACTCGACTCATTTCATTTCTAACGAGAATTCACACTCGGACTCCATGAACAGCTCTAAGCACTAAACCATTCATTGCAAGAACTTTAACATTTAAATACAAACAGAAATCATAAAAGACTGCACTAAAATGTGTTATTTATAGAGCGTGCATCCTCCACATGCATACCCTCTTTCTGGTACTGGTGTATGTGTTATCTGATTTTTGGTACAAGTGATCAACAGGAAGTTATTTTGCCTCAAAGATCCCAAATGGGATGTTATCAAAGTCTCTAGTACAACAATATTGGTTGATAACATTTTATTTTGTGTGTATTTGTTATAAAAGCTAAAGGCACAAAGCACAGATGGATAATAATAATTGTTTACATTTATATAGCGCTTTTCTCACTACTCAAAGTGCTCTCCAGACAGGGAGGACCCAGGAAGTGAACCCACAATCTCCTTACTGCAAAGCAGCAGCACTACCACTGCGCCACCTGTGAGGTATATCCTTTAACTTGTGTTTGCACCTTGGCTTTACTTTTGTAGTGCTTTATTTAATGTGTTCTCTTCATAGTCCCTTTCTTTTGAAAAATGTTTCATTAAACTGTGCAGTGTTTATGTGCTTTCATATGCTAAATAAGAATAAATGAAACTGAAGTTTTCCTATAAATCTACCAAATAGCCAGGCTGAAACTATTTTTCTTAAATACAGTTTGTCAGTTTTTTAGAATGGTTGCAGTCTTCAATTATTAAAATATCCTCAATGAAAAGTGAACCCGTTATCTGCAAGCTGCCTCTCAAGTTCAGGTCCAGTCAACAAACCAGGACAGGGAATTTTAAGTCTACTGTTTGATTCAGTTTGCATGGCAGTTCTATTCTTAGACACTATATTAAATATCCATATAGTTTATTTTTTATTGTATGATAAACCAATGGCCTCAGGGTTAGCACTGCTAGAGTCCTGAATCCAAATCCTGAGCTTATGAAACTTTATGTAGAGTGTGCTCGATCTCCCTGTTTTTTGTTGGGTGTTTCACCCACATGTCAAAGATGTGCATGTTAACAGGTAGCGCTCTGGGTGTCTGAGTGTGCCCGGTGATGATCTGGTGCCCTGGCCAGTACAAATTCTGCTGCAATAGGCAAGCAAAAGATAGATTAATTATTTTTATTGAGCACACTTAATATGACAGGCTCATAGTGCTGTGCATACTTAATGCCTTAAGGTGGTGGTGACGAGAGAAAAAGATAACACTTTCATCTGAAATGATACCTAGGCGGTGAGCCAGGAGGAAATTTTTTTTCCCCTAAGCTTTGTTTTAAAGCTTTAGAGCGGGTACTCTTGTATTGTAGATAATACAAGAAAGAAAAGTCCCTTTTTAAAATTCAGAATAAAAATGTGTGCAAGTGACGTTAAGAAAAATGCCTGTTAGGGACTTCCTAGGTTCCCGCTTAAATAGCCCGGGTATGCAGTATTGCATAAGCCTTCTATTTAGTGGAGTGCAGCCTTCACTGTTGGTGATCCACCCTTTTGATGTCAATTTTAGATTTCCAGTAAGTTTACTAAAATGCCAGTGCATATTTATATGCCCTAGGCGCGCCATATAAATAGTGTAGTATTCCCATGAGGACTAATAAAGAATACAGTCATATGAAAAAGTTTGGGAACCCCTCTCAGCCTGCATAATAATTTACTCAACTTTCAACAAAAAAGATAACACTGGTATGTCTTTCATTTCCTAGGAACATCTGAGTACTGGGGTGTTTACCAATCAAGATTTTTAGTGAAGCAGTATTTAGTTGTATGAAATTAAATCAAATGTGAAAAACTGGCTGTGCAAAAATTTGGGTCCCCTTGTAATATTGCTGACTTGAATGCATGAAACTGCTTAATACTGATTACTTGCAACACCAAATTGGTTGGATTAGCTCGTTACGCCTTGAACTTCATAGACAGATGTGTCCAATCATGAGAAAAGGTATTTAAGGTGGTCAATTGCAAGTTGTGCTTCCCTTTGACTCTCCTCTGAAGAGTGACAGCTTGGGATCCTCAAAGCAACTTTCAAGAACACCGTATTCCAAGAAAAACACCTGCTACCTACTGTCAAATTTGGTGGAGGTTCCATCATGCTTTTGGCTGTGTGGCTAGTTCAGGGACTGGGGCCTTTGTTAAAGTCGAGGGTCAGATGAATTCAATCCAATATCAACAAATTCAGGATAATGTTCAAGCATCAGTCACAAAGTTGAAGTTACGCAGGGGTTGGATATTCCAACAAGACAACGGCCATCACAGTCCCCTGATTTGAATATCACCGAAAATCTATGGGATGATTTGAAACAGGCTGTCCATGTTCGGCAGCCATCAAATGTAACTGAACTGGAGAGATTCTGTATGGATGAAAAAATACCTCCATCCAGAATCCTGACACTCATCAAAGGCTATAGGAGGCGTCTAGAGACTGTTATATTTGCAAAAGGAGGCTCAACTAAGTATTGATGTAATATCTCTGTTGGGGTGCCCAAATTTATGCACCTGTCTAATTTTGCTATGATGCATATTGCATCTTTTCTGGTACTGTAATCCAATAAACTTAACGTCACTGCTGAAATGCTACTGTTTCCATAAGGCATGTCATGTATGAAAAGGAAGTTGCTACTTTGAAAGCTCAACCAATAATAAACAAAAACCCAAAGAATTAAGAGGGGTTCCCAAAATTTTTCATATGAATGCATCATAATTTAAATAAAAAAAAAAAAATCTCATGAGCCAATTAGAGATCTGCACAAAGTAACTACCTACATCATCAAAGCCATAAATGGTGTGCCACTAAGTTTTTATTAAAGTACAGATGTGGAGTTGATTTTTTTCTCATATAATGAATTAACTTGTAGTGAAAATGATCTGTTTGTGCAATATTAAATTTCACAATTTATTATCTGTGTTAACTTAATGTGCAGCCCATTTTCAAACACACTAAACTGACATATTCTTTAATGCACCGCCACTCAGTGTTCAAACTTCAAATTGATAACAATTATTAAGTCACAGGGGACTTTAATTTCCCCTCACATTAACTGGGTTAGTCTCACAAACAGGAATTTTTTGCATTCAATCAAGTTTTTAACACAGTATATTAAAGAGCCAACGCAGGATGGGGGGGAGCTGTCTAGACTTAGAATTCTGTGATAATCAGAATTGGATTTAGGGGATCTAATGACTATAACATAATAACACATTTCACAGTGCTTTGGCAGATTGTTTATTCAAAAACTAAAATGGTTAAATTCAATTTTAGAAGGGCAAATTTTCAGCAGGTAAATAAAATAAATTATGATAACCTTTTAAGAGTAATTAGAGTAGAGGAGATATGTGGTGAGTTTAATGTAATACAGGACAAGTTTATCCAAAAACAAATAAATAAAACACTAATAACTCTAGTGCCTACCGTAGGAAGGCTAAAAGCCTATATTGCAGAAAAGATGAAAGATGATCCAAAGAGATTCTTCCAATGTTTTAGTAGTAAAGGAACAGTCAAGGAGGAGGTGACGAGTATTTGGAAAAGTAAAGGTGTGCTAGAATATGCAGACAATGAAACAGCAAATGCTTTGAACTTGCATTTTATTGAACTTTATGTGTGTGAAAAAGTTAATAACTTCCCAAAAGTAACAAGGACTAATAAGATGGTACTTAGCGAACTGAAAACTGTAAAGGAAGAAATACTGCTTAGATTAAATAGGCTGAATTCTAACAAATTTTCAGGAACAGATAATATTTATCCTCAAGTGTTTAAGGGGGGGTGGCACGGTGGCGCAGTGAGTAGCGCTGCTGCCTCGCAGTAAGGAGACCTGAGTTCACTTCCTGGGTCCTCCCTGCGTGGAGTTTGCATGTTCTCCCCGTGTCTGTGTGGGTTTCCTCCAGGTGCTCTGGTTTCCTCCCACAGTCCAAAGACATACAGTTCAGGTGGATTGGTGATTCTAAATTGGCCCTAGTGTGTGCTTGGTGTGTGGGTGTGCGTGTGTCCTGCGGTGGGTTGGTTCCTGCCTCGTGCCCTGTGTTGGCTGAGATTGACTCCAGCAGACCCCCGTGACCCTGTGTTCGGATTCAGCGGGTTGGAAAATGGATCGATGTTTAAGGGGATCTGTGAGTGCATATGTTACCGTCAATGTGTGAAAATAGGCATTGTGTAGAATACCTAGGAAATCTATAGAATTCCAAATATGAAATTAAAAAGAAATATGAAACAATTAAAATTTCAAACATTTCCTAGGCATTTTATGCAATACCAAAAATGAACATTGCGACCAATGTCTCCTCTAATTATTTTCATAGGTGCGCTGTATAATTATGCAATTTTGCAAAATATTTTTATGACAAAATTAAATATGCGCAATGTTCATGTTCTATCAGCAGTTAATATTAGTTTACCAGCTGAGTGCACAGGAAATATAATACAATTTCATACAAAATACTGAGTGCCTGGGCACCTGCACAGCTTACAGTATTTCCACAATTTGCACTTCAGTCTTTGGCAATGAAAACACGCCAAGTTTAAATTTGTTCAGCAGATGTTAACCCATACTGTGCTGTATGAGAATGATAGAGCAAAGTGTAGTGTCCAGGAAAGAATCATGGCATGTTGACATGCAACGATGATTCTACAAAGAACCATGTAAAGTGCGAACCAATGCTGATAAAAACTGTGTTTTTCTAACCAAACTACTTACCAAGTTAGTGAGCGGTGTGAAAAAAGCTAAGATGGCTACTAAGAAGGAACCATGGGACTATTGGCTGCTGAATCGCTGTGATGTAATGGTGGTAGAAAACAAAGGTAAATTGATTTATCCTGTTAAAGAAGGCGTCAGTACTATCCCATTTTACGTCACGGACTCCGAGTTATTTAATGTACTTCATGACGCCCATTTGGCCATTGGCCATAGAGTATGTGACAGAATGTTGAAAGAACTGTCACCCAAGTACAAGAACATTACTCATTATGATATTGAACTGTACATTCACTTTTATTTCCTCCTGCGTCTTTGGGGATCACTGTGCAAGTTCCTAATGTCAACAAGGGACGGGTGACTCGCACAATCTGTTGTCAGTTGTTATGAGTGTGACAGAAGACGTTTTTTACCGACTTGAACTGCTCAAGGAATTTTGAACCAGCTCATTTTATGTCCAAAGGACTTACTCACAGATGAAGACATTCCTGATCATGAAATACCTCTTCCATTAGCCGCTGTCACTCAGTTCACAGGAAGCGTTTAAGGTTTCGTTAGGTGTATGTGCAAGAACAAGTGTCAAAATATGAAGTGCTCTTGTGTGAAAAAGACAATTAAATGCAATTCAAAATGCCATTCTAGCCTTCTTTGTTGCAACAAGTAGTTTCTTCAGTAAGAAAGTCCTGTTATTTTGTATTTCTTTTTTCATTTTCATATACATCTTTTCAATGAAGGCCTTTTCATGGCTTACTTTTCATACTTTGCCTAAACCGCATGAAGTACATTAAATAACTCGGAGTCCGTGACGTAAAACGGGATAGTACCGATGCCTTCTTTAACAGGATAAATCAGTTTACCTTTGTTTTCTACCACCATTACATCACAGCGATTCAGCAGCCAATAGTCCCATAGTTCCTTCTTAGTAGCCATATTAGCTTTTTTTCTGTATAATGCCTAGGTATTATGCACAGTAGCTAGGGAAAGTATATAACACAGACATTTCATGTTTTGCCTAAAAATATCACACATTCTGTAGGCATTTTATACAATACAGTCATCCCTCACCTATCACGGGGGTTACATTCCAGAGCCCCCACCACGCGATGGGTGAAAATCCGCGAAAATCCGAAAATCCGCGAAGTAGGATTTTATTTTATATTTATTTTATTATTTATATATATTTTAAGGCTTTATAAACCCTTTGTACACTCTTATAAAGCTTTCTCACTCTCTTATTAACCTTTTCCACACTCTTATAAACACTTCCTATGCTCTTAAACACTTTCTACACTCTTAAACACCTCAGACCAACACTACGCGCAGCGATCAGACGTCGATGTGTCTGCCACTCGCATTGTGAAGGGGGGCAGCTGAACGGCAGCTAAGCAGAAGTGGACTTTGTGCTGCTTCTGCCAAAATGCCTGCTTGTCGATGGGTCTGGAATGTAACTTGCGCGACAGGCGGGCGATCACTTGTATTTAAAAAACCTGCGATACAGTGAAGCCGCAATAGGTGAACCGCGATATGGCGAGGGACGACTGTACCTGCTTTCACACTTTTCTACTAACATATACACAAAGTTTTTGAAAATCTCAGCACACATGGGGGTTCCTAAAGACTGAAGTCTAGCAAATATTTTCCTGTTGCATAAAAAGACCGATTGGTTTGGTTGGTAAGATGCATCACAAGTAAATTAATGGAGATATTATTAAAGAAAAGATCGAGCAGCACATGACAGAGCTTAGATCTTCTAATGTAGGTCTGCTTATTATTCTAAGAGTCAAGCTTAAAAGAAGTGGTAAGGCAGACCTTTGGTGTTATGCACCTAAAATCTGGAATACTTTACCTTAGAGATACAACAGGTGAATACTGCTAAAAACCCATTTTTTTAAATTTGGCTTTTTCGTAGGTACATTTTAGTATTTTTAAAATTTTCTCAGATTTCTACTTTTCTCTGTTGTTTTCTGGTTCTTCCGTATATCACCAAGGCACTGTGGAGACACCTGTGTTGCTGGAATGAAGTCAGGTGCCCCAGATGTCTATCAGACTGACTTCATCCAATCCTCTCAGAGGAAGCTTGGAAATAATAAGGAATGACTTAACAACACTTATGTTTGGTAGAATGCCCACTCTTTTGGCCTTGGAATCCCTACAGATTTTGTTTTTTGTTTCTACTGCTTAACTGGAGCTTTTTTTTATTTGTTTGTTTTTTGACCTTATCCCTGGACTCATCTTTAGAGACTAACATCATGACTTCGTATATAAGGAAGCTACTCTTCTACTAATTTTCTATGTTTTATAAGATTGTATACATTTATTTATTTTTCTTTGTTACTTATTCATTAAAATTCTTACCTAATCTTATTTGTTTATTCTTGTCTTATTACTTTCTCATTGACATCCTGTAAAGAACTTTGAGCTACATTATTTGCATGAAAAATAAATAATATAAATAAATGGTGTTGTTGGGTTTTTTTTTTGTTGGTCATTATAGTGTCAATCTTTCCTATGATGCATTGGGAGTGTGCAATAGAGGTCAACCGTATAAAAGTCACCAAGTGCATTTCTGGATTATCTCATATTGATTTAAACAGAGATTTTGAAATTGTTTTTTTCTTGTTAATCCTGGCAATAGTTCTACACTTTTGAGTTTGACTTTTGAATCGTGATTTGGTTTTGTAGACTTTCCTTCTGTAATCCAATTTCAACCTGTGCTTGTTTTTGATTATGCCCTTTACTATGGTCACAACACATAGCATCAACCACTGCCAGCCTTTTTTAGGCAAGTAGTATTACTGTATATAAAAAAACTACCAGAGGCACCATAAGTAAATATACAGTAACGTTTTGTTTGGCATGGGTCTTAGAGGTGAGCACTGCTACCTCGCAGAAAGTGAGTTAGAATTCCAGCCCGGTCACCATCTGTGTAGATGTTGCATGTTCTTCCTTTGCCTGTATGGGTTTTCCTCTAGGTAGTCTGGGTTCCCCCATCATAAGGACATTGAACATTAGATTAACTAGAAATGCAATACTGGTAGGGTAGAAAGTATGTTGGTGTTCTGTAATGGTTTGATGATCCCGGAGTGGTTTCTGCCTTGTGCCAAGAGCTAGGTACTACTATTGAATTAAGTGAGTTTCTGAAAGGTTGTAAAAGTGGCACAATTGTAACACTACTGCCTTGCAACAAAGTGACCATATGGAGTTTGCATGTT